>NC_142229.1:2706212-3006212 GCF_049639895.1 Pseudopodoces humilis
CAGCAGCGCAGTGGCGCAGTGCGCCTGAGGCAGGTGCTCACGGGAGATTGTTCATTTACATCACGCCTTCTCCTTATCTTTTATTTTTCTTCTCTCTTCTTCTCCTCCCCTCTCTCCCCCCTTCCCTCCCCGCCGCCCTCTGCGCCTCTCGCTGTCCCTGCCTTGCCGCGGGGTCACCGCGAGCGAGTGAAGGACGCGGGGAGCGGGGAGGTCACGCATTAGCGGGGCCGTGCCCGCACGGCTCCGCGCGCCCGCGGCTCATCCATCACGGCCTCCACCACTCCATTAGGCCCCGCGTGAAATATGCCCCGCTCTGGCTGCGGGGGCCATACATCTCCCGTCTAGACACCTTCCTGTTGTGTGAAGATCAATGCCACACGGTCATGCATCATGTGTCAGCCAGTAGCCCTCACTCTAATAATCGTGTCTATTCTCTAGTCTGCGCTATAAATTATGGGCGCTGGGAAAGTACTATATTATTCAGCAACCTTGGGCACTAATGGATTATTGGTTTAATGGCTGATAATGTGAGCTCCTTTTTTGGCTGGATCCTACCTTTATTTATTTATCTTTTTTTTGTGCTTATTATTCTGAGTGATGACTGATTTGGATTCTTATCCAGAGGTTTTCACCCTTGCAAAGCAATTATAATAATAAAGCCCTTTGACTGTGGGCCTGCTGTCCTGGCTCTCGCTTAATAGAGAGGCTTCTGCTGAAACAAAGTCAAATATTCATCTCTCCCTCCCAGCTCTCCCCTCCCCGGCTTGTTTTAGCTGGGATGGGGCCTCAGGCAGGAGAAGTGAGGATCCTGGGATGTGAGCCCAGGCTGGGTGCTCAGGGAAGTCCCAACCCTCCCTGTGCCCCGCCGGCTCCTCGTGGTCACAGCCACAAACCGAGGTGGCTCTTCCCAGCTCTCCCAGTAGCACCCTGTGGGCTCCTGACCGTACCCTGCCCCACGAGGATGGCAGAGGGGGATGAAGCCCACGAGGAGGAGGCAGATGGAGGCTGGTGGTGGAGCCAGAGGCCAGCAGTGGGACACGAGCAGTCGCACGGGCGGCATTAATTGCCTGTAACGAGTGCAACGATGCCGCGTTGCTGAGCCGCGGCTCCCGCACGTGTCAGCTGCTAATTTGTTGCTGTTTGTTTGTACATGACAGTAATGTGTTTACCTCATTAGGGGATGTCAAAGTTCCCCAAATCTGGAGCTGGGAGATGGCGGATTCCCTGCGCTGACACGCGGAGGAAGCAGGAGGCAGGAGCAGGGTTTGGCACCGGAGGATGCGGAGCGAGGGGTGCGATACCCTCAGAGCAGCACAGACAGCACACCCTGCCCTCACTCCCAAATCCAGAGCCCGTGGATCAAACCGTGGCACTTAAACACCCTTGGATACCACAGCGAGGACCATGATGTAAAACCTGTAAAAGCTCTTAGAGCAAGGACATGAGGAAGAATGGGCATATAAAGAGAGGGGATTAGGGAGCAGCCGCGATCCATCACCGTCGGCTGCTCGAGCCGCAGCCAGGCCCGTGTGCAGCTCCTCATTGAGCAGTGTCTTCCCATTAATTATGATTAAACTACCCTACAGTTAGTTGTTCCTTCATTTGTAAAACGCTCCTGTTTTCCACCCAGTTCTAATCTTGGCTGTAATTATCCTGACGGTGGAGGAGTCACTCCAAGAGCCTTTTCTCCTCTCCCTGACGTGTTTGAGTCTAACCAGGATTAGTGGCTCTGTCCTGGAGCTCCTGCTCACAAAGGAGGTCCTGGGGGGCTTGGCCACATCCAGCACCCCTTGCTGGGGTGAGGGTGGTGTGGAGGCCCTGGGCCTTGGTGACCTCGGCCTTTCCCTGTCCCATGGCATTCATATCTGGCTAATTTATGAGATCACTCTGGGAATTAATTGGTTAAATTTGTGCAGATTATTCTGAAACTTATTATTATACTGGAGACTGCTGCTGACTATGTTTTCTGCCAACGCATCACATTTCCCACCTTCCATGTGAATGAATTCCTAGGATACTCTCCAAACTGACAAGAGGAGCAGGAAATGCCTCCTGTGAGGGCCGGAGGAAGGTGTTAGGAAATTAAAGGAGCAATTTGAGAGCTGCAGCTTTTCTTTGACTATAAGAGAAAGCAATCCCCATGTCCCACTCCCACATCCTCTGCTCTCCAGGATAAGGCAGGCCGTGCTCTCTGAGCCCCTGACGTGCTGGGAAAGGCCAGGGTGGGTGACAGTGCCAGCGCCTGTCCCCTCCCCGCTGTGCCCCTGGAGCAGGCTGGAGGGAGGGACAGAGCCTGAGGAGTGGGGGCAGGAGAAGGGGCTGCCTGAGCTGGGCCGGGGTCACTGCACATGCTGGGAATCCCTCAGCAGCTGGTATCTCCCACAGACAGAAGGAATATCTCAGGGAGGATCTCAGCAATCAGCTTGACGGGGGCAGCTGGTTCCACTTCCTCTGAGACGCGGCTCCGGCACCGTTTGACTCCGCTGATCAGATAGGAGCTGCATTACAAGGCAATATTGAGGTTTCCCTTAATGTCCTGCCAAACTGCATTTATCTTCCCATTCCTTCCCCACCCTCCCTGAGAAAGCCTGCTCAGGTCACAGCATGGAGAGAAAGCCTTCCCCGAGAGGAGGAGGAGGATGGAGTCCTGATGCAGAATCCGGGCTGATAAGCGTGTTTTAAATTAGTCAGGAATGAGGCACAAGAAGTTAATTAGAGGTGCTCTGACTGCTTCAGTGTACAGAGGCCTCGACCTACAAGTAAGAGCACTCAGAAGGCTGAAGCAGTGGTTGTAAAATCCTGGAATTCTTGTGACTACTATTTCCAAAAACATCAAAACTGTGGCTACAAGGAGGTAGAGTTGTGAGTTTGCAAACCCAAGGAGCAGGCCAGTGTGCTGGGGCTGGCTGAGGGCTGGAACAGCACTTTAATTCCAGCTCTGCTGACAGAGGGTACTCCAGGAGCTCCTGACTGGGAAGGGGGAGTAGCTGGGTAGTGGAGCACAGCAGAAAACTCCCAGGCTCAGCCCAGGATGGTGAAACGTGGCAGGAGAGCTTCCATGGTGGACTGGAGAAAGGATTGAGCTCCAGATTTGGGAAAGGCTTTGCAGGGAACAGCCCTGGGGAGGAAAAGGACATGGTGGGAAGAGCTGGGCCTGTCTCTGGCTTTTCAAACCAACGAGGAATTGCAGCAATTTGTCCAGGAGCCTCAGCAGGGCTGTGAAGGGCTGCTCCCAATCACCCCGAATCAGCTCAGAAACAAGCAGCACCAGCCCCCAGACCCCGAGCAGCACCAGCCAAGCCATTGCCTGGCAGTGCCAAGTGCCATCAAGCAGATGGCCAGCAAGGGCACTTTGTCATTTCTGCCTCACAGGACTGAAACCCTGAGCTGGCAGCTTCCATCTGCATCCCAGCCCACGAAGAAAGGCTCCCCTCACACAACCCCTGCGGGCACCACGGCCAAAAGGGGACCCGTTTGCCCTAAAAACTGGCAAAAGCAGCTGGGCTGGGGTTTTGGTGGGAGCACGGAGCTGCAGCAGGTTTATGATGTGCTGGCAGGCACAGAGTTGTGGCCGTGGAGAGGTGGGCTCAGCTCTGAGGGATTTGTGCTGGGTTTAATGACACAGAAAATCAGGTACAAGCTGGGGGTGTGGAGGAATGGGCACGCACAGAATCGCTGCTGCCACCTTTATATGGAGTACACCTGCCCAGTCACCTTTGTCAGGCGTTTGGCAAGGGATATTTTGGGGGTGCAGAGCATTCCAGTACAGGTGTGTGTGGAGAGGGGAGGGGGAAAAGCTGGAAAAGGAGATGTATTGACATCTCTCAGGTCTCTGTTCTCTGCTGCTCCAGAGAGCTCCTGAAATTACTTCTTGCCGTGGTGATGGAGGGCTTGCAAGGCTTGGTGGGGTCCTCCCTCCATCGTCATAAGGCCACAGTCTAAGAAAGAGAAAAAAGACAGGAGACACCCCAAAATTCCCAATCGTATTTTTCCATTCCCTTGATCCCAAGCCCAGGCCCTGCACCTGCAGAAATTCTCGACTATCACATTTCTCCTGCTCCGGATGATAACGAAGATAATTGTTTCATCCACTTTGTCAAGCTGAAATGAAAAGAGGGCAAAGCAAAATGATGCCATCATAAATCATCAGGCTGAGACAGCAAAAAAAGGACAAGATAGTGACTTCATTAAGGGTTATGTATTGTGTCATTAAGCTGGCAGGGGTCACCTTTCATGTCACGCAGCAGCCCCATGATGCATTGCTGGCTCCTCTTTCCAATAAAATTAAACGTAGATGTAAAACTGATTAGGCCGTGTTTGCCCGAGCCCAAGGCAGGGAAGTGCGCCGGGAATAATTGATACAAGATCGCGGCTGATTTGTAATGGCAGCGATTTCTCTTCCTGGTCATTTCTCTGCTGACCTTGCCCATTAAAATAAGCCCAGCTGCCTTGAAAAGAGAGACGCTCGTTCCACCCTTCCCTCCCCCTGCCCGAGACACTTGCCTGGAATTCATTTCCTCCCTCGCTTTCTGTGGGATTCCTCATTCCCAGCCCTGCCAGCCACAGGCTGCCCCCGGCAGGGACAGCCCCTCGCGTCTCCTGGAGTGGCTGGTGTGGTGACAGCCCTGCTCCTGCTCTGCCCTCCTGACACAGGTGCATCAATCCTCACCTGGCCCAGAGTCCCAGAGCCTCTGCTCCCCTCCCTGTGCCCGGCCTGGGCTGGGGATGCTCCCTTGGCTCACAGAACCTGCCAGGGACAGGTCCCTCAGGGGCAGGAGCTGCTCTGTGCAGGGACCTGCTGGGCCCACCAGAACCTCCCCAGGACACGGCAGTGTTGGCTGCTGGAGGCCCTGGAGTGTGACTGTCCCGTGTCTCCTGCTACTGGAAAGTGGGATTGGGATTGGGACTGGGACTGGGATTGGGATTGGGATTGGGATTGGGATTGGGATTGGGACTGGGATTGGGATTGGGATTGGGAATTGGGAATTGGGATTGGGATTGGGATTGGGATTGGGATTGGGACTGGGATTGGGATTGGGATTGGGATTGGGATTGGGATTGGGACTGGAATTGGGATTGGGATTGGGATTGGGATTGGGATTGGGATTGGGACTGGGATTGGGATTGGGATTGGGATTGGGATTGGGAATTGGGAATTGGGATTGGGATTTGGATGGAACTGGATGATCTCTAACCAAAACCCTTCCAGGACCCTCTGACCCCTGAGAGCTCCAGAGCACACAGTCCGTGGTGCCCCTGCTGTCCCTCCGTGCTGCCCAACCTGCTCCAGGAGGAGCTCTGCAGGGCTGGGAGATGGAGAGAGGAGGGAGCTGGGAGCTGTGTAAATCCCTGCTGGAGGTTACCACAAAGCACTGACCCCTGAGGGTCAGGGAGCAGGAGCTCATAAAAGAGCCCAGAGCTGGCTCCATCCTGCAGCTCTTTGCTCCATGGCTGCCCTTTCTTTCCCCTTCCCTTCTCCTGCAGCATCTCCAACAGCCCAGGGCCCGCCTGCTGGGGCTGCTGGGGTCTCTGGGGCACCATTTCCTGCTGTGCCTGAGGAGCTCAGAGAGCTCACAGCACCTCCAGGTGAGGCTGCAGCAGGTGAGCTCAGGGATGGGAGTGGAGGTGGTCACAGGAGTTTTAACTTGTGCTTGCACTTCCCCTGGGGGAGCTGGAAGGGGAAAGACGTGATGCTCACCCGAAACCCAGCGCCAGGTCCTGAGGAGTGCTCCATGTGGGTGGCTTTCAGAGGGATTATTTATCCACTTAGAGCTAAATACGTGTTTACATGGTGTGATGGAGTGGAACTCTCACTTGTATCAACTGTGCCTCGTTCTTGATGCCTTTCGGCCAAGATTTTCTTAAGTGGCCACTGGGTTTGGGACACTTTGCTTAAGAGAGGCCCTGAAAGGGCCCGAGTTTCTGAGCACGGTCACTGAACTGCTGGAAAACTGAAAACTGAGGGAGATGGTTCAGAGCGTGGATTCCTCTCCCTGCTGGCAAAGAACTCCTGGGAATGCCAGCGCTGGTCTGGGATAAATCCTCAGCTGTGGGATGCCGTGGGTGCTCCAGGGAGGGACCCTGGGTGGGACCAGGGACCAGGGACCAGGGACCAGGGACCAGGGACCAGGGACCCGATCTGAAGGAGCTGAGCCCCCCAAAATCCCCGAGCTGAGCCCAGGCAGGGTCTGAGCCCTCCCTGCTGGTTTCCTCAGGCTCAGCCGGGGCAGGCACCCTCGGAGCTGCCAGGGGTTGATGGAAGCGAGCCAGGGAAAATGGCACTGCCAGGGAGCAGAGTAAATAACCCACACTGGAGCCTCTGCGAGGGAAAACCATCAGAGAGACAGAACCGCTAAAACAAACACAATTCCGTGTGTCAATCCCAGATATATGGGCTAAAAATACATACAGGGAAAGAGCGAGCGTGCACTGGAGAGAGAATGCAAAAGCCTTATAACTGGGGAAGCAAAACCCACTCATTTCCCACACAGTAACAAACCTGGGGGGAACAAAGGAGCTGGGACCTTGTGCCATAAACAACCAGGGAAATTCAAACCTTTCTGGGGCGCAGATGGCTGGTGCTTGGATTTTATTTTTCTTTCCTATACGTTTGACAGCTAAATTCAGTCATTTGTGAACAACGTGGCCATAAAAATGAGTAATAATGATTGGAGGTATCTTACTTTTGGTTTAATGGGCTCTGGAGTGGTGCTGAGGAGCTGCTCCCACCCCTGGGGGCAGAGGGGTTCGATGCTGGGCTGTGCTGGCTGCTCTCAAGGCTCAGGCAGCAGAATCACACCAGCTGTGGATGGGGTTGTGCAGTTCTGGCTCCAAACTCCAAATTAATGCTGTCCTCAGCTGCACTGCCTCAGATTGGATTGCAAAACCCTGTTGCTGACACAGCTCAGAGCTGTTCTTCCCCCCTGGCCAGAGGGGTGGGCTCGCACAGATTTTATCAGCTTTTCAACTTTTCCCTCATTCATTATTTCAGTTCTGTCAAACTTGAGCAGAGGGTTTCTGCAACAACCAGAGAGAGTTAGGGCCTCCTTGCCAGCCTTAACTGCCTGTGTAAAACTCCTACTGAGGAACTTTCAGAGGGGTAAAAATGCATCTTCCAGGAACTGGAAGGGGCTCCAGGATTTCCTTCAAGAGTTTCCGTCTATTCTCATCCTCAGACTTGCTATAAAACCTGGGGGGAATCCAAAAACTTCCCTTTACTCCACTTTACCTTCCCAGAGAAGGTACTTTACCTACATAAGGTGCTTTGAAATGCTCAGATTAAGGAAATTCCAGGTGATTCTGTTTCTTTTCAGAGCTTTTTCACACTGAGCACTGTGTGTGTGTGTGTGTGTGAGCACCTCGTTATTGTCCAGGGCACTAATTCTGGGGCTAGAGGAGCTGAGTGGCAACAGCAACACGGAATCTAAATATAGAGAACATCTCACAGAACCACAAATTCCATCCTCAGCACTGTAATTTTAATGAGATTATGTTTAATCCTTCTGTTGACACTTCTGCCAGGTCAGCACAAAAGAACAGGCTTTGTCTGTATGCACCTCCCAGAGCTGAGCAGTTTGGTCCCACTTTTAGGAATCTCCCCAAAATCACTGGACCAAAGATGGCTCTGGCTGGAGCAAAGGGCATCCTAGGGATGGCTGCCTGGTACTGAAGGGTTTGTTGGAGCTTGTTTAGGGGCACATCCTGAGGTGCACGGGGCAGAGCTGCACACCAGCTGTGCCTGACAGGATATTGGACAATACTGAGAACTAATCTGGCTCTGGCAGGGAGATTTGCCAGGCTCGAGGACTGAGAAAAGCCTCACGAGCAGTAGTTTCAGCTGCCTTGCTGAGGATGGAAATTAATTGTTTGGTAAAAAGGCAGGGGGAAAAAAACAACCATAATATCTCAAGTCCCGTTTTGAGGGCTTGAACAGCACCCAGCCAAGTTCAGCCATCCTGGGATGGAAATTGTCCCAAAACTCTGAGTAAAGCTTGGCTTCATCCAGCAGCAATCTTGTGCTGAGCCCCACGGAGGAGCTGTCCCCTCCCTCCAGGTGCCCCAAACCACTGAGCCCCAAGCCCTGGGCGTTCCCAGGGGTCAGAGCTGGGCCCCCAGCCCAGAACCCTTTCCCTGCCCAGGGAGCTGTGCCTGGGCTGGGCACGGAGCCCCCGGAGCCCCTTGACTGAGCAGAGCCCAGAGTTCTGTTCCATGCTCACCTCTGACCTCCCAGCATTTGGAAAAGCTCTCCAGAGGTGAGAAGAGGGAGGTGAAGAGAGCAGGGACAGCCCTGGCAGCTCCGGAGCTCTCCCTGCCTCCCCTTCCAGCCCCATTGAACCAGAGGACAGCAGGGGAAGGAGCAGCCTTGTTCAGCAGATCAAATGTTAAGGTAACTTTACGTGCTGCATTCCACAGGCTGCTGAGGATGAGGGATTATCCAAGAGGGAGCCGGGGATGGCTCTGATGAGCTCCATCAGAGATTCTGGGCCTGTGGTTGAGGAGAGGTGGCTGCAGCAGGGCTTTCCTTCCTCCTCCCTGCACGGGGAAAGGGAACACAAAGCTCTGGGGCTGTGCCAGGCCAGGCCAGGACCAGAACCCTGCAGGGCTTTCACTTGAGGGGTGCCAGGCAGCAGCAGCAGCCCCCAGGGGCAGGGGTGCTCCTGCTCCCCGTTCCAGCACCCCCAGAGCTCCAGAGGGTGCCACAGCTGCCCTGCTCACTGCTCCCCGGCCCTGCCATGGGCAGGGGGGTGAGCTCTGATCCCAGAGTGATTTTTCTTAATGTCTTTATATAGATGAGTTAACTCAAAACCTTTCCAACATAAGCATGTTTTTCTGTTCCTTCATCCTGACCTTGGCATTTTCTTTCTCCACTCCAAGTTCTCTGCTGTCCTCTGGCCAGCTTTGCCTCTCATTTGTCAATGTTATTATTGAATTTTCAAATGCCAGTAGTGCACATAAATCAATGGCTGGCTTCTCCCCAGTGGCATATCCCTGCCACGTGTGGTCATTCATTTTTTTTAATAAGTCCTCCTCTCCTTTCACCCATTTATAAAAATGCATCTTGTTCTGCTGCTGCCGTCCATCATCCGGGGAGTCCAGCTATTTGTTGCCCCTGAGTGCTTATTCATCAACGTTTTCAAAAGCAAAATCACTCTTCGCCTCCTGCTCTTATTGTGCCATCAATCTGGACTGGGGATCAATAAACCTGGCTTTGGCAATTTTCCCCCCACTGCTCCCAAAGTCTGGAGCTCCCGTGGCTGCTCCTCAGGAGGGGAGGATGGAGGTGGCAGGAGCAGGAGCTCCCAGGGTGGCACCACCGGCCCAGCGTCACCCTGAGAGCTCCACACTCCCCTGTGGCCCCCGAGCTGGGCATGGGGACAGCAGAGCCTCTGGCTGTTGGTGAAACATCAACCCAGAACTGGGTGAACGTTTTCCTTCCAAACGTCGTTTGAACGAGAACTCACTTTTCCCTGAGAACTGAAATCTCTGCTGAAAAGTGATCGTTGTTTTTCAAGAACAACAAACAAACCCAAAAACCTCTTCCTAAAAAATTTCCCTCTTTCAAATACACACTTAAAAGGCTGACATTTATTTTTGAAACTGTCTCCAAGAAAGCAGACTATTTTATTTTGTGACCAGAAGTGTTTTCCAAAGCTGAATATTTTCACGACTTTTGAAAAAGCTAAATGTTGCAGTTATCAGTTTTATCTTTTTGTCAAAATTCTAAAAAAGAAAAGCCCTCTCTGGAGCTGAAAAGACTTTCATCAACATTGATCATCTCCTAAAATTTTCCAGGCTAATCTGTGGAATTAATGGGACTTGTGGAGTTGTCAGAGCCCAGCTGGAGCCTGCAGGGGCTGGGGCTCCAGGCTCAGGCACCGCAGGGTGATGGGGTTCATCACCTCCACCATCCTCCCTTCCTGGGGCTGCCGGGCCAGGGGGAGCCCAGGGATTGACACAGCTCTGAGGGAAGGGTCCCCTCTGCCCTGCCTGGCACAGCCCAGGTGCCCAGGACCCACCTCTGGCTCGGGTTGGTGCCCACAAGAAGCCCAGACCCTGCCCCCAGTATATCCCAGTTAAGGGGTTGCTCCTCACTGAGAACAGGACTCTGCTCCTCATCCCATCCCCTTCCATGAACCCTTCCCTGAAGGTTTGGGGTGGCTCAAAGTCCTCCAGCCCAGAACCTGAGCCAGGAGGGAACAGCAGATGGGATCGTGTGCCAAGGCAATAAATTCAGGCCACAATCAGTAACATTTTGTGGTTTGACACTTAATTGATTAACTAATTTGAGGCAACAAGATTTAGTGTAGCTGCAGATTAGTGTCGAAGGGATAATTAGGGCTGAGCTGCCTCTTCCAGAGGCTCCTGGAGCCGCAGGAGCAGAGCTGGGGCTGAGCTTCCAGGGAGAGGCCCTGGCTCGGCACCCAGGGATTGCAGCAGAAAGGTCAGGCACTGACTTATCAGCATAGACAAAATCCCTTCCTATAATGTATGTGTTTATTCTCAAATTAAATATATTAATGTATTATTTGTTCTTAAAATGTCATTCAATAGATAGTGGGCTTAGGTTTCCTGGCAGACCTTTGAAGCTTAAAGAGTAATGTAATAATAGCACATTAATCCATAAGCTACACAGGCTGCTCCCAGCAGACCCCAGACTCCACAACTGCCTCTGAAGCTCTGAATTCACCGCTTCTGTTTCTAGGAATTTCTGTCCAACAGCAGCGGCCCTGGTGGAGCCTCACCTGGCAGCTCCAGCCCCAAATCCTGCCTCTGTGTGCCCCTCACCTTCTGGGCACCTGCAGGTGTGTCCTGCCCATCCCTGCCCTGCTCGCCAGGGCTGGCCTGGAGGCTCCCTGTCCCGTCCTTGTCCTGTCCTGTCCTGTCCCTGTCCCTTCCCTGTCCTGTCCCTGTCCCATCTCTGTCCTGTCCCTGTCCCATTGCTGTCCCTTCCCTGTCCTGTCCCTTCCTTGTCACTGTCCTGTCCCTGTCCTGTCCTGTCTCATCCCTGTCCCATCCCTGTCCTGTCCTTGTCCTGTCCTGTCCTTGTCCTGTCCCATCCCTGTCCCTGTCCTGTCCCTGTCCCCATCCCTGTCCCATCCCTGTCCTGTCCCTGTCCCGTCCCTGTCCCTTCCCTGTCCCATCCCTGTCCTGTCCTTATCCTGTCCCATCCCTGTCCATGTCCTGTCCCTGTCCCATCCCTCTCCTGTCCCTGTCCTGTCCCATTCCTGTCCCATCCCTGTCCCATCCCTGTCCCTGTCCCATTCCTGTCCCTGCTGAGAGCAGGGCTGCAGAGCCAGAGCTTGGTTTGGGCCAAGCCTCAGTCTCAGCAAGAGGAAATGCTGCATTTGGACTTTTCCCCAGGCTGAATTCTTGGCACAAGCAAATCATCTCTTGGAAAAAAAGGGAAAAAAAAAAAAAAAAGAAATGCTCTTGAAAGAATGTCTCCATCTCTTCTCCAAATCAGCCATCCATCTCTCTGTTTGTGTGTCTAGAGTTGATAGCTTGAGAGCTATCGAAATGCCAAACCTGATGTTTTGGAGAGCTTGGAACCCATCTCTGAACTGCTCTGATTTTCATTCTGCAAGTCTTAATACTTGATTGACAAACACAGCTAAACAATCCATCATCCATCTTATCTGAAAAATGTAACCTTTTTCTGTTTATGGAACATGCACATGTGGAACATGTTTTTCTTTCACTGCCTATTTATTCCGTTAACTCAGGGCACTCGGATTTTTTTCTTTTCCTGCTGGTCTGGGCTGGCTCTTCCCACTTTGGCATGGCACACCTTCCCCTCGGAGCCCTGCAGAGCATGGGAGGTTTGTGTGGGGGAGCAGGGTTGAGAAAAGAGGCTTTGAGGTGTCCCAGGGACAGCAAGGGAAGGGCGGCTTGGTGCCCACATCTCCTGGGACACCAGGACACCTGCCTGGGTGGAACCCACACCTGGGCACCAGCCAGGCTGAAGCTCCCCTTCCAATCTGGGCTGGCAGCAAGGATGGAGGAGCTGGGAGCTCTCTCCAATGGGATTGTGGCCTGGTTTGTTTATCCCCGTGGACAGACTGGGTTTGGACTCTGGCCGCAGCCTAGGGGTGCTGCCAAAGCGACAGGAACAGATCTTTTGTTCATTTTCTCACCTCTTAAGATAAATGCGAATCCTCAGCCTTGGTGGGCTGCCAGCACTGCAAGAATGTCCAACAAAAATTGATGTTGAGAGCTGCTCACGGCTGTGGATGTTCTCACTACCAGTGCTGGCAATTATTAAATTGGAGTTATTGCCACAACAATGGCAAAAGTAACGGCTGTTAACTGCAGAGGCAAATTAACATCTCTTGTAATTTCACATTTGGGGACAAGTTTAACATCCTGGAGATGCTGGAGGAGCCAAGGAGGGAGCTGAGCTGGGGACAATCCATGCACTTCCAGCCTCCTGCCACCCTGTTTCCATCCCATCCTACCCAAAACAGCTCCTCTGCTCTGAGAGAGAGGCTCAGCTCTGCTTGTGCATGGAAATACAGAAATAAATATCTGCTCAAACGAGTGAGTGTGGCAGGAGTGAAATTCCTCCCTGCCCAGCTTCCCAGAAGTTCCTGTGCTCTCCTTCCCACCGCTCTGGCCAGCACAGCAGCCCCAGGCTGTCCCCAAGGTCCCTCCCAGGCTGTCCCCTCCCCACCGGGGCAGGACAGGGGCGGCCCCGGCCCCTCCTGGGGTGACCCCAGATCTCAGAGCCAGAGAGGTCACCCAGGGAACATGCTGGGATCCTTCTCCTCAGCTCTTGTAATGGCATTAGCAATGACTGTTTCTTACTCAATCATACTCCCAGAGGATTTTCAATAAACTTTTTATGTGCCATAACTGTTACATTAAATAAAGCTGAAAGTATTGAGTAAACTGACTGTAAATCACTTTAGATGCCTTGGAATTACATTAAGTGTGAGAATTATGGATCTTTTGCTGCTTGCAGAAACAGAGAGACGACAGAGCTAGAAATTTTTATGCTCCCAACCCTTCTGAAGGTTTTTGTGAATTATTTTCTTGCACCACATTAGGGGCTTCTCCTCCTGTCAGCAGGGACACGTCAGGGCCAGGTGCCATCCCTGTGCTGCAGGATCCTGGGGGCTGGGGAAGTTCTCCCTTTCCATCAAGCAGGTTTGGGTTTCTCAGCCTGGAACTGGTAATTAATGCTGGGCAGGGGCTGTTGTAGCAGAGCTGAACAGGCTGCAAGGTTTTATTGCATCAAAAGTGATTTTCTGTTCACAGCCCCACAGCCTCAGCAATACAAATCTATATTTTGATATCAATAAATGCTGAGGAAACATCTTCTGTCTCTCCCCTTCAGGCACCCCAGACTCAGCTAAAACAGGGGCAGCATTAATGCCCCAGAGAGGAGCAGGATTTAATAAAAGCACCACAAGTGCCCTGAGCCCAGGGCTGAGGGTGGCTATGGAGAGAGGAACCTCAAAAATCAGCTTTTCCTCCCTGGGAGCTCCTGGGGAGCAAAGCAGGAGCAGGTTTGTGCTTGAGGGCCTGAATCCAAGATCTCCGGGTGGGGTGGGACTGTGTCAGCTCCTGTTGAGCAGCACAGCAGGGGCTGGGAGCACAGAGCTGGGACCAGCCAGCACCAGCGAGGCCCCAGGTGCCACCTCCTGCCCTTGTGTGAGCAGCTCCAGGGGTGGGGACAGCCCTCTGTCCCCCAAGGACAGCCCTTTCCACGGAGAAACGATCCTGAGGAGCCCCTTCCTCTCACTCTGTCTCTCCGTGTGGGGAGCCGGATCCCTCCGTGTGAGTAACCGGACCCCTCCGTGTGGGGAACCAGGCCCCTCCGTGTGGGGATCCGGACCCCTCCGTGTGGGGATCCAGACCCCTCCGTGTGGGGAACCAGGCCCCTCCGTGTGGGGATCCGGACCCCTCCGTGTGAGGGACCAGACCCCTCCGTGTGGGGATCCGGACCCCTCCGTGTGGGGAACCAGGCCCCTCCGTGTGGGGATCCAGACCCCTCCGTGTGGGGATCCGGACCCCTCCGTGTGAGTAACCGGACCCCTCCGTGTGGGGATCCAGACCCCTCCGTGTGGGGATCCGGACCCCTCTGTGTGGGGATCCAGACCCCTCCGTGTGGGGATCCGGACCCCTCCGTGTGAGTAACCGGACCCCTCCGTGTGGGGATCCAGACCCCTCCGTGTGGGGAACCAGGCCCCTCCGTGTGGGGATCCGGACCCCTCCGTGTGGGGAACCAGGCCTCTCCGTGTGGGGAACCAGGCCCCTCCGTGTGGGGATCCGGACCCCTCCGTGTGAGGATCCAGACCCCTCCGTGTGGGGATCCGGACCCCTCCGTGTGGGGATCCGGACCCCTCCGTGTGGGGAACCAGACCCCTCCGTGTGGGGACCCAGACCCCTCTGTGCCACAGCCCAGCCCCACCAGAGTCACTGATGAACACTTTTTCTCTTTTTCCTTGATTATTTTCAGTTTTAAACGCACTGAAAAACAAATGAGCAGGCTCCCACTGCTCGGAGCGGCACCAAGGCTTGGCAGCCTGGAAAATCTCCCGTTGTCCCTCCTGGAGCCAGAGCTTGACCTTAAGGAAATTCCTTCCGGTTTCTCCGAGGGAACGTGCCCCGTGCTGCTGCAGGAGCCTGTTTGCTACAGGTAATGCTTTTTACTTGGGATCGTGGCTTGTGTATTTGCCACCGGGCATAAAAATTCACTGCCTGTTCTGTGATGCAGCAGCTTTGCATGGGAGCAAGGTGATGTTGTTTTTCCATTTGCTGAGTCTGCCTGGGACCACAAAAATATCAAGGTCAGAGCAGAAGGCAGGGAACAAACCTGCAAACGTGTATGAAATCACAGGCTTGCTGTTTTTAGTGCTGGCTCCCCACAATTTGCTGTGGATTGCAGGTGAGCTGGGGCTCAGAAAGGCTGAGAGCCTGAGTCAGCTCTGAAAATCATGTGTTCACCTCAAGGAATGAGATGCTCCAGCAACAGCAGTGCGGGGAGCTGTTTGCTCAAAGCCTTTGGGGATTTTTCGAGCTTTGTTCCGCCGGTTTCTTGCGTGTGACGGTTTCATTTTCACCTGAGAGCAGCGAAGGTGCCCAGGCCCCGGCTGTGGGGCTGCAGGGGAGAGGCTGAGGAGATTTCCCAGTGTCTGCTGCTCCCTGGGCTCTCCCTGCAGCCCAGGGGGGCGTGAGGGTTCTCCAGGGGCAGCTGAGGCTCCCTCCCATCATTGCTGTGACTCCAGGACTCCCCAGATGTGTTTTTGGGGGTATTTGCTGAGCAGCCCAGGTGTGCTGGGAGCTGCTGGGGTCCCTGGGCTGCTCTGAGCCTTTGTGTCCTGCTTTGGAGTCAGCTCTGAGCCACGCTGGCTGTTCCTGCCCCACAGCACCTCCAGCTGTGGCTCCCTGGGATGAGGGGGCTCCTCTGAGACACCAAGGTGTTGGGGACCTGCTGGGCTTCCTCTGACACCAATCCAGTGGCCCCAAAAACAGGAGGGGAATCCCTTGGCCTGCTGACTGCGTTTTTCTGCAGCCCAACGCTGTAAAAGAAGCACTGAGCTGCAGAAAGCCCAGCAGTGCCTGGTTCTGCTGGCCCTGGAGGTGCAGCAGACAGAGGAGCAGCTCCCCCGCTCTGGGTTTGTGTTATTAAATATCAGAGTCAACGCTGCTTTCAGAGCCACATCATTTGTCAGCTCCTGAGTTACGGCTGCATTGGTAACTCAGACCCCCTCCCCCTGCCAAGTTCCCATGCTCCTTGCTTGGAATATTCGTGATTTTGTGTGGTTGGGATTAAATAACTTCTGCTGTCTCTCCCAGGTTCCCCTGGTGCTGGAACCTGCCAGACCCCTCCTGGCTCTCAGCCACTTCCAAAGCGGGGAGGACTGTGTTTTGGAGAAACATATTGTTCTTTTTTTGGTTTTGGGGGCGGTTTGTGGTTTTTAAAGGAACTGGAAAACAGTGCAGAAAGCGAATCAACTTTGCTGTTAACTTTGGTCATGGATCTTGAAAATTTTTCTTTCCTATGAAATCCCAGTGTTTAGTAACCCTGGGCTGTGCTAACAAATTGATCTAAGTGGTGACTGAGTGCTGAAGGATTGTACAAAACCTTCAAAACATGTTGTGGGCTGATTTCCAATTAAAACCAGTCCATGCTGGGTGCCTCCATCACCTGGATCTTTTTTCCAACCCCTCTCCCCATCTCCAAGCCTCTCTAAGTTTTGAATCCTGGAGCCTCTCCAGACCAGTTTTGCATCTCCGAGTTTGGCATCAGCGCTGGAAAGAGTCCATTGTGGAGCAGAGGAGGGTCGTGGGGGCCTCTCCCATTCCCTCGGTGCTCGGGGCAGGGCTCCAGGAGCCTTTGCTGCATTCTGAGAAACCAGGGTGGATTTCACTGGGGGGGCCAGGCTGGTGGCTCTGGAAGGGGAGGGCTGGCTGAGCAGGGATTTCCCTGCCAGCCTCCGAGGCTCCTGTGTTTTGTCTCACAGCGGAATGGCTTTGGCACGTCTGAACTCTCCTCCATCAGCTCCTAAACACTTGACAGAAAGGTCACGGACATGTGGAGATAACGAGGGACCCTGTGGATTAGGGGCAAGAAATAACAGCGTTTAGGGCTGGCTGGAGACTTCAGTGCTCAGCATCAGGCTTGGGGAAAAGTAGAAGCGATATTTCCTTTTGACCTTTCGGAAAGAGCCTGAACGACTCCAGGCTGCGGCAGCTGCGGGCCCGGGGGCTCCGGTGCCGAGAGGAGCCGCTCCAGGCGCTGTTCCCTCGGCCACAGCCCTCGGGACCATCCCGAACTGCCGGGAGCTCGCCGGGCGCTCCCCTGGGCTCTGCAGAGCTGCCCAAGGGGGGACAGAGCAGCAGGGCAAGGCTGGGGTGCCGGGGCAAAGCCCTCAGGTGACCCCGTCTGGAGGAATTTTGGTTTGGGAGGGCTGGGGAAATGCGTCCCTTGCTGAGAACCTGCGGGCAGCGCGTCCCGGGCAGCCTGAGCAGCCTTTTCACCTCCTTTCCTGCCCTCCGGAGCTCCCAGCAGGAACCGGGGAGCTGCCGGGGGAAGGATCTACCCTGCGGGACCCACGGGCAGGGCTCGGGCTGCGGGGAAGCATCTCCGGAGCTGCCTGAGCCTGGCGGCTGTGCGAGCCGGGCTGGCAGCTGCTGCGCTCTGCAGCAGAGGTCACTGTGCGGCCGGGAGAGCGCCGGGATGCGGGAGAACATCGGGATGCGGGGCCGGGAGAGAGCCGGGATGCGGGAGAACATCGGGATGCGGGGCCGGGAGAGAGCCGGGATGCGGGAGAACATCGGGATGCGGGGCCGGGAGAGAGCCGGGATGCGGGAGAACATCGGGATGCGGGGCCGGGAGAGAGCCGGGATGCGGGAGAACATCGGGATGCGGGGCCGGGAGAGAGCCGAGATGCGGGAGAACATCGGGATGCGGGGCCGGGAGAGCGCCGGCATGCGGGAGAACATCGGGATGAGGAGCCGGGATGCAAGACAACCTCAGGATGCGGGAGAGCTCCGGGATGCGGGGCCAGGATGTAGGAGAACACCGGGATGAGGGGCCGGGATGAGAGGCTGCGGGTGATGCAAGGGACGGGTCCCCCCTGCTCCCCTTCATCCCCGCACCCCCCGGCCGCTGTCCAGAGCCGCATCCCCGCGGGAGCCGATGGGACAAAGGGAGGCGGCCTCCCTCCGCCCCGCGGGAAACCGGAGCGAAATCCCAGCAGGGAGCTGGGGACGTTCACCAGGAGCTGCTGAATGGCCAGGGCTGTGCTGAAGGCTCCGGGCAGGGCTGGAGCTGTGGCGTTATCCAAGTTAATCCAAACTTCCCAAAAGTTGCAAAAGTCCCACTGGGTTTACCCCTGCCTGCCCCAAAAACCTGGCTGTGGAAAACCTCTCTGTTTTTAGGGAACAAGGGTGAGGGGAAGACTTTTTAGGGCCTGTATGAGGTGGGTATGAGGTGCTGTGAGCTGGACACGGTGCTGGAGGTGGGAATCGTGCAGGTGCTGGAGCCACACACCTGGAGGGGCTCAGGGTAACCTGCCTCAGTCTCTGCTCGGGGTAAACAGCATCTCACAGGCACCCAAACCTCCCATTATTTGTTATTATTGGTTATTTACCTATTTACTGGGAAAACACTGGAGAGGGAGATGGATAATGGAAAGGTTAAGCAGCAAATTGCTGTTCTTCTGCCTGGCCAGAGAGCACAGGGCATGGCCTTCCCAACCTGTAATACCCATCCTAATGGGCAAGGAAAATTATTTTGGCTTCCACTAAAGGGCAATTTTCTGATCAGCTCTCATTTTCTCAGTAGAGAAGCGAGAACAAAAGGAGGGAAATATATATTTATATATGAATTAAAAAAAAAAAAAAAGGAGGAAGAAAGGAAGAAACACTTATGCTTTAATGGAAGCTCATTGTTGTAAAGTACCCTCATGGCCCCTGTGGGCCCGTGGAATTAAGCGCTGTCATTCAGAGCTGAAAGCGGAGCCATCCAGTTTGCAGACACCTGTCATAATTAAACTAATGGCTCTGAAAATGTGCCTTGATATTAAATCTATCTTCCACCGAGGAGCAGGGCTGATTAAAACCGCTGTTTGACAGTTAATGATGAACCTCTCGCTTGCTGCGCTCCGTAACTGGAACAGACCGGTTCAGCCCCCTCCCCTCGGAGAGCCCTTCCTGCATCCCCAGCCAGGGGTTTCTCCCCCATCCCGCCCCACACAGGGCAGCCCTGGGGCTCTGGGAGCCCCTGGATGTTCGTGTTTGCCACGAGCCTGGGCCGTGACTCCGGTGGGAGAGGAGGCATCGCCGGGAAGGTGCCAGGGCTTGACTCACCGAGTCTCACTTGGCTCACTGCTGCTGGGGAAATGCTGATTCACACTCTGCTGCCCAGAAAAGGTGCCCAGGCTGGGTCTGGCCTGTGGCAGCGCTCAGAGAGCTCCTGCCCAGGGCTGTTCCTGGGTAGCTGCTGTTGGGATATGGATCTGCTCTGCTCCAGGATTATTGACTCCTGCTCCTTCCCCCGAGGACGTCGGAGCCAATTTCCTCTGACATCACAGCTGGTTGCCAGGGCAATGGGTTTGCTGTTCCAAAAGCAGGATTATTATTGAGCACAGAGAGAAGAGAGAGTTCTTAGGGGGGAAAAAAAATCAGTGTTCACTTGGAAATGTGTCCAGCAGCCACTTTGTCCTTCCCAGTCCTTCCCCTGGACCAGGCCGTGTGTCCCTTCTCCTCTCCCTGCTGGCCCCAAGGACACCCCCGAGACAAACCATGGGGGTGGAAGTGCCCCACAGGGGGTTGGTGACTCTCAGTGATCAGAGGTACAAAAATCCCCCATTAAACCCCGGGCCAGTCAGACACAGCGCCGGTAATTAGTGTAGCACAAACTCTGCAAAGTGCAGAGAGGCATCGGCAGCTGCAAATGGTATTTATTATTATTATTATTATTATTATTATTATTATTACTATTATTATTATTATCATTGTTGTTGTTTGCTGGGTCTGGTGGTCTCTGGATGCTTTAATTTCCCTGTTCTGCAATGGAGATAACAAATCTTCCTTGCCTGGGATGTTTTAAGGGGTGATGAGCTCTGTGGGGCAGGGGCTGCCTCCCCCTGAGGGCACCTGGATTTGGGGCACTGCCCTGGGCAGGTAACTCCCGTTTGTGAGTGGGGATGTGCTGGAACACTGAGGGCTCCTTTGATCAATAAATAGATCAAAAAACAGATGAAAGTACAGATGAAAGGCCGGACTTGTGGGAGCTGGCTGTGCCAGGAGCAGCCCTTTCCCTGTCATTAGCTTCCTTACCCAGCCCTGATGCCATCGCTGCCACAACAGCAATTACCAGGAGATTAGGCAGCATTAAGCACTCTTTAATTTGACACATTGCAATGATCTCCATTCAGCCTTTCTGCTCGAATAACTCTCCATAAATATTTTGTGAGGCTACCAAAATAAACAGAGGCTGGGCTGTTTGCACAGCTGAGATCCTGGCAGGGCCCAGGGAGCAGAGCCGGGGGTGGCACCGGGGCACGGATGGGACTGAGGGGTCAGCTGGGCTGCGAGAGCTTTAGGGGCTGGGAAAGTACCTCTGTAAAGCACAAGGAAAAATTATAATCATAATATATGCCTTGCACCGATGGCAATTTAATAGGGAACATTTTTTAAACAACAACCCAATAAAGAGAGATGGGTATTTATGCAAGAAGTGGCTGCATTAGAAGAAATAATAATTACACCGGAGTTGTGTTCTCTCCCCTTTTTTTCCTTCTTTTTTCTTGTGTGTGTGCTATTAGCCTAGACATTATTCATTAAGTAATGCAATGGAAAACCACTGTTAATACAGCAATAAATCCCACAGGGCCCCATTGCTTCTGAGATAGGATCATTTGGTAATTACAGTGCATTAGAAGTTCAATATTCTTTCATTTTTTTCCTCCTTGCCTGGGTGAGGGGTGGGCTGTGCTGGGAGGGTTCCTGAGAATGCTCCATGGTGTCCCTGCCCTGGGAACATGGGGGGCTCTGCAGCTCAGGGAGAGGAGCCCCGGCATGGGGAGAGCTCGTGAGGGACACGGGGATGGAGCTGGAGCTGGAGCTTCCATCTCTCTCTGTGGGCAGCATCTCCTCCCCCAGTGAGGAACGGCCCGAGGGCTCGGGGAGCCAGGAGAGACAGGGACAGGGAATGGGAATGGGAGGGACAGGGACAGGGAATGGGAGAGCCAGGAGAGACAGGGACAGGGAATGGGAGGGACAGGGACAGGCACAGGAGGGACAGGGACAGGAGGGACAGGGACAGGCACAGGGGTCGGGCCAGGCACTGAGGAGAGCTGGCCAGGAATAACGCGGCACAGGGCCACGAGCAGAGCTGGGAGCTCGGCTCAGCAAACCAGGGAGCTCTGGCTCATCAGAGCAGTGGCTGGAGGTGAGGTCACGGGCGCCGTGATGTCACAGGTGATGTCACAGATAATGTGATGTCACAGGTGATATCACGGGCACTGTGATGTCACAGGTGATGTCATGTCACAGGCACTGTGATGTCACTGATAATGCCATGTCACTGATTATGTGATGTCACAGGCGATGTCACAGGCACTGTGATGTCACAGGTGCTGTGATGTCACAGGTGCTGTGATGTCACTGATGATGTGATGTCAGTAGTGATGTCACTGATTATGTGATGTCACGGGCACTGTGATGTCACAGGCACTGTGATGTCACAGGTGATGTCACAGATGATGTGATGTCACAGGCGCTGTGATGTTACAGACACAGGTGATGTCACTGATGATGTGATGTCACAGGTGTTGTGATGTCACAGACACTGATGATGTCACAGGCACTGTGATGTTGCAGGTGATGACACAGGCATTGTGATGTCACTGATGATGTCACTGATGATGTGATATCACAGATGCTGTGATGTCACAGATGCTGTGATGTCACAGGTGATGTCACAGGTGCTGTGATGTCACAGGTGATGTCATGGGGGTTCAGACTGTGCTGTGGCTGGGCAGGCTCTGAGTCTTTCCTGAAGTGCCATTGGAATTCAGCCATGGCAAAACTCTTTTTCCCCACGCCCTCCCCTTGGTGTTATTTCTCATTTTGTGGGCTCGTTTCCCCTTCCCCGGAAGGTTTCCCAGCTCCCTTCATTGTGAGACTGTTTCAGGGCTTGGGAGTTTTATTTTTTTCCTCTTCTCAATTGCTCAGGGCCAGTGCTTGAAATTAAACTCTGTCTGCAAGTGATGCAAATCAGATAAGAGAAAGCAAACGAGCCCCGTGTGTTCATCTGCAGAATCCTATTCTGCAGAAACTCCTTCTGTTCCCTTCTGATCTTAGACAGATGTAAATCAAGAGAACTTATTTTAAACCAATGTCAGCAGGAAAAAGCTCAGCAGAAATAACAGAACCACCAGGTCTCGTGTGTTTATCACCCTTTGAGGTAAAATAAACTTTGAGCCCGGTTGAGATCCCTCCAACATTGTGCAGGCCCCGGTGCAGCTCCCAGTGACCGGGGGCACGGGGAACTGGGCATACTGGGAGGGGAGGGATGGACAGGGCAGAAAAAAGTGACTTTGGGGAGATTTCCAGGCTGTGGCTTGGAGCTGAGTGGGGGAATCGCATCCAGGATTTGTGATGGAGGGCTGGCAGTTCCCCCTCCCCAGGCTCTGCCAGCCGCCCTGGGCTGGGCTCAGCCCAGAGGGACCCCCAGATCCCCTCCCTGCTGGGACCCACAGATCCCCTCACTGCTGGGACCCACAGATCCCCTCCCTGCTGGGACCCCCAGATCCCCTCCCTGCTGGGACCCACAGATCCCCTCACTGCTGGGACCCACAGATCTCTGCTGGGACCCACAGATCCCCTCACTGCTGGGACCCACAGATCCCTGCTGGGACCCACAGATCCCCTCACTGCTGGGACCCACAGATCCCTTCCCTCCTGGGACCCCCAGATCCCCTCCCTGCTGGGACCCACAGATCCCCTCACTGCTGGGACCCACAGATCCCCTCCCTGCTGGGACCCCCAGATCCCTTCACTGCTGGGACCCCCAGATCCCCTCCCTGCTGGGACCCCCAGATCCCTTCACAGCTGGGACCCCCAGATTCCTTCAGGGACCCCCAGATCCCCTCTGTGCTGGGACCCCCAGATCCCCTCACTGCTGGAAGCCCTGGGCTGGCCCAGGCAGGGAAGCCCAGCTCAGACTGATGGCAGGGAGGGAATTCGGGGAGTGGAGCCTCAGACTATGGAGTGCAATAAAAACCTGCAGCAAGAACCAACCCACCACGCTGTGGAGGAGGAGAAGGAGCAGGGGATTGGAACAACCTGATCCTTCCAGGCCCTTCCAACCCAAACCATCACCGATTGTGTCCCTCACCCACCCCGCGGGTCGCTGTGGCACAGGGACACCAGGGACACCCAGAGCTGTGGTCAGGGCACTGCTTCCACAGCACAAGTGGCAGCAGCACAAAGGAGGAAAAAGAAAGGGGAAAAAAAATCACAAGTAAATAAAAAGAAGCCCATTTGCAAATATTGTAAGGAATGCATGTTCTCATACGTGCTGCTATTAAGTCCGTTCGTATCATATCAGCAAACATCATGTCAGCTTGGAGAGGTTCCTACTTATTTCTTTTTCCCTGTGAAATGTTTTTCAATGCCTGAGCGAATCAAAATGAATGTAAATGAGGTTTATTAAGTCAGCCCCACACGGCGCTGTATTGTCGGCGTTTGTAGGCTGTGACAGGTTAGTTATTGCAGCTTGAAGGGAATGTCACAGGCACAGCAGTCTGCAGAAGGAACTTTTTAAAAGAATAGTAATAATAATAACAACAACAACATCTCAGGACTCTCTGTGGTTCTCTGGGAAGTGGTTCTGCAGGGAGGTGGGGGCTCTGCAGGGCTCTGGGCTGGAGAGGGGCTGTGCTGGGGCAACTCTGGGCTCCAGAGGTCTTTCTTCTCCTGGTTCCACACACCACGGATCCCCAGGACAGCTGGAACACATCCCTCTGTGAATGTAACCCCACGGAGCTGTCTCAGAGTCTTGCTGCTCTTCACTGATCCATGCTCATTATTTTTAGTAAATTACTTGGGCCTTGGCTACGCTACAAAAAAACAACTGGTAGGGGTAGTGTTAATGTAGTTATTTATTTAGATTTAAAATAGCAGAGACACCCATCCGAGGTTCTAGGTGCTAATTGTACGATAAATTCCAATTTATTACGCACTCAGCTTCATTAATATCCTGGTTTCCATGGGCACTCAGCCAGCCCCACCCTGCTGTCCCCCAGGAGCTCTCTCCAGCCCTCCCAGCCCTCTCTGCAGTGTTGGTGGCACTTTGGACAGGCCAGCAAAGCCCGGCTGTTCCTGACCCACTGCTAAGTGGGCTCTGGGAGCACCGAGGGAAAGGCCCAGGGATCTCTCGTGGGATCCCCTCAGTGGGATCCCCTCAGTGGGATCCCCTCAGTGGGATCCCCTCAGTGGGATCTCCTCAGTGGGATCTCCTCAGTGGGATCTCTCCATGTCAGGGTGTCCTGGGAGGGCCCCTCTGATCCGCTCCCCTAAACCCTGGCACTGTCCTGCTCTAGGGTCGTGTCCCCTGCGCACCTGCAGCGAGGTTTGCAGTGCTCAGAGGTGTTTGGGCTGAACCCTTCCCTTCCTGTGGAGCCCCATTGTCCCCCAGCTCGCTCTGCAGGGAGATCCCTGCCGTGGGATGGCCCAGCCAGCTCCAGATGTTCCAGCTGTGGCTGTGGGTGCTCCCAGCCCTCCCCCAGCTGCCCCTGGTGCTCACAAACACCGGTGAAACCCTGGCCAGTTGTGTCCCCGGGGACCCAGCCGTGTCCTGGCCCAGAACAGACCCAGCACAGCTCAGAATCCTCCCTGGGCAGCTCCAGGGGGGTCCCAAACCTTCTGGGGGTGCTCCACTTTGCCCAACAGAGGGACACGGGGGGATCCATCGTGCCAGGGCCCTTGTGGTCCAGCTGGGCAGAGGGAGCTGCAGCCTGACACAAACCTGGGAGAGTTTTGCACATTTATCCCTCCTTTAAATCATTTCCAAACCACTAAACCATTTTACAAGGGCGAAGGAAAACATCAATTACAATTATAGCAAAAAAGTCTTTCAAGGCAGAGCCAGGTAGGGAGACAAGGCAATGATCCATCTGTAGTTTTTCACCAGGTGCTTCATAATATTATGGTCTCTTTCCATAATACCATGGTTTCTTTCCTCCCCACCCCTCATCTCTGCCCCCAGCCCAAGGTGTCGCTGAGATTTTGGTGCTTCTTGGCAGAAGGAGACAGAAATCTCTGAACACACAGCGGTGTTTGTACCATCAGTGAGATCCAAACCAGAACACGAATCAGATTTTCTTCTCTGGAAAATTCATGGAGTGGTTTGCACACAGATGTGCCTCTGTCTCTGCCTCCCCATCCTGTGGTACTCAGAAAGAAAAATCCAAAATGTTTCTTTTTTCCCCTTTATTATGATGGACAGCAGCTAACATAAAACATAATGAAATCAATAATTTAACACAGCCTAAAAGTTGGGCAGAAGGATTCAGCGTAGCCTAAATGAAGGAAAATGACTCAAAAATTTTCATCATATAGATGTGAAATATTTTACTGCCATGCAAGATAAATGGAAAATTTGATAAATTCCCCTTCCAGCCCCCTCAAAAACAAAAGGATCTATCCAAAATAAGCAGTCCCCAGCCTGTCCAGGCTCTGCTGCTTCAGGTTCTAGGCGCTAATTGTGAATTGTCTGTGCTTGCAGCACCTCCCTGAGATACAGGGGTGCTGGAAGTGCTGGATTTGGGAAACAGGGACAGAAGGACAGGGAAGAATTCAAAATTCCAGGGATGGAATTTGGGCCGGCGCTGGCGCGTGGGAGCAGCACGTGCTGCCTGCATCCACCGTGGCACTCTGTGGGCTGCAGTCCTGAGAGAGCAAATCAGATTCTCTCCTAATTGGTTAATTGGTTAATTGGAGGGGCTCTGTGCAGCAGGGACAGGAGAAGTGCCCGTGTGTGAGCGCGACTCCTCTCGCCAGGACTGCCAGGAAAGGGGGGCTGGGGGCACTGAGCCGAGCTGATGGACACGGGGCTCCTGGCAATGCTGGAAAATCTCTGCTCCGGTGGCAGGGGTCGTGTTTGGGAGCAGCGGTGTCCCCACAGAGCCCTGTCTGAGCCAGGTGACACTCCCTGCATCACTCTGCCATCCCCACAGAGCCCTGTCTGAGCCAGGTGACACTCCCTGCATCACTCTGCCATCCCCACAGAGCCCCAGCAGCAGAGCCCTGCCTGCTGGCCATGAGGGACTCCTGTTCCTCTGCTGCTCAGAGCGGGAGGAAAAGCCTCCCAGCAGTAAATCCGGGATTTGTGCCGGGAGGAGGCACATCCCTGCCCCGAGGGAGGCAGCAGAACCACCCGGCCCTGGGCAAGGCTGGTGGAGCAGCCGCGGGTGCCGGGGCAAAGGTGGCTTTGGATTTTCCAGCCTTGTGCATTTGCCTTTAAATCCCAGCCAGCTGCCACATTAACTTGCGTGACTTCTTGTCTGTAACAGCACATAATGCAGCTCGAATGATGTAACTCACTGTGATGCCAAAATTTATAGGAGAAGACACTGCTTGCCGAGGTCAGGCTGGTATCTGATTTAAGCTGGCAGCAGGAGCAGCAGTGTTTCTGCAAAGCTACACCAGGGCTCTCCAGCAAATCACATTACTCTGAAAGACTTTGGCGGGCCCCTCATCCAGACAGCTCTTCAAACCCAGGGACATCAATTAGGCTGGAGTACATCAAACCCACACAGGGCGCTCCCGGAGCCGACTCAGACTAGCTCCAAAAGCACTTCCAATCGCAGATAGTTTTTTGGGTGGCTTTTTTATTTTTTCTTTTAAATGAGCAGAAGGATTCTAGATAAACTCGATAAGGGCTGGAATCAAAACAGGATCCTAGAGCCAAAAGTGGAGTGACAGCTACTCTGGGGAGTGAAATCGCTGACAGCTCCTGAGCAGACAGAGAGGAGCACGATCAAACACGCGGGGCTGTCACCTCCATCCCATCCCCGCCACACAGACACGTCCCAGCGAGGGAGCAGTGCCAGGCACTGGGAAATGGGGCCCAAGGAGCAGCTCTGGAGGGCTGTGGAGCTCAGGGTGCGGGGCTGGGGGGCCCAGGACTGTCTGAGGCACAGAGGAGCCAGGCCAAGTCCTGTGCCAGATGGGTTCTGCTGCTGCAGAAGCACTCCCGGGGTGACACGGGCACAGAGTCAAGGCAAAAAAGCCTCATTGTGGAGGAAAAGACCAAAAAGGCCCCTGAGCAGAGAACAGCTCTTGACCAGAATGTGGGGAATGAGGCAGGGAAAGAGGAAAAGCCCCATCCATGCTCAAAGCTGGACATGGCCCCATCGTTCTGGTCTGGCTCCGTTTGTTCAGTGTATTGTTGTTACCTGTGGTTTTCTTGGCAGCTGAACACTTTAAAAATCAGGTTGCAGGTTCCTTCCAGGCCAGGCTGGCCAGGGCTCGGAGCAGCTGGGGCTAGTGGAGAGTGTCCCTGTCCCTGGGAGGGAGGGGAATGGGCTGAGCTTTAATGTCTCTCCCAACCCAAACTGTTCTGTGATCCCATGATTCTACTTCCCAAGGCAAGAAGAAATTCAGGAATGCAATGGTTACCAGAGTTTCAGCTCCTCTAATTTTCCAAGGCCTTGTGTAGTGCTGTGGTTTGAGCTCCAGTAGCTCTCTGGGATCAGCTCTGGAGGTTCTTGTGCTGCACCTGAAGCTCCATTTGCACAACGTTACTTTTAAATAAGTGCGGATTTTTAAGCAGTGGTTAAGGTCTCACCCAACAGCTTAAAATGATAATTCAGAGCAATAATGCATTCGGACATGAGATAAAGTCGCCGGTGGTGACATCAATAATGTACAGAATCATAAAACCTGCTGCTGCTGCTGGGAGCCCGTGGTCAGCTTGCACATGCCAGCGGGGCAGGAAGGAGTGAGAAACCTCGGGAAGGTTTTCCAATCACTCCAGCCACCATCTCTAATTCTTTTCTTAAAGTATAAAATCATTCTTCCCCTGATCTCACTTGTGGTCAGAGCTGGGTACGGGCCCATCACTCACGGCGGTGATTTGGTTCAGCAGGTGTTGCTTGGGCCATCGCTCATTCCGGGCTAATCTGCTGGCGGCTGTCAGGGGTTATGGAGTATTTATTGAGTTTGTGTCAGCTCCAGATGACCAATAGCCAGCAGCCGCTGGATGCCCATTGACACTGATGATATTGCTGAATTAAACTAGGTGATGTATACAGAACTTGCTTAGAGCTAGTAATGAAGCTGGGAACCATTTGAAACGCAACACAGGGCCCCCGGCACTCGGGGCTTTGCTCTCTACCTTTTAAATAAAAAATTATTATTATTTTCTTTTAACGCCAAAGGAGAAGCCATGAATCGAGTTCCCCTGAAATATTTAGAGAGAAAAATAGAGTAACCCAATGGAAATGAAAATCATCTTTATATTCTGCAGATTTACTGCCTGCTAGTTGGGCAGTGACTGAGGAATTTCTCAGCTGCTTTTTAGAAAAGGCATCATGGGGGAAGGAGAAGCAGGGAGGATGATGAACTGGTTATTGATTCCGCTTCAAGGATCCTTTAAAAGGTTTTGCTGAGCACCTTCAAATCTCACTGACGTGTGCTGAGCACAGGACAGGGTCTGGCTGTGCCTGGGCTGCTCTGGCAGGCTGGAACTGCAGCCCCCGTCGCTGCCATCCCAGCGGGTGCTGCCAGCAGCTCACCCTGGCTGAGGGTGGCAGGGGAAGGTCACTCCCCAGGGCTGGCTGGGCCAGGCAGGACAAGTCCCCCTCTAGCAGGAGGCAGGAGCCAGGGCTGTGATTTGGAATGTGCTGAGGAGCAGGGGGCAGGATCAGCTTTGGGATGGCCCCGAGGCCCCCACCAGAGCCGACAGCAGGTCTGGAGGGTGTCCCCAAACACCCCCGAGCAGCCCCAGCGCCCCTGAGCCTCCCCTTTGCCGTGGGGAGGGAGCCAGGGGCGGGCTGCTGGTCAGAGCAGGCTGCTGAATTATCCTGCACAGAGCAGCAGAGTTAATTTGGGGGACAGTCAGCCTGCACAGAGCAGCAGAGTTAATTTGGGGGACAGTCAGCCTGCACAGAGCAGCAGAGTTAATTTGGGGGACAGTCAGCCTGCACAGAGCAGCAGAGTTAATTTGGGGGACAGTCAGCCTGCACAGAGCAGCAGAGTTAATTTGGGGGACAGTCAGCCTGCGTGGGGCTGCCAGAGCCGCTGGCTGGGCCCCACGGGCCAGAGCAGCAGCAGTCAGAGCTGTGACCTTGGCAGGGCCGGGGTCGGGCTGCAGGCGTGATTGAGTGCCAGGAGAAGTCTCTGGAGCTGCTGTTTGAATACCTGTTTACATGTGGGATAATGGATGGGCACCCGCTGCCTGCGAGGCTGTAACTCACTCCGGGGACGCTGGGACTGGGATGACACCATAAAGCACAGCAGCACAGAGCAGGAGCAGCTCAGGCCCTCGTGATTTACAGCCGGGGCTCACTCCCTGGCCATCTCATCTACTGGCTTTTATTGCAGATGCTGCACGGAGAAATTATTATTGTAAAAATTTGTTTAAAGGAGCTCTGAAAACTCTCTTTGATCTGACAATTTCACCTTAAAATCCTCTTGTTCCTGTGGCTGGAGGAGAGGGTGTTTGGCACATAAATCATCCGTAGGTGCAGCTGCATCCGAGTGCGTGCTGGAATCGTGGCAGAGAATTCTCACTTTGGGTTTTACCTCGGGATATGGACCCCAGGGTGGGGACAAGCAGGGGACAGAGCTGAGGAACCTCAGTGTGGGTGGCCTGTGTCCCACAGAGCCCAGCAGGGTCATGGGGATCCTGTCAGACCCAGCCTGGGCTCGTGTCTGCCCGACTCCCCGAGCCAGGCTGTGCCTGTCTGCACCTCACCAGGGCAGAGAGGGGGTCCTGGCTCCCCCACCAGCATCAGCCTGCACAGGCAGGCCCTGAGCCCCCCAGAACCCCCTGTCCCCCCCAGCCAGGGATGCTGCTTCTGACACCTCTGTGACAAGAGGCAAGGGGGGCTGGCAGGGCTGCAGGAGGGGTCACCTCCTTCTTCTGGAAAGAGAATAGGTGCTGATGACTGCTCAGAGCTCCTGCTCCTCCTGATGAATAATCTTCCTGCAATCTTTTCTGAAAAGCCTGGTTCGGGATTAGGGCTGAAAGCTCGATTTGATTAAAAGAGTCAGGAGCAAATTAGGAGCCACTCGGTGCTTAGTCTTGCCACTTCTTATAACAGGGCCCCAGATGAAAATATTTCAGCTGCTATTTGCTCTCCTTTAGTGTCTTTCTCCAAGGGGCTGCCAGGAGCTCTCCCAGCCCATGTCCCCGAGCTCAGCCTGCCCAGGTGGGCACAGGGACCCGGGCTCAGCCGCTCTGTGCCTCAGACTGGCTCCGTGACCTTGGCTGGGCTCTGCCTCTCTGCTGGCTGTGCTGAACAGGAGATAATATTTCTCTATTTCCTGCAGTCCAATGTGACAATAAATCAAGTGAGAACAGTGGCTGCTGGAGATGTCTGGGAGCCAGCGCTCTCCCGAGGTTCAGCTCTAGACCTGGGGCAGATAATCAGGAGTTTTATACAGATAAATAGTCAGTGCCTGCCTCCCACCCTACAATTTGCCATTCCTTGCCACGTAACCGGCACCCAGACCTGCAGATGCTGATCCCCTGAGCGTGCTCCCCTGGCTGGAAAGCAGGAGGGGACTCCTTCACTTGTGATTAATTGTCCACAGCCATCTCACACAGGGATGATCTGTAAATGCTGCCCCTCTCCGTGGCTGCGTGGCAAGGAAGGCAGAAAGCAGTTTAGAAAGATCAATCATCCAAATTCATCACGAAAACCATTGGCACCCAGGTCCCTGCCCCTCCTCGGCTGAGAAAATGATGCTGCTGGGAGATTAAGGCTTGAGAAGAGCTTTGCTGTGTCTCCATAGCTTTTTGATCCCAAGACAGATTACCTGGAGAGCACTAACTGCTCCCTGCTTGTGCTAAACAAAGATAATGGCATTTGGAGTCACCTCCACGTAATGATGCAGCCACCAAATAAATTATCATCCTTCCTCCCTGTGCAGCACCAGAGCAGGGAAGGGGGTTTGGGCACCCTGATGGCTGGGAGGGGGAGGGAGGCTCTGCCTTGTGCCCTGCTCTCCTGGGACTGCCTTAAAAAAAACAAAAACAAGTTCCTAAACAGCTGAAAAAAAAACCATTAAATGCTCCATATACTCTCTATAAACAAGCACTAAGAGAAATCCACGCTGGAAAACACTTGGTGGAATAAGGTCAAGCTTCTCATATGAATCAAATTAGTGGCCGCTCAACGAACTCCACACAACATTAGGCTGAGGGGACCAGGGAAATGCTGCATTTTCAAGGTTATGCTTTTGTTTCCTGCTGGAGCTGCTCCCTGCCAGGGGAGCTCGGCCACTCGAGCCACTTGCAGGGGCTGTTTGCTGTCCCCTCCCCAACACCTGCTGCAAGGGTGACAGAGAGGATCCCAAAGTGCTGTGGGAAAAGGGAGTTGTGTGACAGACAAGTGTCAGCTCCCCCAGGCACCCTCCTGGTGTGGGAATGACCCTTGGAAAGAGCAGGGAAATGCTGGGAGAGACTTCAGCCATGAAGGAAATTACAGACAGGAACTGCAGGAGGAGATTTCCTGGAGTGGCTGCTGTGGCTGTGGGATCAGAGAGTGGCGCAGGAGGCTGCAGGGTGGCAATGGGGTCCCAGCACTCCCCGAGGGACTGGGCTGAGGCTTGGGGGACACCTGGGCTGCCAGCAAGGACTGGGGTGTTGGCCCCCAGCTCCCTGTGACACCCGTCCACAGCAGGGCTGGAGCTCACAGCCACAGCCTGGCCGTGCTCTGGGATCTGGGATCTGGGATCAGGGGTCAGGAATCCGTGATCTGGGATCTGGAATCTGCTCCCCCTGCCCTGCAGCTGTGCCCTGCAGCTGTCGCAGGCAGCGTGTCACACAGCCAGGGTGTCCCTGTCATCCCTCCCTGCCTGGTTCTGAGCAGGAGGACCTGGTGTCATTTCCTGCAGGAGAAGGAGATGGAGTGTTGCTCTGGATGCAGGCAGAGTTCCTGAGACTGAAGTGTTCAATTTTACTCCACCGAGCATCCAGTATAATCCATTGAAAGGGCACTGTCCTTCAGGCCTTTCAGCTGGGCTGACAGCTGCCCACTGATTAATTGACAGGTTAAAAAGATTGATTCCACATGTCAGAGCTGTAACCCTGCCAGAACAATGCTGCTGTCAATTGGGCTGTAAAACAGACGCTTACATTAACGGCCCTGACAGCAGCAGCACACGAACACATGCACCTGCCTTTATGGAGAGCCTAAACACACAGCCGGGCGCAGATTAATCATCCTGAAAGCAGAGTTGGAGGATCAAATAAACGTTTCTGCAGTGCACAAGTGCTGCTGCGCTGCCTTGGCACCGAGTCCCGCTGCAGATGGTGCCTGGCAGGGCCGCCGGGGGCACGGGGACCCCGGCGCGGGGGCTGCAGTTGTGTTCCACCCCTGAGCCGCTGCCTTGGCCACGTGTGGCCCTCTCCCAGCCTTCTGCAGGCTCCGTGTGAGTGTCTGCACAGGGCGCAGCTGTCCCCAGCCTCCCACGGGCACATGGGGAGCCCTGTCCCCTGTGCCAGGTGCCGCTCACCTGCGGGGGATTTGGGCACAGGGTCCCCAAAGCCCCCCTGGGCTGGCCCAGCGCAGGGCTGGGAGCGTGTTGTGGTGTTAGAACAGGAGTGGCCCTGGATGGGACGTGCCCAGAGAGCAGTGTGGGCATGGGGCAGCAAATCACTCCTCCCTTCCTCTGGCTGGCTCCCCTCGTCAGCAAAATGTAACTCGTTAATATGTGCAGTGCTGGGGGAGCTGCTCTGCGAGCAGAGCCCCTCAGCTGCAGCGCTCTCCTGTCACTGCTCCTTCTCCTGCTGGGGAAATGGCACAGGGAGAGACATCCCCCGTGCCCGGGGTCTGACCCAGCTGGGCACGGCTGCAGCCGGGGCAGGAGCTTCCCAACCCCAACCTGGAGCATGGAAAGTGCTGACAGCGCCCCGAGCTCCCCACCCAGCGTGCTGAGGAATGAAAAAACCCTCTGCAATCTGCAGAGATAAGGAGAGCTTGAGTCACGAGTGAGCTGGGCTCTGCCAGAAGACGTTTCAAAGCTTTTATGGTGAGATTCAATACAGATATACAGAGATCAATTATCTTAAAAGCAGCAAGGAGGTTCAGCAAATATTTCCAGCTTTAAACAGGTTTATTTCCATCTGCACTTATCTGTGCTATTTAAACTCCATTGCTTGCAGTTAATCTTTTGTAATGCAGCATAAGAGGGCTTATTTACTTTCTAATGACATCAATTGGCCATAAATATTAGACATCTAAGGTTCGCTGGAGCTATAGGGACAGTTTTCCATTCCTACTTGACATTTGACTATTTGCAGTGCTTCCTTTCTGTTTGTTCTTGTGTGACTCACTTATCGGCTGTCATAGGCCCGCTTCGATTTATTTAAATGGAATGAATAAGTACATTAGGCAAAGCTGTCAGGAGGGGAGACGATGGGAACTCACGGGGATGAGTGATAAGTCAACAAGCTGCAAGGGAGATTCTCAGCAGAGCCGCACAAATCAGAGCGCTAAACGGGAGGAACAAAGGCAGCAGATCCTGGGATGAGAGGAGCTGCAGATGTCAGGACAAACAGGAGCCACCATAATCCGAGGGACACGGCGACACGCCCGGAGCCACAGCCTGTGGCACTGCAGCAGCACCCAGAGCTGGCACTTAGGAGAGGATCAAAGGCTCCAGACTGTTATCTGCCACTAAGGTGGGAGTTGTGCAAACACCCAGATAGCTCTGGACTTGGGAAGATAGTTTTTCTTTTTAATTTTCTTCGTTGCGTAGTACTTAGCTGGGCTAATTAATTGTGGAAAGCTCATATCACAGCCCTGCTGGAAGTGTTTGCCTCGAATATATTAGTGATGATCTGCCAGGGGGAAGATACCTCGAGCCATTCTGTTGGTTTTAGATGATGGGACTTGCTTGGTGTGAGAGGGATAAAGTTTGAAGCCCCCTTTCTCAGAGGACTGTTGGCACAGGCGGGTGCTGGTGCTGCAGCAGAATGGGAAAGGACACAGGGGGACATGGTGGTCATTCTGTTCCTCCACCACTGTCTTGTTCAATCACAGCACTTTTAAAGTCCCCTGCTCCTTCCATCCTGCCTTGCAGCTGGGTTTTGCACAGGTTCAGAGGAACTGGGGTACCCCACATTTGAGGGATCCTCAGCTCCAGATCCTGGGAGCTGCACTGAGCCTGGGCAGGGGCTCTGGGGAAGGGGCTGTGCCCTGGGGTCCCCCCCCAGCCTGGGACACAGAACCCCTTGAGCCAGGACACCCAAGGCCAGGTGAGCCCCTGTGCCAGGCTCTGGGGATCTGACCCCACACCTGTGGGTTACCCTGGGGAAGGGCTGCCACAGCCCTGCTCCTGCTCTTGCTCCAGCATTCCTCCCCTCCAACAACGCCCTTTTGGTTTTCACTCCTAATCTTTGAACCCCCAAAAACCCTTAATTGGCTGCACACAGTAAATCAGAGCTGACAGTAGTTGAATAGCAGCTGATTAAAATCATTTGTTTTCAAACTCAGCCAGCTGCACACTCCTGCCTGCATGACTTTTGTGGCATTCCCTGCATTGCTCTCTCTCTCTCTTCCTTTCTTTTAAAAGAGTTGCATCACATTTTTCTAATTCTTTGAAAATGAGATCCTCTTCTCAGCCTTCTTCCCTTCCCCACAACACCAGTCTCCATTTTACAAGCCCAGCCTTGTTTATCTCCAGGACCACTCATGAGAGTCCTGCTCCATTCACAGTGCCCAGGCCACATCTGGTTTGGGTTTGTTTGTGTTTGGTTGTTTTTATTCTCCAAAAGAAACACAAAGAGGGAGAGAAAAGCATTTAAACTCCTGATTTCCCACTGCCTGCCTTGCAGCCCTGGCCAAAGCAGGGCTTGACAAAGCTGAGAAGAGTTTAAAAGTGCTACAGGGGAGTGGGGGCAGGAAGGGACTGGGGTGCTTCACCGGCGGCTCTGGCACAGGTGGCAAGCCCTGGGTGGATGCAGTGTCAGGGCTCAGGTGTCAGGGCAGGTACAGGATGCACAGGGGAGGAAAAGGGTCAGGATGGGGAGGCACCTCTGTGGGGACACCTCTGTTAGCCCCAGAGCCTGCGGGCTGGGATCTCTCTGTCCCGGCACAGGGACGCGGTGTGGCTGCTACGTGCTCCGCTCCCGCATTCGGCCACCAGCCATCCCTGAAAAATGTGTCCTGGCTGCGAGTGCCATTCCCCAGTCTCAGGCATCTGCAGCCATATGCATCAAATTAAAAGCAAACGCGGGATATAAATCTCCTTGCCATTCCTGGGGAAGGTTTCGCATGACAACCACATTCCTGTGACACTTTCCATCTTCTGTTTTACCACACGGACCAACAGCTGTTTCCAAAACAAACCCTGGGTGATGAACAGACAAAATCTTGACTATTTGGACAAACCTGGTGTTGCAGCGGGGTCGTGCGTGAGTGGACGGAGATTCTGCAGGGCTGGGGCCTCCCCAAGACCTCTGCCAGCATTCCCTTCTCTTTTCCCTCCTTTTCTCCACAAAAACATGCCATGGAGCTGTGCAGTGGATGGCCCTGGAGAGGTAGCTTGTCTTACAGAACAGGCCTGACTGTGCCTTAAACTTCTCCAGGCTGAGAGAGAGAAATTCGGGTCACTGCTTAATTAAGACTTCTGAAGCCTCCTTATTGCTATTGTCATTTCTGCTGTGCTGGGAGCTGGCGAGCCTTGGGCAGTGGGAATTGGGAAGCACACACCAAAGGAGCCGCCCAGCCCTTGATGAGTCTGCACTCCTAAATCACCCAGCCCCATCTGGAAGGAGAGTTTATCCCGATGGATCTGGGTTTGGCAGCCCTCAGAGCAGCGTGTGTGCATCCCTCTCTGCTCCTGGGGCTCTCTGGCTGTGAATTGTCCTGCTCCGTGGGGATGTTCCCACGAATGCCACGGCCTCCCTGGAGTAGGATTTGCTCCCAGTGCCCAGCTACAGCTCCAGAGCTCCCACATCCACCTTTCCCCACATGCAGGCAAAGTTCTGCAGTGGTTTCTGCTCTGGGAGGATGTTTAGCTTCCCCAGCCGCCTTTTCCTTACATTTAAACAGAAATGTTTCCTTTCCTAAACAGTTTACATTCCCGATTCCAGCGGTATCCCGCTTGCCAAAGCCACCAGGATTTGTCTCACTTTAAATGCATTTATATGCTAATGCAGACAGGCTCTCCAGCTCGAACACACCCGCACAGCCTAGAGAAATTAGTCCTTTCTTGCTGGATTTACAAACTACAACCATCAAACATCCTTTGGATTTCTCTCCGTTAATCAAAGCCTGTCCTCGGCCCGGTGCAGGTGCGACGCGGCCGCTCCTGGTGATAAACCGGGCTCCCAGCCCTGGGCTGTCCAGGCTTGACAAATGGGTGCCACATTTGGAGGAGGAGGAGGAGGAGAGGGGAGGAAGGAAATGTAATTTCAAGGATTCAGTTCTGTGTGTGGCTGGACAGCGTTTCTCCCTGTTTTATTGCTTCGGGATCATCTTACAGCATTCTCGGCCCGCAGCCTCAGAGCTCCTCGCAGCCATCGCCTGATTGCACTGTGCCGAGTGATGGAGCGCTTCCCCAAGGTCCACCAGCCTCTCCCGCCGCTCGTGCTGGAACCCCTGCGATTTCCAGAGCCATTCCCAGCAGGACAAACTCATCTCCTTCTCCAGGGGGAGCCAGGTGATGCTCCCAGCTTTCTGCAGAGGGCACGGGGAGCAGCAGCCGCTTCTCCTGCGGGTGCTGGGGAGCTCTGAGCTCCCTGGGACCCCTCACCTTCGGTTCCCATTGACTTTTCCATGGATTCAGCATTTTCCCTCAGGTCCCTGTTCCCCGTTTTGTCCTATTTGTTCTCTTCTGCCCCCGTTGTCACACCTTTCACTGCTCCACACAATTCCTCGCTGCTGTCAGGAGAGCTGGAAACCCCCCCAGGCCTGCGCCGTGTTAGACAGTGCTTAAAAACAACCGTAAGACTGGATGGAAAGGATGTACCCAGCATGGTTTTCTGTGGAAAAACTGATAAATCAACAGTGGAAAAAAAAAACAACAAAAGGTTTTGCTTTAATATCTAGGTTCTGTTTAACTTTTTGTCTTAAACTATGACAACATTTTGCTTATAAAATCCTCAAATTTTTCATTTTGACTTCAGCATTCTGTATTAAGGTCATAATGTAATTGATACCCAAGAAGAGGATTAATTGTTGAGCTATAACACAGTAACAGGCTCTGGTTTTCTGTCTAGATTTGGGAGAAAACCTCAGAACTTCTCATACAATGGAAACTCCGTTTTCCATCCAGCTGTAACAGTAACCCCAATGCACCGAGATTAATCTGGAGAGGAGGATAGAAAACATCCAATCACTCACCCAGAAGATTTAAGGAACAATGTCATCCCCAAACCACCTTTCTTCCTTTCAAGTTTTCAAGCATGAAAACTGACACTGGAAGGGAGAAAATTTAGACTCGGAGCAGATGAGTTGGACAACTTGCCAAATCATCCGGGGCCCGCTCAAGTTCAGCCTTATTCTTTTGGAAAATAATGATGGAAAATTCATTTGAGTATCGTGTGCAGCTTTGCTGGGGTGGTGGAGGAGGGAAGGGGCAAATTTAATTCCGAACTGCCCTCAAACGGATGCGGAATGTAAACTTTCGCTGCATTTCTGTCAGACTTAATGGATTTCACTTATGGGAACTATAATAAACAGCTCATTACGGAGTCAGCTGCGGGAGCGTTCTGAGCCCAATAGAGTCATTTGTTTTCCAGGGCAGATTTAGTCTAAAGGGGGTGGACAGAATAACCCAGTGTTTGAAGTGTAGGTATCAAAGCTTGAGGGACTGACAGGGTGGGATTTGGGGTCTCCAGCAAAGGCTGCTGTAGGACACGGGCACGGTGTGGAGGAGCTCCAGAGCACAAGTGGCTGCAGCTCCAGTGGGGTGGCGGCGGCTGCTGGACACGGGGCAGGCCGTTCTCACACAGCAGACTTCAAAAAAGTTGTCATTAAGAATCCCAGCTCCCAGAGTCCTCCTATTGCCTCAAACCTGACCTCTTTTCTCTGCGTGTGAGGAACTTTCCATTCTTCATGCTCAGAGGGAAATTATGAGTCCCAAAAGCCAAAGAAAGCAAGGATGGAGAGACATTTCCCAGGCTTTAAGCCCAGTTTGGGGGAAGCAGGATGGCTCCTGGAGAAGGGAGATGGCTTTGCCCCCCTTGCTGGCCATGCCTGGTGCTGCCAGGGGTCACAGGGAAGGTTCAGTTGCTCTAAATCAGGGGTAGAAAAGCAGGTGGGCAATGTTGGGACCTCCCCTAACCCTCATGAACAAGCTGAGCCTCAGCCCCACCGTGGCAGGGCAATGTCCCCATCCCAGGACAGCAGAGCCACCACGGAGCAGCTCTGAGGAACCTCGTGAAAAACTGAATTTATAAGTCAATAACCATCTGCGGAGCTGAGGGCTTGGGATCCAAGTGCACCCTCCGGAGCAGCTCTTCCTTCCCTGCTGCACATCTGGCGGGGGCAGGAGGGGAGCAGCGCCATAAATCTGCTCCTCCGCCCCCGCACGGAGCGGCCGAGCCCTCCCCGGGCCCGCAGGAAGCCAGAGGACAGCGGTTTCAAACAGCGTGACTGTCAAACTGCTCAGCACGCCATAAATCACAGCCAGCATCTTCCCTTTCATGTGTCTGCGGCCGGGGACTCGCAGACACTCCTTAAACACTTCCATACCCGCCGAGATGCTCCGCTCGCCAGGGCCCTGCGCCGGGAGCTCCGGCCTCTGCAGAGCAGATAAATCACTGAGCTGGAGCAGACAGGGGCTGGGAGAGGGGGCTCTCCTGTCCTTGGGTCGTTGGTGTGGCCTGTCACTCGAGTGGCACCTTCCTGCAGGCACAGATAAAGCCGTGGCTCAGCACACAGGCAGAGGTGTGCACACACCTGCACACAGCGCTCCGAGAGCCCTTTTTGTCCTGTGAGGCAGGAAAAAGCCTCTGCTTTTAGGGCAGAGCTGTGGAGGTGTAGAGAGGATCCCTGGCAGTGCCCGAGGCCAGGCTGGACAGGGCTTGGAGCACCCTGGGACACTGAAAGGTGTCCCTGCCCATGGCACTGGTCCCTCCCAGCCCAGAGCAGTCCGTGACTGACACCCAGGCCGTGGTGTGTGGCTGCTGGGCTTAAATGCAAAATACACTGATTTGTTTTCATCGTTGTTAGTGTTTTGGACAAATGGAGAGAAAACTCTGCCCTCCATTTCACTGAAAGAAGAGGCAATTCTTGTGTCTGATCTGAGGTTTCACCCACTCTCATTCGCTTCTGGCCTCCAACTCCTGTGGTGGGCTTTTAGCCACATCCAAAGATGGTAAAGAACATGGTGGGAGAGGTACAAAGGATTGTTTCTTCAATTCTTCCTGTTAATAGTGCCAAGAAAAATAAAAGTCCCTGTAAATTCAGTCTAGAAACAATCCTGGTTAATAACCCTGCAATAAACCCCAAGACTTGTACGTGCCATTGCAGTTGTTGTTGTTGTGGACACTTTGAAATCTCTGTTTTCCTTGCTGGGAAAATGATCTCCACTGTGTGATGACCCTAAAAACTTAGCAGCTCTAGGAGATGACAGAAGAATTAAGAGCTTGGGGAAAAATAATTACTGCAGTAAAACCAGATTAGCTGGTTTTGAGTTTTATTCCTGAAGATGCTGTTGATGTTTGACCAGTTTTTTTTGAGGTCAGCCTCGTAACTTCTCATCCTGTAATTATTCTAACATTTGTTAAACCAGTGAATGTTATTAATCAAAGCTAACGAGGCAGTGGAACAGACACAGGTCACAGCCTGTGGTTCAGCCTTTCCATGGGCGTTTCTGTGGCCATGTGCTAGTGGAGTCACTTTTTAGGGAAAGTTGAAGAGGAGAAATAACCAAAATTCCACTGAGGAACCTCGGCTCCTCTGGTGGGAGCAGGTCCCCGGCGTGTCCTGGAGCAGAGGGGAAGCAGCAGCCAGCCCAGGGAAGAGCTGTAGGGCATTCTCTCTCTCTGTGATGGTTCTGTGCTGATCTAGAGCCGTGCCTGAATCTGCATCACTTTCACAGCACTCCCTCCTTTTCAGAAGTACTTTGACGAACGACGCTCTGCTGCGAGACTCAAAGCGATTTTAAATATTAATTAAGTCTCTCAGCTCTGGTCTACAATGGCTGGTTACTGTTTGAGTTAAAGAGCTACAAACGAAGCGCTGCTGACAGCAGCAGCGTGGGAATTGGTGCCAGGGGCAGAGCCGGGATCGCGGGATGTGCCCGGACCCAGAGAGCTCCGGGAGCCCCGCGGTTCCTCCAGCTGAGCTCCATCCTCAGGGTTTCCAGCTCCGTGGTGCGGGAGCTTCGCTCAGACGAGGTTTCTGAACTCCTGCTCGCAGTTCCTGCCGAGGCAGAGGTTCCCGTCCCGGCCGGGGCCGGGCGCATCCCGCCCCTGCATCCCGCGGGATGCTCGGCACAGCTGGGCACCGCTGGAGCAGCAGCTCCCTGCGAGCTGAGCCCGCTAGTGGCAGGACAAAGGAAGGAGCCGAGAGCGGGAGGAAGGCAGGGCTGCGAGCTCCGAGCTCCTCCTCGCCGGCAGCAGCGCCCAGCTGGCTGCGTGTGAGCCGAGTCTGATGTTGGAGGGCTCTCTCGGGCGGAATATATTTCCCCTCTTTGTAGCTGGCTGTAACTCACCTCCCTGCAAAGCTCTCTGCCAATACAGCGTTTGCTGATGTATAGCTACAGCCATTTTCCCTGTTTCCCTTACTCTGTCTCCGTATAGAATAATATGCGATTAATTGATTTTCTGTCGCTCTTTTAGTACGGAAAATTAATTTTGGAGCAACCTTGTTTTCTCAGGGTATGAATTCTCTACATGCAGAGTAATTCCACTCCTACATTATTCATGAGAGAAAATAGTGATGGAGTGTGTAACTGAGGCAGCCCCAAGGCCACAAACTGATAGTCTGCGCTACTGATACAACAATATTCCACTGATGCTTCTAAATAATTCACGGCTACAACTCAATTTGGCACCAGGCACGCAGCTCGGGATGTGACTGGTGCGGAGGGGAGCGGAGGCACCTTGGCAGGACACTCGGCTCCCCAGAGAGAGCCCGGTGCCACCAGGCCCAGGGACATGGGCCACCAGGCAGAGAGGGACCCGGTCCAGCCAGAGCTGGCACCGGGGGGATTCCGGGGAACTTGGAATTACAGCACAGCAAAAGGCTGAGGGGGGCCTGGATGCCTCAAGGGCCCAGGCATGTTTTCTGCAGCTGCAGGGGCCTCTCCTGCTCCCACCCCAGGGCATCTCTGCCGTGGGCAGGGCTCATGGGCACCAGCCCCGAGGGATCCAGCATTGCTGTGCTCCTCAGGGATGTGCCTGGAGCATTCCCTGGGCCATGCTGATTTACTCATGAACTCCCTGCCGGGGGTGTTACAGCATCTCCGTGTGGATGAAAGGGTTAAGGGTGGCTGTGGGGGCAGAGGCTGAGCATCACCCACCACCACGGCCGGTGGGACGGAGCTGGGGGGCTGCACAGGGGGTTCATGGCCGGCACTTCGGGTGTGAGTGGAAAATGGCAGGGCCTTCCCTTCCTCCTCCCCTGCCTCTGGCAGCGGCCGCCCCGGCCCGGATGACGATGGAGTGAGTGAGAACCTTGTCCTGGCACCGGCCTCCTTTTAGATTAATGACTTGTGAGGAGATGCCTCAGTCACATGTTGGGATTTTTCCCCGTTGAACTGTACCTGGCACCCTGCAGCCATTCATCATGGGCTGCAGATGGGAGGCAGCAGCAGCAGGACCTGCAGGGCCAAGACACACAGGTTCCCAGCCAGCCCGAGGGCGGGTGGGGGATCTTCTGGGGCGTGTGCTTGTGTGGGGTTTTTCTAATCTAAAATGATAAATCTGATTTCTTCAGGATATTGGAACAGCTGCAGCTGACCTGGCTATTTATCTGACAGATCTTCAGGGTGTACGATAACAGCTCTTAGAGGATGGATGTGCTGTTATAAACTGTCCAGGCACAGGACATGATTAATGGAATTCACAGAGATAAACATATGGGGAGGAGAGCTCAGGATCTAAGAAAATCCCATCCCTGGCCTGGGAGGCTGTTGATGAGCTGGAGCTCTCACTGAGGTCGATGTTCTGGGTGCCAGCCACCCACCTTGGCCTCTCAGCCTCCCCAGCCCGTGGCAGCCGCGGTTGTTCCGCGCAGCCCCGAGGATGTTTGTACCTGATGGTACAAATGTGCCGGGAGCCCTGCCAGCCTGAGCAGGCGACTGTTCCCCAGCCCCTGCCGGCCCCTGCAGCCTCAGCCCTGCTGGCACAGCCTGGCCTTGCTCCTGCAGGACAGAACGGGACAGGAGGGGACAGGACAGGACAGGACAGGACAGGATGGGACAGGACAGGACAGGACAGGACAGGACAGGACAGGACAGGACAGGACAGGATGGGACAGGACAGGACAGGACAGGACAGGATGGGACAGGACGGGACAGGACAGGACAGGACAGGACAGGACGGGACGGGACGAGAGACGGGACGGGATGGGACGGGACAGGATGGGACAGGACAGGACGGGACGAGACGGGACAGGACGGGACGGGATGGGACAGGACAGGACAGGACGGGACGGGACGGGACAGGACAGGACAGCACAGGACAGGACGGGACGGGACGGGACAGGACAGGACAGGACAGCACAGCACAGGACAGGACGGGACGGGACGGGACAGGACAGGACAGGACGGGACGGGACGGGACAGGACAGGACGGGACGGGACAGGACAGGACAGGACAGGACAGGACAAGGTGTGCTGCTGCCTCCCCTCTGCAGAAATGAAGTGCCCCAGAGCTCCTCCCTCTGCCCCCTCCCCACAGCCCCCACCTACCTCAGCATTGCTTCTTTCCAGCGCTCCCCACATGAGCTTTCCTTGGCCAGCAGCCTCCCCTCCTCAGGGGAAAACTAGTTTGGTAAAAGTTGAAAAATCAATCTCTCGTATATTAGCTGGCACGGAAAGTCGTGAGGAATTCGGCAAGCCAGCCCTGAGCGACATCCATTTCCCTGTGTGTTGTGCTTTGATGTGGGTTAAAAGCCTGCTCTGGCCCCCGCCTCCTCCTGGCTGTCCCTGTGGACCTGTGCTTGTGTTCCTGCTCTGGTTCCCAGTCTGTTCCAGAGGACGAGCAGCTGGGATCCAGGAGCAGAGTCCTGCTGCCTTCGGGATAACAAAGTGCACAGCTCAGATGGGGAACAGTGGGCAAAAGGGGGAGAGCAAAAGGAATAAAAAAGTGTCAGGGCAGAAATTCTCACTGCGAGGGATAGATCAAATAAACACTGAGATTAATTAATCACTAATGGCATGGTCTAAAGGTGACCCTTCAGCATTTACACACTGAAGACAGCAGGGTCAGGATTGCGGAGCATTAATCTTACATTAGCACAACTCCATCCTTGCCAGGAGGGAGGCAGAAATCCCTTTGGTTCATGCAGAGGAAGCTGAAGCTTATTGCTTCCTGCCAGGTCCATGGCTGCATTTTTATGAAACACCTGCAATGAAAAAAAAAAAAAAAAAAGAACATAAACCTGAGAAAATGAAAGAGCTGTCCCAGCAGAACGTGGCGGCCGTGCCCAGCACCCGGGGCCGGGGCCTCGCCGCCTGCTCAGCCCGGCGAGGTTGGGTCACGGGGTATTAATAACGATGGGTCAATAACGATGAGCAAGTGGGAAAAGGGATTCTGCAATCCTTCCTCTCCCCTGCTGGCGCCGGGCTGTGTGTGTAAGGCTGGCCATACAAGCCACCGGGGATGGGCTATAAAAGGTGCTTTCTTTCGCCTCCAAACTCTGCTCTGCAGCGCACCAGATGCAGCAGCAACAGCACAAGGCCTCTAACCTCCTTCCAAATGGTAATAAATCCCACAAGACCCCGGCACACTTGTAATTTACAACTCTGCTAAAATGAACATTATTTCAAGCTAGGCGTATTCTCCGAGGCGCGGGAGGAATGTGGCAGCTTTCCTGCTGACAGCGGAGTTTCTTTTTTAAATGTCATGCATCCACTTTCATTACTTCCAAATAATTGCCCGAAAGATCAGCGGCGGCCGGGCGGGAGCGCTCCGCAGCGCGGGGATTCCTCGATTCTGTGGGGTGGGCACGGGGAGAGGCCCCAGCCGAGCCCTTCCCGAGGGCAGGGAGGGCTCTGGGGCAGCCCCTCTGCCCTGCCATGGGACACAGAGCCTGGAGCTGGTGAGGTTCTGCCCACCCTGGAGTGCCAGGGGCCCGCTTGGATGGAGCTGGGTGTCCCTGCCCGTGGCAGGAGGTTTGCAATGAGATGGTTTTCAAGGTCCCCTCCAACCCAAACCGATCCATGGCAATTCCACGAGGTGAAACTCCCTTCTTGCTGCCTGGAGGGGGGGGTTTGCTGTGTTGGTGAGGGGGTTTGTGAACCACCCACCCACCCAGGGCTCCTGGCTTCAGCTTGGGAATGAAAATAATGGCACAGCAGTCCTTCCTGCAGGATCCCTTTGGAGTGGTTTTCCCAGCTCCCCCGTCCAGGAGGCCCCTGGGGGAAGGGGAAAGAGAGGGGGACCCAGGGATGCAGCCACACACACTGCTCCTCCTCCTCCTCCTCCTCCTCCTCCTCCTCCTCCTCCTCCTCCTGTCTCACACAGGAACCATCCCCAAAGGCCTGCAGAGGCAGCCCCACATTTGCAGATCAGGTCCAAGACAAACTCCAGACCCCGCCTGTGAAAGCTCTGTGGCCTGGAATGAAAGCCCTCAAGGAAAACTGTAAATATCGGAGCTATTGGCAAAATTCAGAGCTGGCCTTGGGCTGGAACAGCCTCTCCCACAGTGGGGGTCTGATCCTGGGTACTGGCGCAGGCCTGTGCTTCCAACAGCTGGAAAACGAGATCCTTTTAATCAGGACAGGGCTCTCCTCCTCCACCAGAAAGAGGGGGAAAACAAAAAAGCTGTAATGAGCCCCCAGGTGGGGAGAACAGAGCAGCAGAACCACTGTGAATTATGCTGGGGCTCCCAGTCCAAGGCCTCTCGTCATTTGAGGGCTCTGATCATTCACAAAAAAATATTTTCTGTTTGGAAAAGAGTTCCTGAGTGATGGTTTGGCCAGTGCCAGTGGCCATGAGCAGTCCTGGGGTCTGGGAACCCCCAAAGGATGTTGCATCCAGGGCACAGTTCCCTCCCACAGTCCCTCAGCTCCTTTCTCAGCTTGAAACTCAATTGCTTTTTACCAGAAAATAGATTTTTGTCAGAAAAACTGTACTTCTCGTAGAAAACAAGCTGGTTTGGATGAAAACACAAGATTTTAAATGGTAAAGCAAAATGTTTTGAGTTTCACTGCTCTGGGTTTCTGCAGAGAGAGGGAGGGAAAGGAATTCCTCAGGTTTTAAGTTGCTCCTCTAAAACTTCAGCAATGCCTGTGGAGCAGTTCCAGGTTATGAGGAAACGCTGGTTGGTCTCCTTGAGGATCCGTGTCAGGACAGCCCTGCCCGCCCTGGGCTGCACTTTGTGTGTTTGGCTGCGCTCCCACCCCGTGCCCCTGTCCTCAGCGTGTGCCCACGGGACCTCCTGCCCTCCTCCTGCTCCTCCTGCCCTCCTTCTACTCCTCCTGCCCTCCTCCTGCTCCTCCTGCCCTTCTTCTACTCCTTCTGCCCTCCTCCTACTCCTCCTGCCCTCCTTCTGCTCCTCCTGCCCTCCTTCTACTCCTCCTGCCCTCCTCCTGCTCCTCCTGCCCTCCTTCTACTCCTCCTGCCCTCCTTCTACTCCTCCTGCCCTCCTCCTGCTCCTCCTGCCCTCCTTCTACTCCTCCTGCCCTCCTTCTACTCCTCCTGCCCTCCTCCTGCTCCTCCTGCCCTCCTTCTACTCCTCCTGCCCTCCTCCTGCTCCTCCTGCCCTCCTTCTACTCCTCCTGCCCTCCTTCTACTCCTCCTGCCCTCCTCCTACTCCTTCTGCCCTCCTTCTACTCCTCCTGCCCTCCTCCTACTCCTTCTGCCCTCCTTCTGCTCCTCCTGCCCTCCTCCTGCTCCTCCTGCCCTCCTCCTGCTCCTCCTGCTCCTTCTGCTCCTTCTGCCCTCCTTCTACTCCTCCTGCCCTCCTCCTGCTCCTCCTGCCCTCCTTCTACTCCTCCTGCCCTCCTTCTACTCCTCCTGCCCTCCTTCTACTCCTCCTGCCCTCCTTCTACTCCTCCTGCCCTCCTTCTACTCCTCCTGCCCTCCTTCTACTCCTCCTGCCCTCCTACTCCTCCTGCCCTCCTTCTACTCCTCCTGCCCTCCTTCTACTCCTCCTGCCCTCCTTCTACTCCTCCTGCCCTCCTTCTGCTCCTCCTGCCCTCCTCCTACTCCTCCTGCCCTCCTCCTGCTCCTCCTGCCCTCCTTCTACTCCTCCTGCCCTCCTCCTGCTCCTCCTGCCCTTCTTCTACTCCTTCTGCCCTCCTCCTGCTCCTCCTGCCCTTCTTCTACTCCTTCTGCCCTCCTTCTACTCCTCCTGCCCTCCTTCTACTCCTCCTGCCCTCCTTCTACTCCTCCTGCCCTCCTTCTACTCCTCCTGCCCTCCTCCTGCTCCTCCTGCCCTCCTTCTACTCCTCCTGCCCTCCTCCTGCTCCTCCTGCCCTTCTTCTACTCCTTCTGCCCTCCTCCTGCTCCTCCTGCCCTTCTTCTACTCCTTCTGCCCTCCTCCTACTCCTTCTGCTCCTTCTGCTCCTTCTGCTCCTTCTGCTCCCTGCTTGGGGTTAAACCCAAACCACGGCGGGTGTCAGGACGAGCCCTCACTCCTCCTGGCCACTGCTGGTCACAGGGGAGGACGTGAGACTCGTCTGAGACACCCTGAGGGGGTGAGCAGGTGTGCCACCCCAGAGCCCCGAGAGCCCCTGGGGGCTCAAACGGCACCTGGGGGGCAAAAACAGCACCTGGGGGCACAAACAGCACCTGGGGGCACAAACAGCACCTGGGGGCACAAACAGCACCTGGGGGGACACAAACAGCACCAGAGGGCACAAACAGCATCTGGAGGGCACAAATGGAGCCCCTGGGGGCACAAACAGCACCTGGGGGGGCACAAACAGTGCCCTTCCCTGGGCCCACTGTGGGGCTGGCACTGCTGACACTGCCACTCATGTCCCAGGGAGGGCACAACGGCAGCAGGGCCAGGGCTGGGGTGCCACCTGCTCCCTTGTGGCACCTGGGGGCTCCTGGGACCCCCAGGGAAGGGGACAGGGGAGGCCAAGGCAGAGCAGCCCCCATCAGGCACTCGCTGTGCTCCGGTGCCTCGTGTCCCCTGCATAAATGCAATTTCCCTGAATGTCAGAGGGAAGCATTACAGATAACACACTGCGTGTGTCTCTGACCCAGTAAGTGCTGAAATCACAGATCTCATTATTCTGACATGATAGAATTTTTTTTCCCTCCCTGCTGCAACCCTGCTGCTGTTGTTTTCCAGACTGCAGACATAATTGCCGAAGGTGCAAAGCCTCCGCAGACAAATACGTCTTGCCTACTTCCCTAAATCTAGCAAAATGCCAGTTCTGTGTGTGCATAAGCAAGAGCCTGAGCTCCCATCAGGAGCAGCACGGATTTCCATCGGTGCCAGCCCCAGGCAGCCCCACCTTTGGGGCTGGGTGAGGCTGGGGCAGAGCGGGGATGCCCCGAGGAGCGTTCCCAGGCTCAAGGTTTGTAGGTGTCGCTCTCCAGCCGGTGTGTGCCGCCACGAGGGACCACAACTCGGTGGGGAGATCTTTAAAGAGCAGTCCTGGCTATTCACAGCTCAGGGATCTCAGGGATCCAGCCTCATTTGAGTGGTTTGGACAGCAAGGGACCTCTCTGGCAGGGACTTCTTCCAGCAGCCATTGGGCTTTTGGGCTCTGGAGAGACAAGGGATGTGTGGGGACATGTGGGGACACAGAGGGAGCAGTGAGGGGCAGCCCCAGCCCCAGAGCAGCTGTCAGACAGCTCTTCCCAGCTTGGACCCCCTTCCTGGAGCTCCCCTGCTGCCAGCAGGAGCCTGCTGGAAACCTGCCCACCAAGGCCTGAGAAAGGCCACGCTTTGTTACAGCCAGTTTAGCTAAAAAGAAGGAATATTCCTCCTAATCTCTGCCTTTGAGATAATTTTTCTGTAATTCTCCTCTCAGGGGAACAGATCTGTTTGTGCCTGGGTCTTGGAGGGATAAAGGGGTTCTTCCTGCAGGTCAGGAGGAGGAGGAGGGAGCAGTCCCATCTCAGGGTCACTGTGGCCTCTCCAAGGACCATGTCTTGCCTGACATGGGGACATTTCCCCACTCCCATTTTCACCTTTCTGCCTGTCTGCTCATTTCCCCTCTTCCATCACATTCCTCAGCAAACACGTTCTAATCAACTTCACAAATCCACCTTGCTGGCAATAACCCTAAATGGTTTTAGCTGTAGCATCATTAGTTCAGCCGTGACGTGACGCAGTAATTAAGCAGGACCTTAAATGCAGGAGGCAGAGAGGGAGAGGTGCAGAGTTTGCTGTTGAGGAGCAGAACAAGGACAAGGACAGGAGAGGCCCCCGGGCTGTGCCAGGCAGGTGCTCCAGGGCAGGAATGGCATTAAGAGGCTGTGCCAGGTGTGAAGTCCCAGCTGAGTCCCTGCTCAGACCCGGGGCTGGAGAGCACCTGCACTCAGCACGCGGAGCTCAGCAGGCAGGGAGGCAGGACAAGGGTGAATGGTCTCCTCTTGGCGTGGCTTTGTGTTGCCTCTGTGCAAAGCTCTGACTTTGAATCTCCCTGGGGAGGAAAATGCAGAGCGCAGCCATCACCAGGGTCCCCTCCTGCTGTCCCTGTGCCCCCCTGCACCCAGCCTGGGCCCCAGGAAAGCTCTCCTGGAGAGCTGCTCTTTGCAGGCTGCCCTGTTCCCCCACACAGATCAAACCTGGCGGCTGCATCAGCTGCTCCAGAGCCTTCCCCCCGCGCAATAACCTCTCATTATTTTTTAATGTTGTTGTAACTTTATGGTTTAATCAGTATTTGCAATTTGTTAGTAGTCCAGGCTGCAATAAAATTGTTTTCCAGGTACTGAAACATCCTATCAAGGTTTGTAAAGCAGTGGTTCTTAGTTTATCACACCCATAAAAAGCACTGGCAACTTGACAGATATAATAACTTTTTTTATCAAGTGTCTAATTTGAGAGGAAATTAAGCCATACGTTACATGCCGATCCGAGCTGGAATTGGAAAAAGCCCCAGCCACCCCTCTCCCCACCCCGACAGGCTCCTCTCTCATCCCTCTCATCCTGCACAGGAAGGGCTGCTCCGAGCTGCTCAGCCTCTGCATTCGCTCTGCAGTATCCTCAGCTCTGGGTGTATTTTTACAGGGCACTGCACACTTAATAAAAAATTATTTATGTGGCCTGCATTGATGTCACAGCGGTGAAACAATACCTTGCCTTTCCTGCAGCAGAGCCGTGATTTATACGAGTGCCTGGAAAAGCTTCCTGGAAATGCAGTGCAGATGCTCCAGGCCACTGTAACAGCCTCTATATCCCGTTTACTTATGGGCCGGGATTTTTAAATCAGGCAGGTGGTTCTGGGGGCTCACATCCATCCATCCCAGGGTGCCTGGGGCTGGCACTGCACCGGCACGGGGAGAGCAGCTCCTTCCCAGAGCCTGGAATAATTGCAGTTGTGTGCTGGAATTTTGGTCAGTCTGACAGAATTCCCCCAGTGCCTGCTCAGAGGAGTGGCAGTGACTTGAGTGGTGTTGGCTTTGTCCTTGCCCCTCTCCTTTGGGAGGCTCCTCGTGCTCCTGGCTGGATTCTGATCCAGAACGTTCCATGTCCCCCTGGCTGCTCCGCTGGCCCCGTGATGCCAAGCAAGAGAGAGAAGCTAGGTTCTCCTGGGGCACTGACTGAAGGATAATTGTTTTGGTGTTAGGTTCCAGAGCTGATTTTCCCCCATTCCCATAAGCGGTACCAAAATGCCAACAAACAATTGAGCAACTGGCACCGATCACCTGGAGAGCGCTCCCGAAATTCCAGCCCTGGAAGCAATGCCCAGGTGTTGCACGTCTCCTGCAGGCAGAGCCCCTCACCCTGCAGTGTCTGAGCCTGCCTGGGGCCGGGATGGATTTGTGCTGCAAGCCTGGAGTCAAAGTCAGATGCCGCCTACAAACCGCGCACTTTATTTGTTTAAATTTTCATGCTCGCGAATGTCTGTGACACAGGAGACAGGTTTATGGAGAGCGAAAAAAAAATGTTGACAAATGGCCCAGTAATCAACTGGAACATGCAATAAATCATTGGAGTGCCAATAACACTTCCAGGAGGAGTTGCGAAAGGTCATTACGATGCCACCATGTATCATGCAGCGCCAAACAAAGCAAACAGAACATGTTGGGAATAGGATTATGGGAGAAGCATCTGTCAGTTCTAATTAAGAATTAACTGTGGATCCTATATAAAAAGATGTGTGGTTTATTCCTATCTCCCTCCTTTTCCCACTTAGCTCTCCATTTCTCCCTCTCCAAAATAAAACTCAATTACTCTAAGAAAAAAAAAAAAAGCCCTCTGTCATTTAATCTATTCAACAGCAGGAAAAACAACCCGATGTGACAAAAGAGCGAAGGCTGGCGGGCAGGGCCGGAGCTCTGCTGGCTCCTGAGCCGCTGTGGCGTGCGCTGCGCTCGCCTTGCTGAGATCCCAAAGGTCCTTTGACGTCCCCGGATCACGCGGCGATGGCTGCAGGAGGCAGGGAACGCACAAACCAAAACAGCACGGCCCCCCTCGCCGGGGATGGGGACGTGGAGAGAGCTCGGAGGCCCAGACGCCAAAAAGCTTTTGGCTCCCGATGAAGGAAATGCGAAGTGAATAAGTGACAGTAAAATAAAGCAGAGGAGTTAAAGAGAGGCGAGCCAGGAGAGAAGAGGTGCGGGGTAACTGAGAGCTGTGCCCTTGGAGGGGACGAGGGGTCTCTGAGCCCATTGTCCACCACATCCTTCCCCCACAGCAAGTGGTGCCCAGTGGCTTCCCCCCAGCTCCGTCACAAATCCCTGGGATTTGTCCCCTCTGGCTGTTCCTCTGTGTTCTTGGCACTGGGGCTCACCAAAGGTGACAGGAGCTGCTCACCTGCCTTGAGCCACGTGAGCAGCATCACCTCCCTCACTGCAGGGACCCTCCCTGTGCCTCGTAAATTCCCCCAGCACCTCCTTCCTTTCACCTTTCCCTCTCCTCCTCCAGCTCCCTGTTCTCTCTCTCCCCATTAATCTGAGTTGCATCCCATGGGCACCTGGCCCAGGGCTCCAGCTGAGCGGGCTCTGCAAGCACCACGCTTTGCTTTATTATTATTTTTTCCCCTTTTCTTCCTCTCTATATTTCCAGACCTCATTTCTGCTTAAGTTTGCATTTCTTCTATTTCTTTCTTTTTTTTTTTCTTTTCCTTTCTGCTGACTGAGACAAGACTGTGTCCTACTTCAACATCCCAGGATTTGTTACAACTTCAAGGTGCAGGTTTATGGCCACAGTTGTCCCGTTTATGGTACAGTTCTTCTTATGGGTTCTAATAAACTTTGTAGCTCCAGGGTACTCTTAAATCCTGATATGAAAGATAGAGAAGAATCATTATTTAGTCCAACTAAATATAAGATGCTTCACCCTTGAAGGCTGAGGATAATGTTTCTCTCACAGGTGTGGAAGGACCCATAATTCCTGTGTACAGCAAGTGCAGCTGCAGGGGAAAATAATCAATTCTCCCTGTGGAAATAGGTGTGCTCCCACCGTGTGGGATGGGGAGAAGCAATGCCAGGCTTCCTCTAGCACAGGGAAATAAGATTAAAACGCAGCAGAAGTTGCAATGAAAGGCATGAGTTGGGTAAGGAGTGCAGGGCAGTGGTGTGGAAAAGGGAATGAGAGCCATTCCTGGCAGAAGGAGGCACAGGGGGATCCAGCAGGACACACTCGGGGAGGTGCCACGGTGCTGAGCAAGGCAGAGACCTGCAGAGGAACGAGTCAGGGTCACTCTGGGCTCAGCTCCGTCCCTCCTGCAGGGACAGCCCAGCAAACCCAGCAGCGCTGCCACAAACACGGAGCCGCTCCACGAGGCCGTGGCAAGAACGAGTCACCCCAGGCTGGAACAGCAACCTGCCAGGAAAGTTCTCCTTCCTCTCTCTGATCCCTTGAACTGACTGCTCAGATTTTCCGTGGTTCCCGTGGGCCTGCAGCCTGGACAATCCCATCCAGCCTGACCTGCAGCCACTCCCAGCAGCCAAATGCCAGAAGGCAGCACTCTCACCAAAATATCCGTGAGATCACTGGAGTAAACAGTTTGGTTTAAAGCCACTGGAAAGGCCACGAGTACAAGACATCAGCTTGTTCAGGTTTATGCAAGATTTTTGAAAGATGCATTTCCCTGAGTTCTTGGCGTCCTTGATACACAGTACAACACATCCCAAATGCCATCCTAAGTGCAGCTGTGGGGTGCGGGGTGCCAGGGAGGGCACCTCAGGATCAAGGACAACCTGTGCCCCCAGGCTGAGCCCCGTGGGGAGCAGTGGGACCCTCCCAAATGTGCCCTTCCAGCAGCCTCTTCCCATTTATCCTGAGCGGGCTCCTCCTCAGCAGATGTTCAAGACTCAGCACTCAGGCTCACACGGAGGAACTTCCAACACAAACCATCTGGAGAAGAAAACAGCAAACTATCTGCAAGCTATTTCCCTCCTCTGGCGCTCCCTGATCCCAAAGTCACCGGGACGGGTTGGAGAGGCCAGCACGGGAACGGAAGGAGTGTGTCAGGGAAATTTCCCAGCCAGCCTGCAGCTATTGCAGGGAAATGTGGCACGGCAGCCCTGCTCCTTGGCACGGCCCAGGGCTGGCAAGGCACCCGCAGCTGTCCCATGTCAGCTTTGCCCCACGGAGCTGGGGCTTGCAGGAGCCAGGAGGACACAGGGGAGCTTCTCCCTCTTTGCTTTTCTTCCTGGCTTTCTCGCAGCTTAGGAGGAGCTGGTAACTTTAGCCTTCAAATAGGAAAGTGGTTTGTTGTTCGCCAGTTCCCGATGTCAGAGGCTGTAGCCGAGATGTTGTTGCCTCCAGCAGGTCCCACCTGGGCTGCGGCTCCCCTTGGAGCTGAGGCACTGCCCCACGGCACCGCACACGGGATTATTCCAGTCACTGTGAACAAAGTATGCTGGGTTTGTAGGACTTTCTGCTAGCCCTGGTGGCATCCCAGCGGGCTGGGATCCCCGGTGCTGCTACTTCGGATTTGCTGCTAGAGGGAGGGAGATGGACAGGAACAAGTGAGGTGGGAAATATGCGGTGCTCTGGAGCACGATGGAATTCCGGCTGTGGGTCAGAGCTGCAGTGGGGATAGGTGTGTGTGTCCTGCTGCAGCGTGTGCGGGGTCACAGCCGGTGGGGACACACGGGTGTCGTGTGGGTGCCTCCCTTCCCTTTGGCCTTTTCGGGATCTCTCAGCTCCTCCGGGATCTGCCCTTCCCCGCCTTCCCGGAGAGCTCCTGCACAGCCCAGGAAATGGGGCAGCGAAAGCCGAGTCATCCATCCCCGCGCTGTTTCCAGAGGAGCAAGTGTGACTGTCAGGTTTACAAAAGATTGTTTATGTTCGGTGGCGTGAAATGGGGAGCGAGTGCGCGGAGCGGAGCGGGAGCGGGGGCTGACAGCGCCGCATCCATCCTCCCTGCTCGCTGCATCCATCCTCCAGCCGCATCCATCCTCCACGCTGCGGCGGCCAGAGCGCCGGGGCCGCTGACAGGGGCCATAAATCACCGCTGGGAGATGCTGTACCTACAGCTTACACCGCTCCCCGTGACAAACACGCGATAATCCACACAGCGCAGCACTTTTTCTCCCCTCTCTCCCTCCGCCGCTGGTGCTCGAGTGACGACAAGAGGAAACCTGGAAAGCCTGGATGTGTCCTGCGGGAGCGCGGCAGGAGCGGGGCCGCCACAGCTCCGGGTCACAGCGGAGCGGCGGCTGCCCAGGGCCCGGGGTGACAGCGACACCTTTGCGGTGGCCAGAGCAGGGCGAGCCTCCTGCTAGGAGGGGTCCCGCTCCCAAAAATCCCGTGATTTTCACTCGCCACAGCCCAAGGAGGCTGGGGCTGGGGCAGGAGGGATGGGGCTGGGGGAAGTGGGATGGGGCAGGAGAGATGGGGCAGGAGAGATGGGGCTGGAGGGATGGGGCTGGGGGAGGAGAGATGGGGCTGGGGCAGGAGGGATGGGGCTGGGGGAGGAGAGATGGGGCTGGGGCAGAAGGGATGGGGCTGGGGGAAGTGGCATGGGGCAGGAGGAATGGGGCTGGGGGAAGTGGGATGGGGCTGGGGCAGGAGGGATGGGGCTGGAGGGATGGGGCTGGGGGAAATGAGATGGGGCTGGGGGAAGTGAGATGGGGCTGGGACAGGAGGGATGGGAAGCGATGCCAGCCCGGGCTCTGCAGTGTCCTGGGGATGGCCAGGCGGGGCACACGGGGCCGTGGTTCCTGCAGCCCAGACAAACCTTCCCAGCCCGTGTGGGCTGCAGAGGTGACCCCGCTGTGGGCACAGGGCCTCGGGGGAGCCCTGAGCTGCCTCCCCTGTGAAAACCCCCAGCACAGGGGTGCACATTGGGGCACAGAGGTGCCAGCCCGGCCACCTCACCCAGGCTTCCTCCTGGCACCTGGACATAGAAACAGACCCCAAAGAAAGCAAAGGAAAGGCAGGAGGCAGCAGTGCTGCCGCCACCCTGGGCTGTGATTTGCGAGGGAACAGGAAGGGAAGAGGCCTATCTGGTTGGACAACCCTTAAATCAATGTATCCTAATTAACAAAAGATCTAATTCATCAAAGTGACAGCAACTCTATTTATATCACCTCCTTCCATGGGGGCTGCTGGGGGTTTAGGCTTGGGGATTTTTCTCCCTTCCCTTTTCTGACAGCTTTATCTTTCCCACACACATTTTAATTTTCCCTTTCTGGGGGAGAAGGACTGATAGTGAAGCTTTCCTTGGGAATATGGACATTTAATTGACATTTTCTGCCTCACCCCCCAAAATAGCGGGATATGTGGGGGGAGCTGGGAAGGAGAGGTTATTTTAGAGAGGTGCAGGTCCGATTTGGAGGGAGAGGAAACCTCTGACAGGTGAGCAGGGAGGGTGCAGCCATCCATGCAAAATGTGGTCAGATCCTGCAGGTTGGGACTGTGCTCCGAAAATACCCCCAGCAGGAACCGTGGTCGTACAGGGATCTTGGCTTTCGCTTGGAAAAGCAAACCCTGAGAGCTTGACAACGTGCTGGCTGACACCTTAAATCTTGAAGTGCATAAAAAGAAACCCAACTGTTTTGTTTTGTTTTAATATCTGGAACCTCGTGGTTTGGGGGCTGGGAGCGCGGGAGGCTGAATTGCCGTATGAATACCGGGCCCGTGGCAGTGCAGAATTGCTCCGCTGCTCTCAGCGGGCTCGCGCTCGCGAGGAGCGAGGGTTGGACGTGATATAGGAACACAAAAATAGTAATAATAGTAATGAATCCCCTCTCAGCCACTCCTCCCACGGCAGCGCAGGAGCAGAAATCCAAGCTGCACAACACAAGCCCCGGCTCGTGCGGGAGAGGAAGCTCGGGAGGCTGCTGGGGTAAAAAATTAGCAAAGCGAACCAAACCAAACCGAGCCACGGCAGCCCTGCCCTGAATCTCAGCCCGCTCAGAGCACACAGAGAACAGGAGATGAAAGGGCCATAAAATGGAGCCGTGGCTGGCGGCTGCAGCAGCACATCCATCCTGGAGAGCCGGGTACCTGCGCCTCCCGGAGCCTAAACTTCTGATGAACCAACGCGCTGCCGAGCGCATTTATATGCAAAGGCGTATAATATGTCCCCTGTATCTAATTATCTGTCAACCTGAGGCAGTTTGTTTTCCAAATCGGCCTCTCGGCTGTGACTTTATGAGGTCGTAAAGAAAACGGTGCCACTCTCGCACCGGAGCGCCGGGAGAGCCTGGATCAACAAATTACCATCTTTAATGGTGTCTGCTGGTGCGAGCCCCTGCCCTCCGGCACAAAGAGCCCTGGCGGGGACAGCCCTGGAGCCTGGGCAGCCCCAAAGCCCAGCACAGCCCCAGCCCCAGGGAATCCAGGCAGCTCCCAGCGCTGGCACAGCAGCTGGATGGGGCACAGAGGGCAGGAGTGACCCCCGGGCTGACCTCGCTGCCCACTCGCCCTCCTCTGGCCCCATGGACACGTCCCAAAGTTTGGCAGGAGAAACTGGTGTTTGGAGAACTCCGGCCCGCTGGCTGTGAGAGCAACACCACCGAGCCACGGATTCCTCTGCCCACGCTGCTCCTGTGATTAATGGTGGAAAGGAATTAAAAAGAAGGATTTTAAAAAAAAAAAGAAAAAAAGGAAAAAAAAGAGCGAGGGAGAGGGGAGGGGAGCGGGTCAACAGCTGAGTGCAAGGCAAGTCGCTAGACAGGGAGTAATTAAGATACTTGGGTAAATATGATTAATAAGCTCAAACTGGCAGGGTGTGCAGTAAACAAGGGCTAACCAGATGGTACCCTTTCCTTTCTGACAATGCTGCAAGCTTTGTAAAAATAGGAAGGAAGGCTCTGGATCCTCCCAGCGAGCTCAGGAGGAGGGAGGATTCAGCACAGGGCCAGGGCAGTGAATCACCTGATAGGAATGAGAGACATTTCCCCCTCCATCACATCCTGGCCAGGGACTGGGAAAACACCAACACATGGATCAAACACAGCGAGCAGGGCTGGTCCCTGAGCCGGGCTGCTGGGAGCTGCTGGCAGGCACTGGCGAGCACCTCGGGCCAGCCGTGGCCAGGGGGTCATGCCTGGCCAGGACTGGCCAGAAATTTCCCCCCCAAACACTTCCCTGTCAGGAGATGCCATTTCACCAAAGGTGAAACATTTGAGGAAATGCTCCGATTTCGATGAAATTGCATTTGGAAAGAAAAATCAAAGGAGAAAATCATTTCGATAAGGCCAAAGCATTTGAGTTTGACCTTTTAGGAATTAAATGGCATAGGGTTTTTTTCCATTTCAAAAAGCATTTTGTTTCAATGTTATATATATAGAAATATATCTGTAAGAACTGCTGAAGCCAGAATGAAATGTTGTGATTATCCCAACATGTGATGATACATTTCCCCCAGTGCAATACTACAAGAAATTAAGGCCAAATATCCTGCTTTGAAACCTGGAACATCAGAGCAGCAGGACAATGTGTTCAGGTCTCAGAACTACCCATTTGCACCGGACTATTTGCTGTCCAGCACTTCGGAAATAAAAAATTTGCCAAGTAGCCCCAGGTACTAATGAGTGGCTAAATCAGCACTTGACTTTCAGCTTCCTCGGGGCACGGATTCTCCTTTTTCCCAGCTGAAAAGTTCCCAGTGATAATGAGAACAGCAAATGTTTTGTCTTCACAGGAGATGAGCAGAACACGGGCGTGGGAGGAACTCTCGGAATCCCGGAGATGGCTCCATCTTCTCCCAGCGCTGCTTTTTCCCACAGCTCACTCTCTCCACCACAGGTGAGGCGTCTCAGAGTTGTAGTGAACTCCTCCTGGGCTGAGAGGTTGTCCCTCGGCGGTGCCACAGATCTGGGGTCACTCCTGGTCTCGCTGTCACAGCAGCCCTGGGGATGGGGCTGGCTCTGCCACGTTTGTCACAGCACTGCAGGACTGGGAGGGCCTGTGGATGCTTCCAGTGTGAAAAATGCAGTGAGATTTGTTGTGAGGCTGCAGGAATAGCCAGTGGCTGGAGGAGGTGGGGTAGGGATTAAAGATAAAGAAGAAATTTCAGCTCATTGGCAGGACACATATTTTTCCAATATAAAAGCAAATGGGGGAACCCTTAAATAAATTGACTCTATAAAAACGTCCCTTTGTATTACCGCCTCACCTTTGCAGGGGGAAAACACCGAGGTTTATTTTCATGGATCCAGAATAAAAATATCAGTGCTGCCTTGTAATTTCCCAAAGCCACCAAGCGGTCCAGAGCTATTTAAAATCCACGGGCCCCCCTCGGCACCCAGCGCCCGCCCGGCTGCAGGAGCAGCTGCCATGGAATTACAAGTCCTCGTCACAAGTGAGGAGAAACAAGTTGTGGCATTTAGGAAAGGTCTGCAAAAATAGGTGTCAGACCTTAACTAATAGTGATTGTCCTTCCATTCTGCTGTAATTTACATTTAATTCACACATTTCATTTCCATTTAAAATATGATTACAGTGTTTCAAAGCACATCTCACCTGTCCCCTCCGATTAGGGTGGGATGGAAATAACACGGAGCAGCAGGAGCGAGGCTGGGCTTGGCCGCAGGGTGGGAAACACGTGGTGCTGCTTCCAAAAACACCTCCCGAGCAGGGGCAGAGGGGGCAGAGGGGCAGGACAGACAGACACAGCCCTGTCCCGCCTTCCTGCTGCTCCCACAGCGCTTTAGGCACCAGCACAAAAGGTTTTACACCTTCCACCAGCTCCAAGCCTCATCCAGCCTGGCCTTGGACACTCCCAGGGATGGGGCAGCCACAGCTCCTCTGGGCAGCCCTTGCAGGGGAGAATTTCCCTCCTCCTGCAGAGGCCTTCCAGAAGATTTTTCCAAGCACAAAAAGTCCTGGCTCAGAAATAAATCAGGCAGGCCCTCCCCAGCCCATCCCCAGCCTGCGCTGCGCACGCCCCCAGAGCGCCGCGAAGGCAGGAAGGCGCTGATTAATATCTGCTACGTGTAGGGGAAAACAACAACCCCGTAAACAGTATTATTAACCCATGGGCTGGCAATAAATCAGTGTGAGAAGGTGACCTCAGCAATGCTGGAGTAATCCTGTGTGTCAGGGTAAATTTATGAGGCCAATTTTATTGGCCTGTATGACCCAGGCTCCTTGGAGATGTCTCAGTAACAAATCCAATCCATATCATTTATTAGCTTTGCACAGTGTCAGCTCAGAGCACGGGAGGGATCCCATTAAATCCTATTGCTCCCTCTGCCAGCCATGGGCACAAATAAGCTGTTGGATAATTGTTGGCTGCCAGGAGCCCCCATTGAGGAATCTGCTCCCGGATCCTTGCAGCTTCCCAGGCTGGAAGTGCTGGGGTTGGGTTTGGCCATCGGCCCCTCGCCCTCCCTCGCCTGTGCTGGGCTGGCTGTGGGGACAGGGGTGACAGAGGTGGGGACAGAGGTCTCCTCCTCGACCTCTCAGGTGCTGGACGAGGATCTGGTGGTGCTGGGAGCTGCTGCTGGGCCAGGGGGTGGGTCCCAGCCCAAGGGACCTTGTGAACACATCTCTGGTGGGCAAGGGGCACACGAAGGGATTTCAGAGCTGTGGGTGGCTGAAACTCCTTCCTCCAGGAGGCCTCTGGCTGGGCCTGCAGGCAGTGGCCAAAAATCCTCCATTTGGGGGCACTCTGGGGACCTGGTGGTGACGTGTGTGCGGTGCCAAGCACCCTGCTGGTGACAGCAGCAGTTGTGCCTTCGCAGCAGCACCTCCAGGTCTGGTCCCTGCTGGCCAAGCAGGGCCTGGTGGAGCAGTTTGAGGCTGTTTGACTGTCCCTGTCATCATCAGGTTTACGGATGGTTAATTTATTCTTTATAGCACAGTCATTGATGGCTGTTAAATCACAAATGAGAGCCAATAAAGGGTGAATTGCAGCTGAAATTACACTGTTTATATGACAGCAGAGTGCTGGCTAAAAGATTCATATGCCGCTGATGAAGTACGTTATAAATTTTAATTACCATAGTTTGTACAAATGACATGTTTGAAATGCTATTGAGTAATGTGACCCTGATAATGAAACTATAAAATAAATCATTAACTTTCTGAATGAGCTTTTTTATTTCCATGCTACATGAAGTAAACTTTCCAATTTATTCCATTGCAGTCTTCTTCTGGAAAAAAAAGTGCAGAGAGAAGAGTCACAAACCTCCCCTCCAGTGTGAGGGACAGCGACAAGCAGAGCAGAGGAGGGATGAGTGGGACCATGCTGGGAAGGATGTCAGAAGAGCAGCCAAAGCCAAGCAAAGCCCCCAGAGTGCCTGGTTAATGTGGGATGATGCCGTGCTCCTGCAGCTGTAGCCGGCTTAGCTGAGGGAGCGCAGAGATAAGAGCAGGGCTTGAGAACCAGCTCCGAAGAGCCATAAAAATCACAAGTACAGAAGAGAGAAAATCTCCATTAAAGCCAGGCTGTAATTGTAACTCACTGGCTGGCCAGGGCTCTGCAGCCCGAGCTGCTGGACAGGGCCCTGCTCTCCCCCGGGAGCTCCCGGATCTGCCGGAGCTTTGGAGCCAGAGCGAGGCTGCCTGAGCCCTGACGGTTCCACTCAGCAGCCGAGATAATTCCCGGGATGGGGGCGAGGAGCCGAGCTCCAGCACAGGGAGGGATTTCTCAGGAGCCTCCCAGGGAAGGGAGCGCAGGCCGGGCGCTCACTGATCATCAGTCGTGCTCTGCTCGTCGGGACAAGGCCACGTGCTAAACCCTCTGGAAGACACTGGAATCGGGTTTTTACCTTATTATATTGCCATATATTATTTTTTAAAGGGATACAGGGCATGAAACAAGATGGGAGTGTGCCAGAGGTTCATTCCCAGCCCTCTGCAGAGGCTGTTCCAAAGCACCGTGCCCCCTGCTCATGTGTGCCCACACTGACCCATCCCAGAGCAGGAGCAAACTCAGGTTGAGCTCCCCAAAACCTCTTCTAGAAAATCTGCCAGCTCTGGGGCTCCCTGCCCCCTTCACCAGCACCACTGGCTTCTTCCTCATCCCCTTGGTTAACCTTTAATTAGGAACCTGTTCTTTGCCCACCTCTGGCTGGACGTGAGCCTCTCCTGTTGCCCAGCTTCCCCACGTGGAAATAAGCAGCGTGTCCGTGTCCCAGGGCAAACAAAAGGTGGCAGTGGGAGTCTCCAAATCAGCAGCTTGGAAAGGAGGGGGAAGGGGCCCCATGACATTTCCAGCCGTGGGGCTGCAGCAGGAGGTTGCAGGTCAAGCACCGTGCCGGGGTCGGGATGCAGGAGATGAGGTCATTTATGACCCTAACGAGGTTTGTGTTTCTTTGTGCAGAGCTAGAGATGGATCTCATCCCTCGAGCCACGAGGCTTTCTGTGTGCAGGGGAGTCCTTGTCCGTGGGAGCTGTGCTGAATCCCTGGCTGGGTGCCCCAGGGTGTGTTTGGGGTGGGCAAGGTGGGCACCCACTGCTGCACGGGCCCGTGGCACAGCCCACCCCTCTCTGCAGGCCTCTCTGGCCCCTGGCTCCTCCCCAGCAGGGTTTGGAGCTGCAGGTCCTCCAACGCCCGCTTTTGTCTTATCAGCCACACTGAGAATATTCCCAAGCAGGCTGCTCATGCCGCACTACTTACCATTAAAAGAAAGGACCACATTATTGCTGTTATAAACCATTGATTAAGGTTTATAATAGCAATAATCCCCTCGAAATTCATTGTTACTGCAGTTAATGACCAGTTTATTAGAGCGTTAACCATCCTTGGCAATGGGCTGAGTCGTTTAATGCTGGTAACGACCAATTTCTCAAGGGTTATTGCTTAAATAACAAGCCTTTGTTAGATATATGTTCCCCCACCAGATACTGCTCCAGCTGGAACCTTCTCCTGTGAAGTAATTGTTAATTATTTCCTCCAAGTTTTGCCACCATGTCTCAAAGTTTTAGGTGGGAAGGGTTGCTGAGGGCAGAGAGCGTCAGAGATGCTGAGAGCTGAGGCTGGGTGACGTGAGGGGAAGCAGCCAGAGACACTGGAGCTGTCACTCAGGGCTGTGGGAACTGTGCTTGAGGAGGTTTTTTCCCTCTTCTGTCACCCTTGAGTGTCCCAGCCCTGGGCACAGCCAGCCCTGGAGCACTGTGGAGGTGCCAGCTCAAGCTGGGAGCAGGGAAGTGTCCGAGGATGGATCCCAGGCTCCCGGGTACTGCCACGAGTAACCCAAGAAGGACAAGAGGCCCCAGAGCTCTCCCTCCCTCTCCTCTTCCACTAATTCAATGTGAGCGTCTCATGGCGTTAACGATGTCCCATCGTGTCACGTTAGTCCCATCCCTCTAACAGCATTCCCGGGCCTGACACCAGAGGAAAGGTACAGACACGATTACCCTTTAATTGTGTCATTTTAGCAAAAATAAATAGCGCTACAGCACCAGGCTGACGCCAAACGACGGCAAATCCCCGGGAACGGGATGGGACTGGTGGCTCCCGGGCTCCAGCCCCTGCCAGGCCAGAGGGGGATCTGTGCCCAGGCTTCCAGCACAGCTGCCAGATGTGCCAGAGACCCCCAGCCCAGCCCCCTCCCCTCGGCACAGCCCCCAGCCCCTGGAGGCGTCCGTGGGCTGGGACGAGGCTGCTCTGCTGTGATCGCTCACCGCCAGCTCCTCACCCTCGTCTCCAGCCGCCTCTAACAGGCTTTTGCATTTTGCTGTGCATCCCTCCATAGTTCCCCCAGAAAAATTACATTTCCATAGCAAATTCAATTTCAGGCTTTCCTCTCTCTTGTTAAGGAACACAAAGGAAATCTTGACTTGAGGAATTAGTAGAAGCCTGAGCGGTGTTAGGGTTGGTTTTGGTGCTCGCCTCCCTCCTTTTACTCTTTGCTCCCACGTTTGTGGGGTCCTTGAGATGTCATTGGGGAAAAAAATAAGGAAAAGTGAAGGAGGGATTACTTTAAAATCTGTGAGAACTCTAAGTGGTTTTGGAAGTGAGATGCTGATTTTCTCCCGTGACGTTTCAGGCTCCTCCAACCCCTCAGGAGGCAGGAACCTCCCTAAAAGAAATTATAAATACAAAACATGACATTTTTCCCTCATCTGGGGCGGAATTCGGATTTTCTCTCTCCCCCATTAGGCAGAACTCTCACAGCTCTGAGGTGGGCTCTGGCTGGGGGAACACGGCTGCGCTCTGCCGTGTCCAGCCAGGCTGGGTCTGTCTCTGCTCCCTGTCACAAGTGCTGCGGGGATTTGTGCGAGCATCCGTGTTATTTTAGAGATAATGTGAGCAGAGTGGAGCATGTCACAGGATAATGGTCTCCTGCTGCTAGGCTGTTCTTGGCATTTATCAAAAAATGACACCAGAGGGAATATGCTCAAGGGAGCCGAGGTGTCGATTCGATGACTGCTATTTCGTGATAAAAGTTAACAGAAATAAAAATGAATTAGTCACAAAACAGCTTATTTATAGCAGTGCCTGGCCCAGGAGGGGATCCCTGGGAAAGGCAGGGCAGGGCTGCTCACACTGCTGGGAGGAACAGGCTGCGCCCCAAATGTGCCCAGACCAAACGGGGCAGCATCCTCCAGGTTCCACCGCTGTCCCTCCTGCTTTGTGCCTCAGCAAATACCCCCCAGGCCCTTCCACACCGTGCTTCCAAAACAAAACACTGCCGTGTTTGGCCTAAAACCAAATATTTTGAGCAAAATGTTTCAATGTTGCCTGTGTTTATACACGGCTGTGGGGGTGGGAGCTGCGTGGAGCAGCGTGCTGGGCTCCGGATGGAGCTGGGATCACGGTGGGCTCCGGATGGAGCTGGGATCACGGTGGGCTCCGGATGGAGCTGGGATCACAGTGGGGCTCCGGATGGAGCTGGGATCACGGTGGGCTCTGGATGGAGCTGGGATCACGGTGGGGCTCCGGATGGAGCTGGGATCACGGTGGGGCTATGGATGGAGCTGGGATCACGGTGGGCTCCGGATGGAGCTGGGATCACGGTGGGCTCCGGATGGAGCTGGGATCACGGTGGGGCTCCAGATGGAGCTGGGATCACGGTGGGGCTATGGATGGAGCTGGGATCACGGTGGGCTCTGGATGGAGCTGGGATCACAGTGGGGCTCCGGATGGAGCTGGGATCACGGTGGGCTCCGGATGGAGCTGGGATCACGGTGGGCTCCGGATGGAGCTGGGATCATGGTGGGGCTCTGGATGGAGCTGGGATCACGGTGGGGCTCCGGATGGAGCTGGGATCACGGTGGGCTCCGGATGGAGCTGGGATCACAGTGGGGCTCCGGATGGAGCTGGGATCACGGTGGGCTCCGGATGGAGCTGGGATCACGGTGGGGCTCCGGATGGAGCTGGGATCACAGTGGGGCTCTGGATGGAGCTGGGATCACGGTGGGGCTCCGGATGGAGCTGGGATCCTGCACTGGGCTCCAGAGAGAGCTGGGACCCCACACTGGGCTCAGCTGCGCTGAGGGAACTCCCAGCTCCAGGGATGCAGCCCAAGTGGGAGCAGGAAAAAAGGGCAAAACACGGGAAAAAAGGTCAGGCTTTGCTGTAATGGCTAAAAATGTCAGCCACGGGTCTGGTGTAAATTAATTATCCCGGCTGGAACCATCCGTCGTGGTTACTGCAGCAGGTTAAGCATGGAGCTATTGAAGGAAAAGGGTGGGATGTGGGTCTCGACCCCAACTCCCTGAAGCTCAAGGCTTCCCCTTTATCAAGGTGACCAAATCCATCGGTGATCGCTGCTGGGGCCAAGTTCTGGTGCGCTTCCAGCGGGACTCTCTGTTTTTGTTATCTCAGCTGCGGGCAGGAGCGCAGCAGGAGCAGGAGGAGGAGGAGGCAGGAGAAGGACGTGGCAGCACCTGGGCTGGCTGGCCCTGCGTGCAATAGGAAACAACAGGGCCCACAGGGGACGCGCCGCTGCTCTCCACCCCCGTGTTATTCCAGCCATAAATCCCAGTGACCAGCTTGAACTTTTCTCAATTGACATGTTTACAAGGGAAGTCCGCATTTGACAGGAAAATTAAGCATATCAATCACTTAACGAGGTCGTTAATGAATGGCTCTCAGATCTCTCTGATTTTGTGCCTGGTAGCACAATTTATTGATCAAGCGCTTTCGGCCGGGCCAGATGTTGCCGTGCCTTGATCCTCTGAGCCGGACCCTGGGCAGGGTTTAGCGAGGGGTCATTCTCTCCAGTGGACCCCACGTTCCCTTTTCTGCCTCTGTTTTCTCTTCCTTTCTCTCCCTGTTTCCCCACAGAACAAAGGGAGCAGATGCGGGCTCGGGGCCCCTCACACCCACTCCGCCATATGGAAGTGATCTCCTCTGTCTCTGTAATTACACAGGAGCTGCTCTGCAATGGCTCCAGCTTTTATTGCACAGAAACCAACCTATTCCTACATAAAACATCTTTATGGCTTCTTCTCCAGGGGCTCCTTGGCCAGGTCCTGGCAGGTAGAAAGGCGTGCGGGACCCCCGGCAGCCAGCGGGGACCCCCGGCAGGACGGAGCGTGGGGGGCAGAGGGAGGTGTGGCCGTGGGGAGGTGGCAGCCAGAGCTCCCAGTAAAAACCAGCAGCAAAGAACACAAAACAACCCTGACACCTTAATGGGATTCACAAGCCCTGAGTGTGTTTGCCTTCCCGGCCCCGGGGGTGCCCAAACCCCGCCTGGGGAGGGTTGTCAAAGCCCCATTTGAGCACCCCAAGGAACTCGGGGGGCTGGGAACGGGTGGGGACACTCAGCCATCGCTCAGCAGTGCCGGGGGGACACTCCCACCCATTTCTCTACTTGGCAGCACGGCTCAGTCCCCACATCCAGCTCTGCAGGAGGGAATTGCAGGTCCCAGGGACAGCCCCCGGGAGGGGCTGCTGGTGGTCCCCACTGTGCCAAACAGCCCTTCCTGGGCTGGCCTCAGGTGAGGAGCAGCTCCCAGGGCCAGCCCAGAGCCCCCTCCATCCCCCCCAGCACCTGTGTCTGTCTGGTGGCATAAAGTGTGTTTTGGATGTGCTGTCAGCTTGTTTTCAGGAGGGGCTGATAAAACAATGCAGGAGTTACTGTGCAATCTAATGGAGTAAAAAAAAATCTCCTATAGTGCAACATGAATAGTCCAAAATGCAAAGATGACAATTTAAGTGTTTAAAATGTACTCAAGGTAATTCCAAACAAATTTCAAAGCCATTTCAGCCTATAAAACCCCTCAGTTAAATCATTGGTTATATGGTGGCAGTGCTTATGTTGCAAAATATCCCTGGCATGAAAGGGAAACTTTAAAAAATTGCCCGTTAATCCTTATAAATTACTTATTAGTGCTGCAGAGCTGGAGCTGGAGGAGCCTCCCGAGGAAGGCCGCCCTGCTTGGGCAGTTCTTGCTGGGCTCTGTGAGGAGCACTCGGGGCTGCCTTTGATTTGCCGGGCTCTCCGAAGGCATTGATGTTCTTCCAAAGTGTGACATCAGCGCTGATGTCATGGCACAGCTCTGGCTTCATCCCTCCCGCTCTCCAGGAGCCTTCCCCTCTCCCAGCCTTTGTAAGGAAGCCAAAGACCCGTCCTGCTGCCCCCCGGCCCAGGGATGGAGGGCAGGGGGCTCTGGCCCTGGGGTGTCCCCGCAGAGCTGCCCGCAGGAGCGCTGGCTGCTCCCTGGGGCTCGGGATCCATCCCTCCTGCCGGAGGAGCCCTGCCTGCATCTCAGGGATGCAAATCCCTGCTGTGCTGGATGTCCGTGTTTCACACCCTGCCAGCGGATTAAACCCGCTGGAAAGCTGTGAAGTGCTTGCAAAGAAAATGAAAGTTTATTCCCTTCCCTGCGCTTCTGGGCTCCCAACTTTCCTCCTGTGTGTTTGTGCCCTGATTTGAGGAAGCGACACAATCTCTCACTCGCTCTCTTCTCTCGCTCTTTTCCTTTCACCAAACAGATGTAACTATTTATTCCTTATGTCCCAGTTTTCCTGTAATTTCATAAAGTGCAAATTTGCTGTCCTGCTCCCAAATGCCGAGTCGGTGGTTTGTCATAACAGTCATCAGTAACTGTCGCTTTCTGCCTGGGGCTTAATTAACCCACTCTCTCATTAGCATGTCCATGCAGTTGTAAGGAATGAAAGCCTGATTATTTTCTACAACAGTCGCAGCCAATTACTGCACTGAAATGGAACCACATTAATCAAATCTTTAGTACAGTGGCAAATTCAGAGATATCAGATTGCAAAAGACTGCAAACCTAATATGTCACTGTCAGCGGAGCTACGCAGGCATTTAGCGAATTGCATTAAATAGATGGCTCCGCTGAAACCGCATGAATTTAATATGTGATGGGATCTGGAAGCTATTAGTGTGACATGGCAAAGCACTGGGAGCTTGGCAGCTCTGGACTTTATCCATGAACTCAGGAAACTCATGGAAAAACTTGTGTGTGTGTGTGTGTGTGTGTGTGTGTGTGTCTCGTCTGCTTGAGGAGAAGGCTCGGGCGTGGAGAAACGTGAGGAAAACTGGAAATACTCAGCACATCTCAGTGTGCCTGTGCTGCTGCTCCACCCCAGAGCAGAGCCCGGGGCTAGAGAGGGTCCCTGTGTCAGTGACACACCATGGAAATGGCCCTGCTGTGGGGACAGTGACACACCATGGACACAGCCCTGCTGTGGGGACAGTGACACACCATGGACACAGCCCTGCCACAGTGACAGTGACACACCATGGACACAGCCCTGCCACAGTGACAGTGACACACCATGGACACAGCCCTGCCACAGTGACAGTGACACACCATGGACACAGCCCTGCCACAGTGACAGTGACACACCATGGACACAGCCCTGCCACAGTGACAGTGACACACCATGGATGTGGCCCTGCCATGGTGACACACGTGGGCACAGGAATGACATGCAGAAGCGTGTCCCTGAGCCCTGTGCAGACACCCCAGGGTGGGTGCAGGGGCTGCTGCACGGGGAATGTTCCCCCCAGCACCCCCCGGTCCCTGCGCTCGGTGGCTCCCGGCAGCTCTCGTGTCCCCAGGTCCCCCAGTCCTGCCACTGCAGCCACCCGTGCCTCGGGCCCTGCTCCCTCCTGCAGCGCCCTGCCCGTGTCTGCCTGGTCCCTGCCAGGGGTGGCAGCTCTGCAGCAGCCCCCGCTGCAAACTCCTCCTCTTCCTCTCTCCTGGCAGCTTCTCGAGGTTCAAAGGCTGCGCAGTTGGCGATGCCAGGGCTGTCACAACAGCAGCGAGTCAGCTTCAGCTCAGGCGTGAGCTCAGAGGCATTTCCAGCTCTGCTCAGAGGCATTTCCAGCTCTGCTCAGAGGCATTTCCAGCTCTGCTCAGAGGCATTTCCAGCTCTGCTCAGAGGCATTTCCAGCTCTGCTCTTCACGAGCCCATAAATTCATGTTCCTCCGGTTTCAGCACATCCCCAGCTCCTGGAGACGCTCGTTCTGCAGGGTGTGGGAGTGACCAGAGGACAGGCACTCCCCAAAGCACCCTGAGGACACGGGACTGGGATGCCCCGTCCCCTCCAGCTCCTTCTGCACCTCCTTGGTCCAATCTGGCTCCTTTCCCTTGAGAGCAGCAGATTTGGGTGGCAGCATCCCCTTCCCACAACGAAAAGGCAAGAGGAGGAGGAGCTTTTGTCAGAGCCACAGCCAAGGGCTCCGTTTGTGAATCTTCCCATGCTCCTACCAGTGGTGGAGGGAAATTCACGCTGAACCACGTGAATTCTGCAAACCATAGAATCTCTGGACCACTGAGACCCCAACAATCCCTCCCTGTGCCAGAGAGCACTGTCCAAACGCTCCTCGGCAGCTTCGGGACCGCAAGGAGTGACAGGAAAGCGAGCTTTGTGCCCTTCTGTAGCCAGCAATCCTTCCTTCAGCGGGCTCGAAGCACAGCAGCTCCTGTGCCCTCAGCCCTGGCCATGGGCTCCGAGCAGGGCTCATCCCGGGATGCAGCACCTGCCCCGTGCTGTCCCCGTGGTGTCCCCGTGGTGTCCCCGTGGTGTCCCCATGGTGTTCCTGTGGTGTCCCCATGGTGTCCCTGTGGTGTCCCCATGGTGTTCCTGTGGTGTCCCCGTGGTGTCCCCGTGGTGTCCCCGTGGTGTCCCTGTGGTGTCCCTGTGGTGTCCCTGTGGTGTCCCCATGGTGTCCCCGTGGTGTCCCCGTGATGTCCCTGTGGTGTCCCTGTGGTGTCCCTGTGGTGTCCCCATGGTGTCCCCATGGTGTCCCCGTGGTGTCCCTGTGGTGTCCCCATGGTGTCCCCATGGTGTCCCCGTGGTGTCCCCATGGTGTCCCCGTGGTGTCCCTGTGGTGTCCCCATGGTGTCCCCATGGTGTCCCCGTGGTATCCCCATGGTGTCCCCATGCTGTCCCTGTGGTGTCCCCGTGCTGTCCCCATGGTGTCCCCGTGGTGTCCCTGTGGTATCCCCGTGGTGTCCCCGTGGTGTCCCCATGCTGTCCCCGTGGTGTCCCCATGGTGTCCCCATGGTGTCCCCATGCTGTCCCCGTGCTGTCCCCGTGGTGTCCCCGTGGTGTCCCCGTGGTGTCCCCATGCTGTCCCTGCGGTGTCCCCGTGATGTCCCTGTGGTGTCCCCATGGTGTCCCCGTGGTGTCCCCGTGATGTCCCTGTGGTGTCCCCATGGTGTCCCCGTGGTGTCCCCATGCTGTCCCTGTGGTGTCCCCATGGTGTCCCCGTGGTGTCCCCATGCTGTCCCTGTGGTGTCCCCATGGTGTCCCCATGGTGTCCCCGTGGTGTCCCTGTGGTGTCCCCATGGTGTCCCCGTGGTGTCCCCGTGGTGTCCCCATGCTGTCCCCGTGGTGTCCCCGTGCTGTCCCCGTGGTGTCCCCGTGCTGTCCCCGTGGTGTCCCCCGAGCTGTCCCCGTGCTGTCCCTGTGCCCAAGCAGGTGCTGACAGCGGTGACAGATGAGGCTCCAGAGTCAGGGGCTGCTCTTACACAAACTGCCTTCATCAGCAGCTCGCTGCTGCCATCAGTTAATCTTCCTGCAAACGGTGCTCTCCTGGAGCAGGGGCACGTTTCCTCCCCCAGTCACCTCATCTACCATCTACTTTATGCACACATGCTCCGAGGGGTTTTTTAGAGATATATATATATGTTTTTTTCTGAGCAATCAATCTGTGCGGCGAGGAGCTGCAACTGAATTTAAATACCAGGGTTTTCATTATCTCCAGCACAGGGAAGAGAAAGGGGGGAGAGGGACATTGAAAATAGAGGGGAATAAATTCCAATCTCCTGAACAATATATCTGAAGGTGTGCAGATTTCTGCAGCCTTATGATGCCAAGGGTATTACACCAAATCTTCTCCTGCAGAAGGAATACATTGGGAGAGAAGATTGCAGAGGGCCTCTGGATGCATGTTTGCTGTCCTTCCCGCTGCCTTGCATGCCCTGGAACAGCCTGCAGCGAGCTCATGGGATTTGCAGTGTGTTCCCTTCTGGAGATCCCCAAGGGGTCTGGATCCTGCTCTGCCAGGATCTTTGAGTAAATGCAGTGCAAGTGGTTCCTTTCCACATCCCAGAGCTCGATCTTCTGCTGCTCTTGTCTGGTTTTAAATCCCCATTTCCCTCCCTGGAGGTGCTACAACACTGTCAGGTGGATTTGATGGAGGAGGAGTTCCGGAGGGGAAAACATCTTTAGATGAGATAAAATTTCCAGGGTTGAAAAATCACAAAAAGTGCTCTGAGTTCAAACAAGTTTCAGGTGAAGCTCCAGGGGAGTCCTTCCCAGAGTCAACACAAAATGCCAGTTCTGCAAAACGTGGACAGATCCTGGGTCCTCTGCTGAGAACATCCTCCTGTGCCCGCTTCTCCCTGCCTCAGCTGCCCTTTTGCAGTGGAGAAGAAATTTGGATTGCACCTAAAAAAGTCCCTAACATGTCAGTTCTCCCGTTTGCCCTCTGTGAGGATGGTTTGTCAGGAGGAAGGCACCTGAGGGGCAGCACATGGGTTCCACGTGGGCTCCGGGCAGCCCCAGAGATCTGGGATTAAATGAGCTTTGCACGGGCAGGAGTTACTGCAGGGTCTCCTCTGCGAGGGGCTGGACCTGTCTGTGGGGACAATCCTGGGGCCAGTCCTGCATCCCAGGGGATGCTGCAGTGCTGGGGGCAGGACCAGGCAGGGCTGGGACCCCCAAGGAGCAAGGCAGGGTCTGCCCTGGGGCTCTGCACCCCCAGCCCCCCTCCCTCCACTCCCCCTGCACCTTCCCCGGCCTCTTCCTCACCAAACCTTTCTTTTCCTCCCTCTTTTCCTTTTTTTTTTTTCCTCCTCCCAGGGAGCATTGTACAGAGACTGATGGTTTTATTTTACATGAATCACTGATGATCTAACAAATTAATTACCTGCTCCCTCCTTCCCTCCCTGGAGAGGTCACAGAGCCTGGGTGGGGGCCACCCCCCGCTCCCCCTCAGTGCCACCAGAGCTCCTGCTTTAAAGACCAGAGAAAAAGGTCAAAATTGCCAGTTTAGGTTAAAATCAGATTTAAACGTCTCTTACTAAACACAGAGGCACACAAACTCAATATGTCATCTTTAATGGTTCAGAACAAAGCCTAGAAAAATTGTGTCCCAGCACCCAGGAATTTTATAACCTTTGATATATAGCTTTCATTATTAGCAATAATTTCTGTAGCTGCATCCGGATCCACAGGAGCACATATTGAATAATAATTCTCCTGGTGTTGATTTGTCCCCATCCCAAGAGGTCCCCACGCCCTTCATCCTCCTCTTCCTCCTCGGGCACCACCAGCCTTTTGTTGTCTTTTGGCTCCTCTGGATTTGGGTTTGGCTGATTCCTTCCTCCCCCAGCTGGGCTCACCTGGGGCAGGAGCAGCCCCGGCACCGCCGGGACACGCGGACGCCGCCGCCAAGAAAAGGCGTTCGCTCCCCTCCGCCTCTTTTCACAGTCAGGCTTCAAGTTCACATGTGAATTTATGCCAGTTTTGACATTAGCAGGAAAAATTAACAGTTCTCACACACACACACACACACACACACGAAAAGAAACTTGCACAAAAGAGGTTTTGTGTTTCAAGCAGAATAAATTATAGTGTGATGTTATTAAAACACTTAGTTGTTAAGTTGCCAAGAAAATCCAGTATATTCACACGGACTCGAGGACCTGTCTCCATGCAAAGTAATTAAATTAGATTTATGGGCTGCATTACATCAGTGTTTGATAGTTCATTTTTCCTTTCTTCATATTTTGTCCTGCTTTATTAGAGCATGTGACAGATGGTAAAAATAGTGTGAAGTTTCTTGGCCCTGTGCTAAATCCCCCTTCGGTAGTATATCTCTCTTCTGTCAGTTCTCCCCAGTGATGATAAATTAACCTCTCCTCTTCTATCCCAAGTGTGGCAGTAAAGCACTCTTTGACACAGCACTATCACTTTATCTTAATCTGTGCTGTTCCAGGGGCGGGGTGGGGAAGGAAGTGAGGGGAGATGATGCAATCGCTACCACAAGATCAAAAAAAACCAAAAAACAAAAAAAAACCACCACAAGAAAAAAGATTTATTGTGTCAAAAAAACCCAGAAAGCCAGGAATAATGCTGATTTATCGAATCTGGTGTGTGTATGTATATATGTATATATATATATATATTTATGTGTGTATTTATGTGTTTGTGTGTCCATTTGTCCGTTCCCATGGACACGTGGAGAGAACCCCAGGAGATCCTGTAGGATTTTGGAGCTGCACAGAGAGAACCCCAGGAGATCCTGTAGGATTTTGGGGCTGTATGGAGAGAACCCCAGGAGATCCTGTAGGATTTTGGGGCTGTATGGAGAGAACCCCTGGAGATCCTGTAGGATTTTGGGGCTGTATGGAGAGAACCCCTGGAGATCCTGTAGGATTTTGGAGCTGCACAGAGAGAACCCCAGGAGATCCTGTAGGATTTTGGAGCTGCACAGAGAGAACCCCAGGAGATCCTGTAGGATTTTGGAGCTGCACAGAGAGAACCCCAGGAGATCCTGTAGGATTTTGGGGCTGTATGGAGAGAACCCCAGGAGATCCTGTAGGATTTTGGGGCTGTATGGAGAGAACCCCAGGAGATCCTGTAGGATTTTGGAGCTGTATGGAGAGAACCCCAGGAGATCCTGTAGGATTTTGGAGTGCTGGGGTGGTGATGAGGTGGAAGGAGCTCATGAATTTCCTTCAAGTGAGACAGAGCAGGAGCCACAAGGATTTTCAGTCAATGTGGTGGGCAGGCAGAGGTGATGAGAGGAGGGAAAAGGAGGAATGGGAGGGGTAAGAGGAGAAAGCCCTTCGTGGGAACGCCGTGTGTGGGTGTTACACTGATCCTGTCAGGTGTGGCCATACCTGACGTGTGGAGATGTAAAAACAGGAATATCCCTGAATTTAAAGCTCTGAACCCAGTGGAGCAGGGCCCTGCTCCCTGCAGTCCCCCCTCCTGCCAGTGCTGACTCAGAGCGGCTCCTGCTGCTATTTTGGGAGTGGGAGACCTCGGCTTTCTCCCAGCCTGGGGATGCCCTAATAGAGGAAGGATCTGGAGCATTGACTACGTGTGGGTAACTCCTCACTCGCTGCCTCTCAGACACACTTGGCCCTTCAGAGCCGGACAGACGCCTCAGCAAGGCCCAAGAATAGCACAAAAATCCTCCTCAAGCTTCCCCCAGCTCCCCAAAGCCAAGTTCCAGGCTGGATTTGGCCTGGGCCATGTGCTCCTGCATGTGATCCAGGCAGTCCTGCCTGCCATCACCCAGGGGACAATTTCATGCCAGGTGTTTTGTTGAACACTTGCAGGGAAGCCAAGTCAGGCAGCTTTTCCCTCTGGTGACGAACCCCTCACTGCCTCCACTCCGTCCTGGGAGCATTTACTGAGCACCCTGCTCTCCTCCTCTGCCACCTTCCAGCCCAGAGTGGCCTGAGGTGCTCAGTGCCAGCCACTGCAGTCACAGACCACGGGGACATCTGCCCTGAGCGTGGTCCCACAGCCCTGGGGCAGGACAGGGGGTGGCACTGCCCTGGCACCAGCTGTGCCTCAGCAGGGTGACCCCGAGCTCCTGCCTGGGGCACACACTGCTGCAACACTTGGGGACAGAGCTGGGTCCCCCCTCCTGTCACCTGAGGCTGTCCCTGGTCCTCAGGGGGGGCCAGGTCCAGGCTGCTGCAGCTCCTTGGGGTCTGGCAGAGCAGGACCTTAACCCAGCTATGGAGTTTTTAATTTGCAGATCAATAACCAGATCATACTAATGCTGCTGTCAAAGCAGCTCAAACCCCTCGAGGCTCACGGATTCACAGCTCCTGGAGTTACTGGGAAATGGGGAAAACACAGAACCTTCAGTTGAAACACACCTGAAACCCTGGGCCACCTCCCACCTCCCGCTCTGCCAAAGCCCAGGGCCAGCCTGGATCAGGGGGGAAGAGCTGAAGTAAAAAATGGCCATTTAAGGTTTATAAATAAAAGCCAAAGTTCTCCAGTGCTCCCAAACCAGTCCCAGACTGGTTTGTGCTCAGAAGGACGACACAGATCCCTTGGCTGCACAAAGGGAGGCTGGAGCAGCGCTCCTGACAGAGCAGGGACTGTCCCAGGGTGTTTGTGGGGTGCTGCTGGCATGGGGACAGCTGTGTCCCTGTCCCACTGCTGCTGGCATGGGGACAGCTGTGTCCCTGTCCCACTGCTACTGGCATGGGGACAGCTGTGTCCCTGTCCCACTGCTGCTGGCATGGGGACAGCTGTGTCCCTGTCCCACTGCTGCTGGCATGGGGACAGCTGTGTCCCTGTCCCACTGCTACTGGCATGGGGACAGCTGTGTCCCTGTCCCACTGCAGGGACAGTGAGCCCTGGCTCCCACGGCCCTGGCACCGCACGGGGACCGAGGGGAACAGCAAAGCCTCAGCTGTGACAGGAGGAACACGGGGACAGCGGCACAGAGAGGGCTGGCACCACTGTGACATGGTGGGGGGGCACAGAGGGTGGCACTGCTCTGTGTCACAGGGACACAGTGAGGGTGACACTGCTCTGTGTCACAGTGCTCACAGTGAGGGTGACACTGCTCTGTGTCACAGGGGCACAGTGAGGGTGACACTGCTCTGTGTCACAGTGCTCACAGTGAGGGTGACACTGCTCTGTGTCACAGGGGCACAGTGAGGGTGACACTGCTCTGTGTCACAGGGACACAGTGAGGGTGACACTGCTCTGTGTCACAGTGCTCACAGTGAGGGTGACACTGCTCTGTGTCACAGGGGCACAGTGAGGGTGACACTGCTCTGTGTCACAGGGGGCACAGTGAGGGTGACACTGCTCTGTGTCACAGTGAGGGTGACACTGCTCTGTGTCACAGGGGCACAGTGAGGGTGACACTGCTCTGTGTCACAGGGACACAGTGAGGGTGACACTGCTCTGTGTCACAGGGGCACAGTGAGGGTGACACTGCTCTGTGTCACAGGGACACAGTGAGGGTGACACTGCTCTGTGTCACAGGGGCACAGTGAGGGTGACACTGCTCTGTGTCACAGTGCTCACAGTGAGGGTGACACTGCTCTGTGTCACAGGGACACAGTGAGGGTGACACTGCTCTGTGTCACAGGGGCACAGTGAGGGTGACACTGCTCTGTGTCACAGGGACACAGTGAGGGTGACACTGCTCTGTGTCACGGGGCACAGTGAGGGTGACACTGCTCTGTGTCACAGGGACACAGTGAGGGTGACACTGCTCTGTGTCACAGTGCTCACAGTGAGGGTGACACTGCTCTGTGTCACGGGGCACAGTGAGGGTGACACTGCTCTGTGTCACATTGGGCACAGTGAGGGTGACACTGCTCTGTGTCACAGGGACACAGTGAGGGTGACACTGCTCTGTGTCACAGTGAGGGTGACACTGCTCTGTGTCACGGGGCACAGTGAGGGTGACACTGCTCTGTGTCACAGGGGCACAGTGAGGGTGACATTGCTCTGTGTCACAGGGGCACAGTGAGGGTGACACTGCTCTGTGTCACAGGGACACAGTGAGGGTGACACTGCTCTGTGTCACATTGGGCACAGTGAGGGTGACATTGCTCTGTGTCACAGGGGCACAGTGAGGGTGACACTGCTCTGTGTCACAGGGGCACAGTGAGGGTGACACTGCTCTGTGTCACAGGGGGCACAGTGAGGGTGACACTGCTCTGTGTCACAGGGGGCACAGTGAGGGTGACACTGCTCTGTGTCACAGGGGGCACAGTGAGGGTGACACTGCTCTGTGTCACAGTGCTCACAGTGAGGGTGACACTGCTCTGTGTCACAGGGACACAGTGAGGGTGACACTGCTCTGTGTCACATTGGGCACAGTGAGGGTGACATTGCTCTGTGTCACAGGGGCACAGTGAGGGTGACACTGCTCTGTGTCACAGTGCTCACAGTGAGGGTGACACTGCTCTGTGTCACAGTGAGGGTGACACTGCTCTGTGTCACAGTGCTCACAGTGAGGGTGACATTGCTCTGTGTCACAGGGACACAGTGAGGGTGACACTGCTCTGTGTCACAGTGAGGGTGACACTGCTCTGTGTCACAGGGGCACAGTGAGGGTGACACTGCTCTGTGTCACAGTGAGGGTGACACTGCTCTGTGTCACAGGGGCACAGTGAGGGTGACACTGCTCTGTGTCACAGTGAGGGTGACACTACTCTGTGTCACAGGGGCACAGTGAGGGTGCCATCACTGTCTCAGGGGTCACATGAGAGGTGACATTGCAGCTCAGGGGTCACAACCGTGGGTGACATCGCTCTGTCCCTCAGGCAGGGGCCAAAGCCAAGCTTTGGGGTGCTCTGTGTCCCCATGGCCACCAGGGCCAGGCCCCTCTGTCCCCCAGCCCTGCCTGCAGGCCACAAGGTGGCCAATCCTGCTGCATTACGAGCCCAAGTAATGCTTATCATTAAACCTGTAATTTATTTCTTCTGTATTTCATAAGAAGTGAAATATTGCGGCTCGTCGGGGGCCCGGAGAGAGCGGGGATGCTCCATTAAGTTCGACACTGCTCCTCCATAAGATGCAGTAATTATATGCGGCTTTTTTTACTGCTAAGTTCCTACTTGCAGATGCTAACAAAAGAAATAAGCTTTTAATCCAAACATAATTAATATGAATTACCTCCACAGTACACCCTGGCTTTGCACCATTAAACTTAATTTTTGTTTTGCATGATAATTGTGTTATCATTACCATTTATAGGAGAACTCGGGGACCTTCACTTTGTTTTCAGCCAAGACCAAAGGCACTGGAAATGGCTATCGACGGGCTCAGTGCCACCGAGTCTGGGGAATTATGGGCCTTGTCTGGCCTCGGTCTGTCTTTGCTGTGGGGTCACTCCCTCCATTCCCCATCCCCTGGCAGGAGGTGGATCCACGCTGGAGCCTCCAGAACCGTGTCAGGGACAGGGAATAAAATGCCCATCCTCAGGACACAAGAGTGGTGCTTGGAGCATCCCCAAGGACACCCCCAGATCACCCAGCACAGGGGCTGGACCCCAGAGGAGAGCAGGGTCTGAGCCCTGGAGCCCCACCCTGGAGCCCATTAACTGCCTGGGCCCATGGGATGAGTTTGTGCAGTCACATTTCAGGGAAGAGGGAGATGAAATCAAGTCCTGTAATTATTTATTGAAATTACAGCCCCTGTCGAGGAGGACTGAATTACTGCAGACTCCATTAGCCGGCTCGCCGTGGATGGGAGAGAGGGAATGAGAAAATGATGGATGAGAAAGACAGAGAGAAATTTTAAAAATAAAATGGAATGAAATGAGAAGAAGGGGCAAAGAGGGGGGAGAGAAGGGCCCTTCCCCAGCCTGCTTCATCCCTGCCCACTGGGTTCTGGATCATTCCAGAGCAGCAGCAGCAGCAGAGCATGTGGGGCTGGGGGAACAGGGGAGCTGCTTTGGGAAAAACCTGTGGAGCAGCCTCTGCCAAGGGCAGGAAGAGCCTCCTCTGACAGGGACTTGGTCCTGCTGGCAGCTCTGGATTTGGGGTTTAAACATGTCCAGGAATTAGGGGGAGAATGGGGCTTGTCTGGGACAGGGACCCCTCTGTGCCTCTCCTCACCTGCCTGACCTTGCTCAGCACCTTCACCGCAGCCTCGAGGAGCTCAGCCACCCTTGGGTGCTGCTGGAATGAGGGTGGTCCTTGCCAGGGAGCCAGGAAAGGTGCCAGGAAGAGACAGGAGGGATTGGGGGGTGGAGAAGGACACAGCTGATGGCCAAAGGAGCTGGCCAAGAGCAGAGACAAAACAATGAAATCCCAGCTCTGAGCCCCAGGAAGAGGCGACTGCCACTGTTAAAAGTTTCCTCTGCAGTTGTTTGCGATCAGCACTTTGAATGATTGCATAAATACATTAATTACACTAATTTTCCCAGGAAAGAGGCTTTGGTAGTTGGAGACAGCAGGTATCTGAGGACGAGCACCACTTTGCAGGCAGCAAATTCCCTAATTAGCGCTGTTCCTGCCACTGTGCTGCACTGTCCTGCGGGAGCAGAGCACGGGCTGGCACCAGGGGTAAAGCCTCAGGGATGTGCCAAGGTGGTCCCCTGAGCCCTCCAGCACTTGTGTCCCCAAGGTGGAGGTGCTGGGAGTGGGCTCAGAAATGTCCCCTGATGCCTTGGATTCCCGCAGCGTCACAAAGTCACTGTCATTCTGCAAAAAAAAACCCTGCAGAGCTCTCCCGCCCTGGCTGAGGGCAAACCCAAACCCTCTGCCCCTGGGTGTCCCCTGGGTGCCCCTGGGTGTCCCCTGGGTGTCCCCTGGGTGCCTCTGGATGCCCCTGGATGCCCCTGGGTGTCCCCTGGGTGCCCCTGGGTGCCCCTGGGTGTCCCCTGGGTGCCTCCTGGGTCTCTCCCCACCCCACAGCCCCTCTCCAAGGGCCATTTGCAGCGGGGTGAGCGATGCAGCAGCGCTGTGCCCCTCATCCCCTTCCCAACCTGCCTCCTGATAATAATGAGCCCAGACACTTTTATTATCATTATTAATTAGCACTTTCAAGCAATGGAATTAAATCAATATGGTGGACTGAAACTAATTTTAACAAGCCATTGAGATCAATCATCAGGACTTTTATCTACATAAATGCCACTAAACTCAGCTCGTTAGTGTAACATTAGCTGGGAAAGGGGAGGGAGGGAAGGGAGACTGGCGGGGTTTTAATTAGGAAGACATAAACCATGCCATGATTTTTCTTCTTTGATTTGCTTTTAATCTCGTCCATGAGCTCTCCTGGTGCCCTGGCTGATTATCACTCTCTTCACCTCCTCTCAGGAAGGAAAGGCAGTGAGAAGGAGAACGGGGAGAGAGGGAGAGGGCAAACCCAAGGAGAGGGGCTTGGCCGTGGTGGCTCTGCGGAGCCACTCGGTGTTCCCAGCTCTCGTGGGGTGCTGCAGGATGAGGGATCCTGCAGGATGAGGGATGCTGTGGGATGAAGGATGCTGCAGGATGAGGGATCCTGCAGGATGAGGGATGCTGCAGGATGAGGGATGCTGCAGGATGAGGGATGCTGCAGGATGAGGGATGCTGCAGGATGAGGGATGCTGCAGGATGAGGGATCCTGTGGGATGAAGGATGCTGCAGGATGAGGGATGCTGCAGGATGAGGGATCCTGCAGGGCGAGGGATCCTGCAGGATGAGGGATGCTGCAGGATGAGGGATCCTGTGGGATGAGGGATCCTGCAGGATGAGGGATCCTGCAGGATGAAGGATGCTGCAGGATGAGGGATCCTGTGGGATGAGGGATGCTGTGGGATGAAGGATGCTGCAGGATGAAGGATGCTGCAGGATGAGGGATCCTGCAGGATGAGGGATGCTGCAGGATGCAGGACACTGAGGAGCACCTGCAGCATCCCCTGCACTGGGGAGCTCCCCACGGCCCTTCCCTGACCCACAGCTCACCCAGTGCCTCTGGAATGTGACTTCTGTCCCCTTGCCGTTCCCTGGTTTGCTCCTGCTGTGGCCCCGGCCCAGGGTTTTGGGGCTGGGGAGGTGCTTTGAGGGGAGGAGAGGAAGCAGAGGCACGCTGTGGATGGACACGCCCGAGCCCACGATCAAAGCAGCCCCAGTTTCCCCTCCACAGACCGATCATTGTTTATCTCATCCACTTAACTGTTGTAAGGAAACAAATCCAGGGTTTCTGACATGGCAAGAAGGTTTCTGGCTTTTTTAAGGCACCTTTTGGTCATCTTTGGTCTCCCTGGGATGGCCCAAGCTGCCAGTCCAGGGTGGAAGGTCTCCCTTTGCCCCTCACCTCCCTCTGGCATCGCTCCAGCCTGGCTGTGTCTGGTGTGACCAAAACCATGGCTGCAAACACACTCACCTGGGCGTGGGCCAGGCTTTAAAACCCCTGAAACTTCTCCTCAAGGAAGCTGAAGGAAGGCCCAGCCTCCAGGGGAGCTGTGCTGCTCTGCACCACGCACGATCAGTCCCCCGGTGTCATCTTCCCTGATATCTCTGCCAAACCCTGCCGTGAAATATGACAGATGCACCAGGAAATATTTCCTTTTTGTTTGCTGGATGGGTAATAACTTGCCTCCGAGACAGTCTTTATAGTCAGCACAAAAGTAATTTACCTACATGCAGCGCAGCCAGGTTGCCGTAAATCCTCGGCTCCCGGTCCCGGGAACGCCGCGCCCGGAGCTGCAGCTCCTGTGCCCCTCCAAGTCCCCTCTGCCACCACCCCCGGCCAGCTCCAGCCAGAGGTAATGTTTGTGAGCACCAAAAAATAAATAACGGAGCTGGAGGTGGCAGCAGGGCCCTGAATCACAGCCCCTCGCTGTCAGCCCATTTCTCTGCAGAAAGCTCTTAGCAGTTAATTTCTGGCTAATTTATTATCCTTCGGCTTAGCCCTCCAGCACCATTAGCAGTACACTGACACAACTGAGTGAAATATTGTCTAATTTATTATCTTATTACTCCTCTGGAACAGGATCAATTAATTACCCATTAAAGTATTTCAGCTGCAGAGATTTATTAGGGGCCTCGGTGTTTTAACAGATGATTAGTTATATATGTTTGTTTGCCTGAGGAGCACAGACTGGCAAATGACTGGAGGGGAAGGGGAAAGACACCGAGTCGGGAGGTAGCTAATGGATCTTTTCTTGACTCTCTGAAAATGGAGCAGTCAATGACAAGAATTATCGACTCATTCACTTGCGGTTTGGAGATAACCATATGTACAGGGAGAGAGAGGGGGCGAGGGGAACCAGCAGAAAAAAAACGCCTCACTCAACTGCTTTTTCCATTCAATAAATTTGCTTCAGAATATATTGGATTGGGGTTTGATGGCTATTTCGTGTTTTGCAGAGTGCTGACACTGGTATGATTCAGTAATTATTGTTTCTTTTAAGTTATTGCTGTAATTTTGCTTTCTAAGATCCCAATCAATTCCCGCCTCTCAAGGGCACGCTTGAAAAGCGATATTTGAAAACAGCCCTCTGATAGATTGTGCCGTTAGACAGTGGCTGAGACAAATAGCCTAATCTGGCACAAATTAGCTTGGCTTCCACAGATAGTTTTATACAGCAATGTAAATTATATTGTCAGGGCCAGTCACTTTCCTGCTTAGAGTGCAGCTAACAAGAAGCCATGGAGACATTAGCGGGGCTGCCACGCGCTCCCGGGGCTGCTGCGGAGCCGCCTGCCAGCCGGGATGTGCAGGGCAGCGTTCCCTGGGTCCTGCTCCAGCGGGGATCCCTGGGCTGGGATCCCTGTGCCGGGACCCTCAGGGCCACCAGGGGCACCGGTGACACCTGTGGCACCAGTGGCACCAGGGGCACCAGGGGCACCAGCGGCACCAATGGCACCAGTGGCAGCAGTGGCAGCAGTGGCACCAGTGACACCAGTGACACCAGTAGCACCAGTGACACCAGTGACACCAGTGACACCGGTAGCACCAGTGACACCCAGTGACACCAGTGACACCAGTGACACCAGTGACACCAGTGGCACCAGTGACACCAGTAGCACCAGTGACACCAGTGGCACCAGTGGCACCAGTGACACCAGTGACACCAGTGGCACCAGTGGCACCAGTGACACCAGTGGCACCAGTAGCACCAGTGACACCCAGTGACACCAGTAACACCAGTGGCACCAGTGGCTGCTGCTGTGCACAGCTGGATCAATACTCCCTAATTTGCTCTCCGCGGTTCTCTGGGCTGGAGGAGAAGGGTGTTGGCCCCGGGCAGGAGCTGCTGGGGTGGAGATGGGGTGCCCAGCCCCATTGGGGGTCTGTCTGTCTGTCTCTTGCCTCTCCTCTGTGCCCCAGGGGGCTCCTCCGGCAGCGGTGGCAGGGGTGGCTCTGGATGCCCGTGGGAAATGTCACCTCCACGCCGCTGTCCCCACTGGAGCCAGCCCGGCCTGGGTCACCTGGCCAGAGGCACAGAGCCAGCCACAGGCACTGGAGGGCACATCCCTGCCAAGCTGCACAGGGAAGGAAAGCTGGATCAGAGCTCTCCTCCTGAGAGCTGCGCCACCCAGAAGGCCCCAGAACCCTTGGGGGTTCTCCAGACGAGAGCCTGGGAGCATCTGTGGGAGCAGCCAAAGCCGAATTTCCCCTCTGTCAGCAGAAACTCAGTTTTGATCCTCCCGGCTCCTCAGCTCGATCCTGAATGGAATTAGGATGGGCTTAAGCGAGAGAGGAAAGCAAGCCGAGCACATCTAAATGGGGGGAGAAGGCGAGTAATCTGGAACTGCTGTCACAGCACAAGAGCCGTGTCAGGTGCAAACAGGCTGAAAAGCATCACGAGAAGATGTATTTTCATGCAGCTGTTGGCTAACCCATGGAATTCATCACTGCAAGGTACCACGGGCGCCCTGAGCAGCATGAAAATGGGATGTTGAGACAAGAAGTGGCTACAGAGCCATTTAATGAGCCAGGTTCAGTTTAAGCTGAGCCCTAAGGGATCCGAATCTCGCTGTAAGGCTGGAGCAAACTGTGGGAGTGGAGACTGGAGGCTCTGCCGGCTGCAGCACTCCGTCCCCAGGCCTTGCTCCCAGGGCTCCCCTCACCCCCACCGTGGGATGCTGCATTTTGAAATCCTGAAGGAGAAGAGCAGATGGAAATGCAGGCAGGAAGCAGCGATGGAGGGACCCCCACACCTTCCCAGGCACTGGGTGGTGTCCGAGGCCATCCTGTGTGCCACAGCCGGCCCACGGCGTGCCCGAGCTGACCGGGAGCAGTTCTCTCATCCCATAGTGGAGAGGCAGCGGTGTGGGGAGCTGATCTGTGACTTCAGGGAAGGGAAAAGGCGAGGAGCAGCTCCTGCCAGGCTCAGTTCTCTCATCCCATAGTGGAGAGGCAGCGGTGTGGGGAGCCGATCTGTGACTTCAGGGAAGGGAAAAGGCGAGGAGCAGCTCCTGCCAGGCTCAGTTCTCTCATCCCATAGTGGAGAGGCAGCGGTGTGGGGAGCCGATCTGTGACTTCAGGGAAGGGAAAAGGCGAGGAGCAGCTCCTGCCAGGCTCAGTTCTCTCATCCCATAGTGGAGAGGCAGCGGTGTGGGGAGCCGATCTGTGACTTCAGGGAAGGGAAAAGGCGAGGAGCAGCTCCTGCCAGGCTCAGTGGGAGCAGATGGAGGATGCGCTCGGCCGCAGCCAGAGCCCCAGGCCCTTCTTAACCTTGCAAATGGCTCCTGCACCGGAGCAGCGCCTTACCCAGGCCTGGAGGGCTCTGTCTCATGAGGAAAAGCTGCTTAATTCTCACTTCTTTCTCTTCAGACCAGCACTTCAGCATGGAGACTTGGAGGTGGAGTTGAGGACTGCAGTGATGAGGCTTGGGCAGATCAGGGGAGCAGCCACCGAGCCCATCTGGTCAGCAATTATCCCATAATATTGGAATGATGCTGATTTGGAAACAGCCCCAAGGGCTGCAGAGGAACAGGGAGGAGACAGTGACTCTGGGGACCTTTCAGCTCTGCCGAGCTGCTCTGAATTCCTCCCTGGTTCCCTCGGGCACCCCCATGACACGAGTTTGTGTGCATGCAGAGGTGCTGGATGTAGGAGACACAGCAGGACATGTTCTGCCTGCTGAGCCCATATGCTCCCTAAACCTCTTCCCAGAGTCTCCAGAAATGATCCAAGCCCAGCAGAGGAATGGCAGGAATGGGCTTAGTCTGGTGTCTCCTGGAAGCACACGTGATTTGGGAGGAACAGGGGGTGTACCCCAGCCTCCATCACCCAGGGGCCCCAGCCTGGAGCACCCCTGGGGAGAATCACTTTCTGCCCTGTTTGCTGAGGCCGTCTCAGCGCCCTGGGATGTGCAGGCAGTGCCAGCACTAAGCACTAAGCTGGGTTTAACCCAGCACAGAGGCCTTTGCTTTCAAGTGCTTCCAGCGTGGTGGTGTGCTGGGTGAGCCTGAGAGAAGCTGGCTTTGCCTCCTGCCCCAAAGGGCATTCTGGCCGTTCCTGCAGCTCTCCTGGGAACACCAGGGGTTCCTGTCAGGACAGGCACCCCCAGCAGCACCCCCAGCCCAGAGCCCTGCTCCAAACTGCAGCGGTTTGGGCATCCTCAGTGAACACGTCTGGATGTGAAGCATCCAAACCCCGTGGTTCCAGCTGGAGAGCAGCACAGGCCCAGCTGCCTCCCGGCTTCCAGGGCTGTTTGCTCTGGAATGGAGCTGGGCAAGGTCCTGTTTAACTCAGTGTCACTCGGGGCGGTCTCTGTGGTCACCTGCTCTCCTCCTTGCACTCTGGAAAATCAGAGCACAGCAGAACAACTGGGACACCTGGAACAGATCAGGACCCTGTTCCTAAAGGCTCGGTGCTAAATTTGGTGCCAGGGGCGGCACAGAGCTTCCCTCTGGCAAACCAGGATGGTCCTGCCAGGCTCGTGGGTGTTGGGAGGCACAGGCTGATCCTCTGTGCCCAGCCTGACACTCCTGTCCCAGGGACAGGGAGCAGGAGCCCCTCAGCCGGGCTGCAGGAGGGGAGCAGTGGTGCCAGCCCAGCTCCCAAACCTGGCCAGGTGAGCAGCCCTGCCCAGCACTGGAGGTTCTGACATCACACCAGGTGCATGCAGAGCTTCCCATCACACCCAGAGGAGGGAAGGAGCATCCCCAGCAGGAAACCAGGACACCTTGTCCCCCAGAGCCGTGGCCAAGGCTGGCTCAGGAGCCGTGGCCAGGCCAGGAGTGACCCTGGACCCGTCCCACCTCCACGTGCCGCCTTCTCCGCAGAGCTGTCCTCTCCTTCTGCTGCTGCAATTCTCATTCCTCTTCCAGCAGCTGACTAATGGCTTTGGAAAGATGACACTGCACTGATTTAGGGGCTTGACCTTGGGAACGCTCCTGAAAAGCTGCGGTTTCCTGAGCACAGCTTCACGTTGCCTTTTATGAGCACTTTGCAGTCACATGGATATTTGGGTATGTAGCAACCGGGTGGGAAAAAAAATACGCATGCAGGAGAGAAAGGAGGGATGAAAAAAAAAATCCCTTTTATATCTCCAGGCTGCCTTCAGCAACAGCATTCCTAAATAGGAGAGGTTAAATATATTGCTGCCATTACACTCTACAAGGAACACATTCCATAAAAACGAAGGTGCCGTAAATTATACAAATATGATGCTAACAAGCCAGGAAATGCACTGCTAATGAGGTCAGCTATAGAACTCCCGCAGTGCTGCAAATCATGTGCCAATCCGGCGCAGGAGGTGCAGGAGCAGCCCTGGGTCAGCATTTTCTGAGCGCATTTGTAAGCCGCTGCTCGGCAGCGGTTATCCAGGTAGATAAAGCCCTCCTCCTCTCCTTGTTTATGTGTTCACAGAGCCCCAGCACCAGGCAGGCCCGCTCTGCATTGATGCTCCCCGCTCTCGTGCCCATTGTTCTGCGGCGCAGAGCGGGGAATCCGTCACTGCCGTCTGCAAATATTGGTTACACTTTGGAAGTCTGCGCGCTTCTGTGCTCCTCCGAGGCTTGCTCCTGGAGGAATTACACACGCTGGCACCGAGGGCTTTTTCTCTCCCTGTTCATCCTGTATTTGCTAAAGCTCTTAAAACAAAAAAACTTTCAAACAGACACGTTGTCAGCGGTGGAGTTATTCACCCGTTCACCTTCCTTCCTCCCTGTTGGGCAGTGGGACGATAAACAGAACCAAGGGCTGCATTTAGGAGCCAAAGCAAGAAACCCACACAAAACCTGAGAGCTTGAAAAACAAGCTCAAAGCCCTTTGGACTGCTTCATGTTCCTTCATCAGGAAGAATTTCTTCCTAGAAAGGGTGGCCAGGTCCTGGAAGGGGCTGCCCAGGGTGGTTTGGAGCCCGGTCCCTGGAGGTGGCACTCAGTGCCTCGAGGTGGGGTCAGGCACAGGTTGGACCCGAGGTTCTCCTCTGCACCACAGCGAACAGGAGCACCCTGAAACTGCCCCCAGAGCGTGCCTGGGGCTCAGCTGCCCACGAGGCATTTCCAGAGCCTGCCTTGACTGAGGCTTTCCTCTGGCATCAGCTTTTCCTCCTGCAGGTGGACCAGCAGAGAGGGGATTTGGAGCCCTTCCTCGCTGCCCAAATGCTGGGCACGGGCTGAGGGGGTGCTCAGGGACAGGGGTGCCACCACGGACACCCCCTGTGCCCCAGGCAGGGGCACCCACTGCCAGCTCACCCAGAGCTGGGTGTCCCAAAGTGCCCCAAACACTCCCAGGCCGGGCAGTGGGAGATGCTGGGGGGTTCAGGAGGTGCTGGAGGGATCAGGAGGTTCCAGGGGGTGTTCAGGAGGTTCTGGGGGGGGTTCAGGAGGTTCTGGGGGGTGTTCAGGAGGTTCTGGGGTGTTCAGGAGGTTCTGGGGGTGTTCAGGAGGTTCTGGGGTGTTCAGGAGGTTCTGGGGGATGTTCAGGAGGTTCTGGGGTGTTCAGGAGGTTCTGGGGTGTTCAGGAGGTTCTGGGGGGTGTTCAGGAGGTTCTGGGGTGTTCAGGAGGTTCTGGGGGGTTCAGGAGGTTCTGGGGGGTGTTCAGGAGGTTCTGGGGGTGTTCAGGAGGTTCTGGGGGGTGTTCAGGAGGTTCTGGGGGGGTTCAGGAGGTTCTGGGGGTGTTCAGGAGGTTCTGGGGGATGTTCAGGAGGTTCTGGGGTGTTCAGGAGGTTCTGGGGGTGTTCAGAAGATTCTGGGGTGTTCAGGAGGTTCTGGGGGTGTTCAGGAGGTTCTGGGGTGTTCAGGAGGTTCTGGGGGTGTTCAGAAGATTCTGGGGTGTTCAGGAGGTTCTGGGGTGTTCAGGAGGTTCTGGGGGTGTTCAGGAGGTGCTGGGGGGTGTTCAGAAGATTCTGGGGTGTTCAGGAGGTTCTGGGGGGTGTTCAGGAGGTTCTGGGGGTGTTCAGGAGGTGCTGGGGGGGTGTTCAGAAGATTCTGGGGGGTGTTCAGGAGGTTCCAGGGGGTTTCAGGAGGTGCTGGGGGGGTTCAGGTGCCTCTCACAGAAGAACCCCAGCACTCCCAAGCTGCGGGCCTGGTGCAGGCAAGGTGTGAAATGTGCATTTCTGCCTCCCATTTCCATATGGTTTTTATGGGTGCTCCAAGCAGGAAGAAGAGCAAAAGCCTCATTGAAGGAGCCTCCCGGCTGGACAGATTTATGAGCAAATTAAGGGAGGAGGAAGCACATCAGCTGCCTGGCCCAGGTGAGGGGATTAGCTCTGCTTGAGAGGAACCAGACAAAGCCACGGCTCGGGCTCGGGCTCCCATCACCTCCAACAATGAGAGGGAAGTTTGGAGTGCCTGGGATGAGCTCTGTGGCAGAAAAGCCTTTTTGTACTCACAGTTTCAGTGGCCTCAGGACCACCAAAGAGTCCCTCAGGGAGGGTCCCTGCCCTCCCACCCCTCCCGGGGCAGGCGCCAGCCCATGTGGTTTCTTCTCATGCAAATAACTGCTCCAGCAGAAATGCATTTCTATATTTAATAAGCTGAATATTTACGTTAACTAAATAGCAGCTAATTATGAAAACATACTTAAGAGTCTGAGCAATTAAGCAATAATATATTACATAGTTATCAAGCCTCCAATACACATGTCCTTAATAATCAAAATATTAATATGCAGCTCCTCTTCCATTGCACAGCAACTCTGCTATTACACAGAGAGTGTCCTATTACTGCCAAATTAAATGCATAGTTAGGCGAATTTAGGACACTTAATTTAATGTGTTCCCAAGAGTTCACTGTGGCAGATTCTCCCAGCCAGGCCTGTATCTAGGTAGAGCAGAATTCCTGGAATTGCTCTTTGCTCCACAGCCACATGGCTTTATTGGCTCGGGGTTAACCCGTTCTTGGCGCTCTTTTCCTCCCTGCAGGAGGGCAAGGTGACATTTGTCACGGGTTGCGATGGCAATGAGGTAAAGAGCCCATGGAAAGCAGAGCAGGAGCTGGAGATGGATGGTGCCCAGGGCACCTGCCTCTGGCTGGGTGGCAAACTGGTGCAAACTGGTCCCTTCGAGAGCAAAGCTGCTGCTCCTGAGCTGTGTCGGGGCCCCAGGTGCCCCGTGTGGTTCTGCCCCAGTTTCCCTGTCAGTGTGGCTGTTCCTATCAGAGGTTTGGTTCAGGAGTGAATCCCTGGGGAGGTGCAGTCCAGCTTTTGTTCCTCAGGGGGATAATTCCCGTTTCTGAGCTGCTGGTGTTGGTTTGGAAATCCACAGGATTCCTTTTCCTCCTGCTGCCGGGCCGCCACGGACCCCGCCGTGGTGCTCGGCGTGGGCAGGAGGGGGATGCTCACAGCCAGAGGTGTCACCCAGCAGCAGAGGTGCCCTTCTCCCCGTGCCCCACCCCGGCAGAGCCGCCTGCTCGCCCCGGGCTGTTTTTAGGGCCTTATCTGCCATATGGCTTCCAGTTGGGATGATTTATGGGGCGAGGAAAGCGCACTGATAAATTTTACAGCCGGGCCCGCGCAGACTGGGGGTATCAACAGCCCGATCCAGACAGCCCTAATGGAAAGTGCCGGCACCGCCGAGCGAGCCCTTATTTATGACCGTCTGTAATGCCACTGCGGGGATTTATGGTCCCTTCTGCCATTGGGCAGGCGGGAGCTGCGGCACGGCCGTGAGCGGCGGGGGCCAGGGGACAGGGTGGGGTGGGCACGGGGGGCACGGAGGGACCCAGCTGCTCCTTGGGACTGGGCAAAGGGGGCACAGCCAGGGCTGGGGGTGCAGGAGCCTTTCCAGCTCCCATCTGGAGGAGCGCAGCCTTGAGGCCGTGCCTGTCCCCGGGAAGGGGTCTGGGGAGTGATGCCTGGTCCCCAGGCTGGCTCTGATGCTCTAAGCAGGACTGAGGGGATGCTGAGGCCCAAGGTCACCCAGCAAATCCGTGGGGAAAAGCAGCCTCAAGAAGAGAACCTTGAAAGCTGAACCCCTAATGGCCGTGCTGTGCTGGGAATGCAGGGGATAAATCATGGAGGCAGCATGGAGAGGTGTGGGATGCTGGTCCCCCCTCTTCCCAGCCAATGCTATATTTGCTGGAGGAATGAAAAAAATAATAAACTTTAAAAAAATTAAAAGGGAGCAGCTATAAAATCTAGATACTAATAAAATGTTCCAGGAAGATGAATTCTTCCGATATAATGGTGATCCCTGATACTGAAATGTTCCACAAATACATTTTCATAGCCCCACTCAGTATTATTTGTAGATCTTTTTGCAACCCTTGTCAACAAATTCCTGATAAAAAGGAGACACTTTGCTGTGTGCTAAAGCTATGAATTTAAGAAGTGTCAACTGGTCCTTATTTATGGCGCAATCTTTGGCTTTCTCATTTTACTGATGTGGTTTGGAGCAGACTTTCTTCCTCACTCACACGCTCTCCCTCCTCGCTCCTCACTTCAGGACATTAATCCTGCAGCTGTCTCGGGGAGAGCGCTGACTTTCTCAAGGTGCACACAAGTTGTGCTCTGCAGACAAATCTCTCCAAGGAGCAAAATCCATCAAGGGCGGGGGGAAAGCACCACCTTGGCAAACCCTGGAATTCTCCTGGAGTCACTGGACAGCCCCAGCTCCCTGGGCAGGAGGATCCTGGCTGGGGACAATGGGCAGAGCTTGGCCACAGAGACTGGTCCCTGGGGAATGGGGTGAGGGAGCAGGAATGGGAATCAGGGAGGGGAGAGCTGGAGGCTCCTTGCCTGTGTGAGCCCAGTGCTCAGTGCTGCTCCCTGAGCCTCCGTGCTCGGGCTGGAATGGATGGAACAGCCCAAAATCCTGCCTGGGAATGTGGGTGCTGCCCACGCGTGCCCTGGAGTGCCCAGGGAAGAAAGGAATGGGTTAGAGGGAAGGAAAAACACCAAGTGAGCAAGCTGGGAAGCAGTGGCTGCCCTGGAATTCAGTGGAGGGCCTGCCTAGGAGGAAAGGGCATCTCCAACAGCACGTGGATGAAGTCACCAAATAAAGTCATTCTTTGCTAAGTTTGCCCAGCAGTTTCCAGCTCAGAGCTGGCTTTGGTGTCCAGCTGACCAGCAAACACTGGTTTGTCTCAGGAGAGCTGCCTGTCCTGGCAAGAACTCACCCTGGGAGCCCCCATTTCAGCTCCTCAAGTGAGGCTGCGGGGTTGAGCAGTGGTCCTGGCACTCCTGGCTCACCCTCCCACCAGAACTGCATCCAGAACTAATAAAGGAGCCTGTGCAAAGCCAGGGGTTCTGGGAAAATCCTTTCCGGTACAAATCCACAACAAATCAGCAACAGATTACTCCAAGTTAGTGCTGGGAAGGGTGGTGACAGTGGTGACTAAATAATGGCTAATGGCAGTTCTGCTTTCAGTTTGCTGTCAGAAGGGAGGAGAGGCCATGTGGAGAGGGCAAAGGTCTGGATCTCGGTCTCACAGCTGGGGAGGGGGCTCCTGCTGCCCCCGGCAGTCCCTGAGCCTGTGCTGGCTGCAGCTGCAGCACAGCCCTGTGCCAGTGCCCCTGACTGTGCTCAGAGCCCCAGCTCTCCCTGCCCCAGCTGCGGAGCTCAAGGCAGGAGCCACTCATGGAGATCAGCTGAGGGTGCCCCAGGAATGAACCTGGCTCAGGGAGGAAATTTAAGACAGGAAGATCTTTTTTGGGTTGCTGGGTCCTTTGCTCTCACAAACATCTGCTCTTTCGGGCACCTCTCGCTCTTCCCCAGAAGGAGACAGGTCTTTTGTTGGTCTCTGGGATGGAGAGCTCTGCTCACACTCCCTGTGCCTGCCCAGGGAGGCTCCAAGCAGCCCGGAGCTGGAGCTTTCCCCAGTTCTCTGCAGCCACGTGGACTTCCCAGTCCCACAGATGAACTGGGGCACTGGGATTCCCCGGACAAAGGACCAGTGAGCACGGTCTGGCTTCTCCCAGGCTCAAAGACATGCTTGGGCTCCTGGGGGACAATTAGCTCCCGGTTTGCAGATCCTGCTTTAACTATGGCACATGTTCATAATTTAAGTTCTTTACAATGGTGCTTGGTTAAGGCCGGAGCCTGCTCCCCGCTGCCCGTCCCTTTTGTTTGGGTGATTTACTGTTCCTCTGTGCCCCTCTGCCCACCGAAATTCATAACAGCTCTCACACAGCAATCGAGAGCTCGTAATTACAGCTGTGTCTGCTAGTGCCATTGGAGCTAAAGGGCCTGCTGGCACTTTCTTTTAACAGGAATCCAGCTCCCAGCTGGAATGAAATTTGCCCTGCTGATGGGGGTTTTTTATTGGTTTGTTTGAGCCCTTATTAAAAAAATACTCAGGATTTTGGCAGCAGTGGTTCTGTGTTCAGCACCTTCCCGTCTCCTGCGCTCAGACTCGGAGCTTTCAAAGGAGTCTTGGGAGCTGGGATCGGCAGGGCCCGAGTGCTTCACCCCAGCCAGGAAGCCTTGCCCTGGGGCTGCCTGGGACAGTGATACCATTTGTTTGGCTTTTATAAGGGAGTTTATTTTTAATTATTCAAAGTCGCCCAAGCAAATGTGCAAGAAATCAGGTATAACCCAATAAAAGCCGCGCCGGTGAGGTGCTGGTGATCCCCAGCCCTCGCCATCCACTGAGGCTTTGTTTTTCCTTCAGCTCCATTTGTGTTTCTGGAAAGGAGGCGGGAGTTCACCGTCCTGCAGTGAATTGTCACCTTGGGGTGACAGAGGTGTGGGGCACCAGTGTCCCCAGAGCAGGGATGGGGTCACAAGAACTCCTGGGAAGGGATTGTCCTCTGCCCTCAGCACCTCCTGCAAGGGGTCCCCTAAACACCAGGAGAGCTCAAACACCTTGTGGGTTTGGGGTTTTATTCCTCCCTTGCCTCTCTGAGCGTGTGGGATGCCATGGAAGGTAACTGTGGGGCACAGGTGTCCCACAGGGACCCTCCTGGCTTTGGAAAGCAGAGGGACATCTCCAGGATGCTGAGGGTGCCCAGTGCTCCTGTCTCCTTCCTGTCCCACTGCTCCCTGCTCAGACACTTCTGGCAAACAGAGGGTTCCTGGCCCTGAGTCCAAGTCCCTCTGTGCTGCCTCCAGCTGCTCCTCACAGGACCCTTGGTCCTCTCAGGATCCCTGCTCCTCTCAGGATCCCTGCTCCTCTCAGGATCCCTGCTCCTCACAGGGTCCCTGCTCCTCTCAGGATCTCTGCTCCTCTCAGGATCCCTGCTCCTCACAGGATCCCTGCTCCTCTCAGGGTCCCTGCTCCTCACAGGATCTCTGCTCCTCTCAGGATCCCTGCTCCTCTCAGGGTCCCTGCTCCTCTCAGGATCCCTGCTCCTCACAGGATCCCTGCTCCTCTCAGGGTCCCTGCTCCTCACAGGATCTCTGCTCCTCTCAGGATCCCTGCTCCTCTCAGGGTCCCTGCTCCTCTCAGGATCCCTGCTCCTCACAGAATCCCTGCTCCTCTCAGGATCTCTGCTCCTCTCAGGATCCCTGCTCCTCTCAGGATCCCTGCTCCCTGCAGGATCCCTGCTCCTCACAGGATCCCTGCTCCTCTCAGGATCCCTGCTCCTCACAGATTCCCTGCTCCTCACAGGATCTCTGCTCCTCTCAGGATCCCTGCTCCTCACAGGATCCCTGCTCCTCTCAGGATCCCTGCTCCTCACAGGATCCCTGCTCCTCACAGGATCCCTGCTCCTCTCAGGATCCCTGCTCCTCACAGGATCCCTGCTCCTCACAGGATCTCTGCTCCTCTCAGGATCCCTGCTCCTCACAGGGTCCCTGCTCCTCTCAGGATCCCTGCTCCTCTCAGGATCCCTGCTCCTCTCAGGATCCCTGCTCCTCACAGGATCCCTGCTCCTCACAGGATCCCTGCTCCTCACAGGATCTCTGCTCCTCTCAGGATCCCTGCTCCTCACAGGATCCCTGCTCCTCACAGGATCTCTGCTCCTCTCAGGATCCCTGGCCCAGGCACCCAACTGTGGGAGTCTGGGGGTTTAACTGCTCTGGAGCCATCGAGCCAGGGGATGTGGAGAATCCAGTTACAGGGAATGACACACAACCATGAGACAGCTTCCAAAAATAGCGAGCAGGACTGAAATAGTGGGTCATGAATCTCTGAGGCAGAGAGCAGGCCCAGCCCGCAGCAGGGGACACATCTCTGCTGTGCCAGAGGGCTCGGAACGCCGGGCTGGGCTCCACTCACGGCCCCCATCGGGTGTAAATTCCCATCGAGGAACTGGCTGAAAGGACAAACACACCATCTGATCCCTGCACAGAGCACTTACAGGGAGGGATCACACAGGCACGAGGGGATCACATCACCAAGTCCAGAGAAAATTCCTGGGAGCACGGGAGAGAGCAGCTCTGCTGCACGCCTGTGCCACTAAAGCCTGAGTCCTGCAGCCTGAGTCCTGCAGCCTGAGTCCTGCACCCTGCTCCTGCAGCCTGAGTCCTGCAGCCTGAGTCCTGCAGCCTGAGTCCTGCACCCTGAGTCCTGCAGCCTGAGTCCTGCAGCCTGAGTCCTTGCACCCTGAGTCCTGCAGCCTGAGTCCTGCAGCCTGAGTCCTGCACCCTGCTCCTGCAGCCTGAGTCCTGCAGCCTGAGTCCTGCAGCCTGAGTCCTGCAGCCTGAGTCCTGCAGCCTGCTCCTGCAGCCTGAGTCCTGCAGCCTGAGTCCTGCACCCTGCTCCTGCAGCCTGAGTCCTGCAGCCTGAGTCCTTGCACCCTGAGTCCTGCAGCCTGAGTCCTGCAGCCTGAGTCCTGCACCCTGCTCCTGCACCCTGAGTCCTGCACCCTGCTCCTGCACCCTGAGTCCTGCACCCTGCTCCTGCAGCCTGAGTCCTGCAGCCTGAGTCCTGCACCCTGAGTCCTGCAGCCTCTCCTGGTGCCATGAGTGGCAGAGGAGGGCTCCTTGTGCAGGCACAGTTCCCCATCAGCCCAGTTTGTGGAGAGTTGGTCCCAAATCACGCCGCAGGATGCCACAGACACATCACTTACAGCAGTGTGGAGACAGGGCCTTTTATCCACGCTTCCAGAGGGGTTCTTTAGCCAAAATGCCTTGTGTTTAAGAACTTGATCCTGTATTGTTTTCTCAGCTTGTTTGTATACGCTGAGGAAAAGCAGAGACTAATAGTTCCATGAATTCCTCCTTGGACTGGAAATGCTGGGCCTTTGTTAGTACTTGCAGTTGAAGGCAATTGCGATGTGTTAACCAGGGACTACAGCGAGTATTTATTTACCTCTAAAGGGTTTTACTGCTTCCACACACACATTCTTTGCTGATTTGAACATCCTGAAAGCCCAGCTATGTGTGTGCCAATGCTCTGCAAGCTCCAGGGCCGGTTCTTGCAGGGTTTTCCTCACAGGGTCAGCTCACAAAGAGAAGGTCATTCAAAAGACAAGTGATGTTTAGAAACTGATAACTACGGGTCCTGCTGAAAGGGATTTGATTTCCCCATCTAAAAGGAGATCTTTGATTAGTGACTGATGGGGCAACTTCAAAAGCTCACGGGGTCTGGCTGAGATAAGCATTCAAACCTGGGATGCTCCTTCCCAAAGCCTCTTTGATCTGGAATTAAAGCTAGAAATCTTGCAGGCTTTATTGTGCTATTTCCAGCGGTTTTAATGATGTACCAGGCACAATAGGATCCACCTGGATTTCCCTCTCCTGCAGGGAAGGGTTTTAGCTGTGGTGTTGGAGGACTCCAGGTCCCCACAGCACAGTGAAGCCCATTTTGGAGTTGAAGGGGCAGTAAATCCACTGAACCCCCCCTGTTTTGGGGTGAGTGGCAGCGAGCAGGGGTCTGACCCTCGTGGCTCCCGTACAGGGTTTGCTCCCATCACAGCAGTGGCACAGAGGGAGTTCCTCGTGCTGGTTCACTCTCAACCACGGCCTTTGCTGCTGGCCAGAGGCACTGGCTGTTCCTGGGGCCCCACCAGTTTGCTGGCGGCGTCCCTCAGACAAGTCTGGAAAGAGACCCCCATTCCTGGCTCCCCATGCAAGCATTTCCCTGGGGTCTGTTCTCGCTCCCTGCACAGTCACAGCCCCCAGGGGCACGAGGCTGCGAGCTGAGAGAGCTCCCACCCTGCAGAGACACACGCCAAGGGACACTGCCAGTCCCCTCCTGGCGTCTGAGCACAGAGCGTGTCGCACCTGGAAGTAATTAGAATGAATTTTTGCTCGTTCATAGCTAATTGCACGATTACTCTCCTATGAAAGCTTCAGCTCTCAGAAGACACTTCAACACATGAAATGAGTTTCTCTGAATCTGGCTCGGAGAATCACATGAAAGCTCAGGCTGGAAGGGGTCAGGCTGGATCCTAAACATCCTTTTCTTTTTGGATTGAGTCATTCTTTCCCAGCAGAGTTCAAAATGCTGGCTGGGAGGGTTTCCACAGTAACCCCCACAGGGCAGGGGCGAGCTGCGTCCCCAGGACCCGCTGGGTCCTTGCGCTCTCCTTGTGCTCCCTGCTCCCAGTCAGGGCCACACCGAGCTGCCAGGACCTGTCCCCGTGCTGTGGGTGCTGTCCCCGTGCCCCAGGCTCGGGATGGGGCTGTGGTGGGAGCGCAGGAGCCGTGTCTGCCTGCAAACCGCCCCGACCCACTTCGCCGAGGCGCCTGACGCGACGTCGAAATCTCCTGCGCGCTTGCAAATGATGTTTACTATTTAATAAGATGTGATGAGACTGTTCTGATAGTTCAAAGGCAGCTGACAGTTTTGTTAGAAATAATCAAGGAACTTTTGGACAATTATGGTGAAGGCTTTGACAGCAAGAAAACGCACAAACCTTGTAACTGTAACCAGCACCAAAGTCAGAGACTCTTCCCTAGAAACAACTTGAATATTCATTTTATCCATTAGGCGTCACTTTTTTATTTATTTCTTTTCATTCCATGCTTTTTCTGTCACTTTGCTTCCTTCATGCCCAGAAGAGCTCTTTTCTTGTTACAAGATGTGAATCTTCCCACCTTCTTGAACCTCCCTGTCTCCGAACAGGCGAAGGCTTTCGGAGCTCTGCTGTCTCCCTGTCTGGCTGCTGCTGCTCCGGTGGGAACTGGGGGGGACACATTAAGGTCCCCATTTTGCAGATTTTTAAGGCACCAAGAAACTCCAAGATTTCTGCAAGGTCCCCCATAGCCATGGCAGCAAGGCCACGGGCTGAGTCAGGTCAGCAGAAAAATCCTGAGTGACTTCCCGAGGGATGGGGCAGGACTTGGGAAATAAAAAAGATCAGAAATTCTGCCAGGGTCAGTAAAACTTAAATATCCCTTGAAAGCATCCAACAGAGCAGGTGAATAGGAATGAAAAGCAGCTGAGCTCTTCCTCTGGGTCACCCGAGATGCTGATTTCCCCTAATATTGATTGATGCTCAGCCTATAGACACATTGTCAAGCAGCCACACAGGGCTGTTTTCCAGCTGACATGCAGGGAGAGCATTTCATTTAATCACAAACCTTCCATCAGTCAAGCCAGAGAGAAGGAAATTTGATAACGTGGATGTGAAAGGAAGGCCCATGATTTAATAAGACTTTTGGGTGGAATTAGCAGGGATGTGCAGTGGCACCAAGGCACCCAGGTGAGAAGCACAGGGATGACGGGACTCTAGCAGCAGAACCAGCACCTCATTATCCCATCAGCAAAGCTGTGAAGGCAAAATTGCTGATGGGAGAGAATTTTGGGTGGTGTTAGATCAGCCCTGCCTGCACCCTGAGGAGGATGGACATGAGGAGGTGAAGCCCCAGTGTGTCCCTGCCTCTTCCTGGGGATCAGGAGCTGGGGGGGGCTCTGTGGAGTCCTTGGTTTTGCCAGCACCAATCCATTTTCACACCCTGCACCCCGGACCTCTCCAGCCCCTCTGGCCATCCTCGACCCCCCTTTGTGGCTGCTCCAGCCCCAAACTCCTCACCACAGCCCCAGTAGTCACTGGGAGAAGCAATTGCCAAAGATTAGTGTGTGTAATTGAATGGCAGGGGCTTTGTGTACCAAACAGGGGCTTGTCTTTGTCAAAAAGTCTTTACAAAGTATCCGGCGCCGGGTGTCAGGGAGGACAAGTTTTTTAATCATGTTAAAATGATTTATTTAAACGTCAAGCCATGTCACCTCACTTCCTTTCATTTTTCAAACTGTTTGTGTTTTTTCTGGATGATAAATTTATCTTCAGACAGCCTCAATATGACTAATTAACTTTGAAATATAAGAACCAGATGTGTGAGCTGGAGAGCTTTCTGAACTCATGCCAGGCGCTTTTTTTCCCCCTCTCCTCTCCCTTTCCCTGCACTGAAATTGCTCTGCAGACACTCAGGGCACATGGAAAAAGCCAGGACAGGCCCTCTGTCCCTCCTGCCCCAGCCCAGTGTTTGCTGCTGTGGCTGGAGAGCGGCAGGACATCCCTGCCGGGAGGACACAGATGTGGGAACCGAGCTGCCACTACTCCTTTGCCACATGAAAGGAAAGCAAGGCTGGATGTGACACAAAGTGATTTCTTTGAAAGAAAATCCTGCCGTGTGAAGTGGGTTTTCCCCTTCTCCTCTTCTCATGCAGCGATGGCTCAGAGCCGCTCCAAGAGGGAAACATTTATGTGCTGATTAATTAAGCAAAGCTGAATTTTCCCCTTCGTAAGGTGTGTTCTCATCCCTGCTGCAGGAATCCTCCTGGAAAGAGCCCCAGAGGCACAGCCCCAGCCCAGGGCACAGAGCAGCCCCTGCTGCCCTGAGGGAGGATGGAGAAGGGGACAGGACACAAGCTCGGTGCTCGTCACAGCTCCATGGGCACGCGGAACAAGGGGAAAAGGCTGGGCTGGAGGTGAGCGCCACGATGAGCTTGGGGTCAGCGAGAGGAAGGCCCAGCTGCCCAAGATCTGCCCAGCTCAGGGAGCTTTTCTGGGCATGAGAAACCTTCCCCACCTGTGCCCTGGGCTGGGGCAGCAGCTGGGGCAGTACCAAAGGGCTCTTCAACCAGAGCAATAGCGTGAGATCCACGGGAAACATCGGAGAGGTGCGGGAAAAGCCCTGGGATGGACAGGAATGTCTGAGCAGCTCTGCTCAGGCACTGGGGGGCTGCAGGAGGGGTCGTGTCTGCTGGGAACCCTCGGGGTTGAGATCTCCAGAGGAGGGAGGGTGACAGGACGGGACCCGTCCCACTCCTTTTTGCGGCTCTGGAGTTTGGAGAGGCCCATCAGGAGCCACAGCACCACGATCCTGCCCCACAGCGCGTCCCCGTGCCAGGTCCCCACACCAGGTCCCCGCGTCACTGGGGAGCGACGCCGCCTGCCAAGCAAACATCAACAAACGTCTTTTCAGCCAAAACAGATTTTTCAAACAATGTGTAAATATTCATGAAAAAATGTTGGTTTTGGTGGAGATTTTCCTGATCTTCTTGGAACTGGTAATCAAAATAATGTTTTTAAAATTGCGGGGTTTTTTTTTTAAAATAACTTCTTTTAAGTTCTCATTTCAACAACTCTAAATTTATTCCATGAAAAAAACTTCAGTTAAAATGATTGGGTCAGAGCGGTGAAGGAGATGGCTGCTCTTCCTTGGCCGCTTCCAGCACGAGGCCTTTCAGGAGCTGCTGCACAAGAGCCCGAGCACTGGGAGGTCGCTTTTGCTGCCTGCAGCTTCCCAGGGCTGGTGGAGCAGTGTCCCTGTGTCCCTGTGTCCGTGTGTCCATGTGTCCCTGTGTCCGTGTGTCCGTGTGTCCCTGTGACTGTGTGTCCATGTATCCATTTATCCATGTGACCGTGTATCCGTGTGTCTGTGTGTCTGTGTATCCATGTGTCTGTGTGTCCGTGTGTCCGTGTGTCCGTGTGTCTGTGTGTCCGTGTGTCCATGTGTCCGTGTGTCCGTGTATCCGTGTGTCCGTGTGTCCGTGTGTCCCTGTGTCCCTGTGTCCGTGTGTCCGTGTGTCCGTGTGTCCCTGTGTCCGTGTGTCCGTGTGTCCGTGTGTCCCTGTGTCCGTGTGTCCGTGTGTCCCTGTGTCCGTGTGTCCGTGTGTCCCTGTGTCCGTGTGTCCCTGTGTCCGTGTGTCCGTGTGTCCCTGTGTCCGTGTGTCCGTGTGTCCCTGTGTCCGTGTGTCCCTGTGTCCGTGTGTCCGTGTGTCCGTGTGTCCCTGTGTCCCTGTGTCCCTGTGTCCGTGTGTCCCTGTGTCCGTGTGTCCGTGTGTCCGTGTGTCCGTGTGTCCGTGTGTCCCTGTGTCCGTGTGTCCGTGTGTCCGTGTGTCCGTGTGTCCCTGTGTCCGTGTGTCGGTGTGTCCCTGTGTCCGTGTGTCTGTGTGTCCGTGTGTCCGTGTGTCCGTGTGTCCGTGTGTCCCTGTGTCCCTGTGTCCGTGTGTCTGTGTGTCCGTGTGTCCCTGTGTCCGTGTGTCCCTGTGTCTGTGTGTCCGTGTGTCCCTGTGTCCCTGTGTCCGTGTGTCCGTGTGTCCCTGTGTCCGTGTGTCGGTGTGTCTGTGTGTCCGTGTGTCCCTGTGTCCGTGTGTCCGTGTGTCCGTGTGTCCGTGTGTCCGTGTGTCCGTGTGTCCGTGTGTCGGTGTGTCCCTGTGTCCGTGTGTCCGTGTGTCCGTGTGTCGGTGTGTCCCTGTGTCCCTGTGTCCCTGTGTCCGTGTGTCCGTGTGTCCGTGTGTCCGTGTGTCCCTGTGTCCGTGTGTCCGTGTGTCCGTGTGTCCGTGTGTCCCTGTGTCCGTGTGTCCGTGTGTCCGTGTGTCCGTGTGTCCCTGTGTCCGTGTGTCCGTGTGTCCGTGTGTCCGTGTGTCCGTGTGTCCCTGTGTCCCTGTGTCCGTGTGTCCGTGTGTCCCTGTGTCCGTGTGTCCGTGTGTCCGTGTGTCCCTGTGTCCGTGTGTCCCTGTGTCCGTGTGTCCGTGTGTCCGTGTGTCCCTGTGTCCGTGTGTCCCTGTGTCCGTGTGTCCCTGTGTCCGTGTGTCCGTGTGTCCGTGTGTCCCTGTGTCCCTGTGTCCGTGTGTCCGTGTGTCCCTGTGTCCGTGTGTCCCTGTGTCCGTGTGTCCGTGTGTCCGTGTGTCCCTGTGTCCCTGTGTCCCTGTGTCCGTGTGTCCGTGTATCCGTGTGTCCATGTGTCCCTGTGTCCCTGTGTCCCTGTGTCCGTGTGTCCCTGTGTCCGTGTGTCCGTGTGTCCCTGTGTCCCTGTGTCCGTGTATCCGTGTGTCCGGCCCCTGGCGCGTCCCTGCTCCGTCTGTCGGAGCGCGGCGCTGGGAGTGGGGCTGTGCCAGCCCAGCGTTCCCAGGTTCACCAGCTCAGTCCCACTGGCTCTGCCCCGAGCCCAGCCCCGAGCCCTGGGCAGCAGCTGATCCCCTCCACGCCCAGGGAGGACTGGAGGGACCCCCCGGGAGCACCACGGGCAGCGGTTCACGCAGACAAACTGCCAGTGCCACCGGAGAACACCTGCAGGAAGGACCTTGCCCGGTGCCAGGCAGCCCCGGGATGTGGCCCCGGGATGTGGCCCCGGGATGTGGCCCCGGGATGTGGCCCCGGGATGTGGCCCCGGGCTCCTCCAGCCACACTGGACACTGGAGGCTCTCTGAAGGCTGTCAGGGCTGCAGAGGGGGCGGGGAGGGGGTGCTGGTGGCAGGTCCCCACTGGCCTGGCACAGGCACACGGAGCCAGGCTCAGACCGTGCGAGGATCTGGCCTCGTTAGGGCGATAATGGAGTATTCCAAACGCAGCAGCATTAAAACCAAGCTGAACCTTCCCCTCCCCACGCCTCACCCCTGCCCTAAATATCCATAACAAGCTGCGGAAGGCAGCCGGGAGCGCCGTCAGCGGATGTTGACAGCCTTGATGTCTTGGCGGGCAGGATCCAGCAGCATCTCCCACTGCATGGCGCTAGATATTTAATAAAGTAAAACCCCCAGGATCAAGCAGGCTGCAATCCCTCCCAGCTCCTTTCTTCTGCCTTGCTCGAGCTCTTTCAAGCCTGCCTCCCGTCTCTCTCCAGAAAATCCTTTCATGCCTCCCTCACCAGACTGACATTTTGACAAGTTGCCACGAGTGACATCTGATTTGTACAAATTTCAAGACTAATAAATCTACCTGTCAAAGCGGAAACTTTAAAAGGAGCTAAGCCCAGCGGGTATAGTTTAACAGAACTCAAGTTGATGAAACTGTAGGATGGAGAAATTATATCTGTCACAATCCACCCACATTAGTTCTGTAGAGATGTTGGCAACTGAAACAAACGTCTTTCACAGCCTTGAAAAAAAGGGGGGGGAAAAAATAAAAGGAGACTGTTAATACTGTGAGTAACAAGTAACAGTTCTATTTGTAAACTAGCAAATTTATTTATTTAATTTTTAATTTGCCTGTAGACATGCGAGGAAGGGAGGGACCCTGCCTTACCCCACAGCCCTGGCCCGAGGTCTGGGGGCTTTGGGTCCCCCACTCTCTCCAGCTCCTCGCTGTAGTTGTGCCAATGTGAGGCTGTGCTGGGGAGGCTGCAGCTCCCACTGGGGCCATGGGACTCGGTGCTGGCCCACTGGATCCAGCCATGGAAGCCTCTTCTCATCCTGAGTCTGGTGGGATGTGTCACCCCCAGCTCTGCTCTGCTTTGCTGGCATTTTGCTGGTATTTTTTTGGGTTTTGCTGGTGTTTTCTCCTGTTCTTTCTGCCATGGTTCCCCACCCATGCTGGGACACTCAGGGAGTGCCTCTGCCAGACTCACCCCCATCAACAACCCCAAAACTTCCCAAGGGCTCCACTCAACCTTCTTCTCTGTCTGTGGCTGGTGTCCCCAGGAGCTGGGAGCACCCATGGCCGAGCAGAGCAGGGGCTCCCTGAGGAGCTCCGTCCCTCTGGGTGTGTGCAGAGGCGGCAGCAGGACTGAAGGAAAGGCAACACAAACCCTTCCTATTCCCTACCTTGGATCCAAGGATTCGGACCCCTGCTTGAAACTTTGTGATGGGTGTTTGAAGAGGAGATGAAGAGGCATCCAGGCACTCCAAGGGAAGGAAATGTGGTCTTGTACCCGGCTGAATTCCTTTTTTTATTGCATCTCCTCTTTGAGACACACAGACGTGAGCAGCCAGTTCATTCTGCCTGCTGGAAAGAGATTGATTTGGAAGTCACACATTGCATGAAACTCCTGTAGCCACGTCTGCAGCACTGAGAGTGTCTCCAGGTGGATCTAATGACTGAGTGAAACCTCGGAGCTGAATATTTATGACAGCTGGTGTGGTTAGAACTTGCCCATCTCCCTTCATTAAAGGGGAGGCTGCAGTGTGAGCTCTTTCCACTCGACTCCCAACTGGAGAGACTCCGTGCCTGCAGTGCTGCTGCCTCACCCAGCCAGGAGAGCACAGCCACTGCCTGCTGTGGGCTCAGTCCTGCTGCCCTTTGGCACAGCACCGGGCCAGGCAGGCCCAGGGCAGGTCCCCACCCACCAAAGCTCTGTGAAATCCCTCTCCAAGTGATGCCCAAACAGCAAAGGAGGCCAGGCTGTGGCTCCCAGGCTCCCCAGCATGGAGCACTTGGACAAATCCCTGCTGGGAAACACCAGGTTTGGTCTTGCTCCTGGAGAAATCATCCTGGAGAAATCAGCAGGAGCTCTCCCATTTTGCAGACTGGCATTTCCACCATGGATGAAGAAATTACCACCCAGAAAATCCCACCCCTCATCCTCCTGTCCACCAGAGCAGCTCCCAGCACCGTGAATCTCAGGGAGGTTTCTGAAACCTCAGTTCTGCAAAAGTATTTTCCAGCCCAGTAACAGCCACCCTGGGATCATCCCGGGCCATTCCTCACTTCCAGCAAGTCTTATTTAGCAATGTGCTTCCACGGAGAGCCAGTCAATATATTTGTTTTCCTGTAGATTTGCAGCTGCAGAAGCGAGCTGTGCAGGAAGTTTATTAAGCTTGGTTAATTTTCTAATGGCCGCAGTGCTGATGGATGGGAGCCACGCCGGCTTCCTGCTCGACTTAAAAGTCAAATAAAAATAATCACGCTGATGGGAAAATATGTTTCTTGTAGCTGCAGCAGATAATATATGAGATGTGAGTACCTGCCAAGCGTCTCGTCTCTGGTAACATTTCCAGGGTCAGGGTTCGGCCTGTGCTGTTCCATCCCAGCCACCAGGTACCGGGGATTTCAGTGTAAACAACCCGCCCAGGAGAGTTTCCAACATCTGTATTGTTTCTAGTGTAATTCCTACTGTGAGGCTCTGTTGGGATGAGGATGGGACAGAGAGGGTCTCTGCTGCTGGTAGCCAGGGTGGGCACCCTGAGGGTGCTGGGTTTGGGGGTCTCACCTGCAGCTCTCCCACCCAGGGTGAGGGGCTGGGTGAGGAATTTCCTTCCAGCAATCCCTGCCACAGACCCGAGCGCTCCCAGTCTGTCCCAGTCTGTCCCAGTCTGTCCCAGCTCTCAGAGGTGGCTGTGCTGGAGCCCTTGGCCCTCTCACTGCAGCTCAGCCCCAGCTGGAGCAGCCTCTGGAGCCTTCATCACTCTCCACCCCAGAGCCACTCATTTACATGGAAAGGCATCCCAGAATTTCCTGCTCAGAAAACCACACAGGGGATTATCCAAGAGGAATTTAACTCACTTCTCTGCGATAAACTCTGGTTAGGGAGATTACGGCTGTTTACCCAAGAAGTAAATATTGCTCAGTGCTCAGCTGCTGCCAGACACCAGGAAAAGGGCTCGTGGCAGGGCCCGGCTGCCAGGGATCCTGCAGCACCCCAGCCCCTCTGCACCCCGGGAATGGTGACAGACACCTGTCACCTTGTTAATTCCTGTCCCTCCTGCTGCCTGTCCTTGCCTGGCTGCTGCACCCTTCTCCTTGCGACAGAGCTGGCACATTAACACCACTCTGCACATCTGTTTGGGACAATAATATTGCAAACTTGTGCACTGCCCCATGCATGGAAGTGTCTAAGGCCAAGGATAGGACTTGGAGCAGTCTGGGCTGAGGGTTGAAATGGACTTTAGGGTCCCTACCAACCCAAACCATTCTGAGACTCTCTGATGTGCTCAGAGGTTTCTGAGCAAAGCCCTGTAGAGCTGTAAATCAGGCCAAGTTACCAGATCCAGCACTCCCAACTCCTGGTGCTGCTCTGAAGCCACCACACCTCCTCGGCTGTGACAACGGGGGCACAGCAAGGCACAGCTTTGGTGAAGAGCTTTTGCAGCTCCCCAGGTCTCTCCTAGAGAACTGATGCTGGGCTTTGTCCCAGCAGGGAGTGCCGTGGGCACAGGGCACTGCAGAGGCAGCAGGGACGAGCCTGCAGGGATGGCAGCAGAAGACAGATAGACCCCATTGTCTTTCTAATTCCCCCTCCCCTTGTGGTATGGGGGCTCCCCTCCTGCCTGGTGCTCTTATCTCCCCTCTAGGTTTCAAAGCCCCACTAATCAGATCCATCACAGGGCTCACGTTAGCCAGGCCAGCTCCGGGCTGTCACCGCCCTGCATGTGCAGATGTTCCCGCGCGGGGCCGGGTGATTTAGAGGGGACCATTCACGTTCACAGTCATCGCTTCAAATAAACAGGCTGAGAGTCTAATGATTTCAAGGTAAAGCTCTTTTATTAAGACAACACAGAGAACTTTTTTCAACCACAGCTGACATCACTATAATAAATCACCATCATGTCTTGTGGGATTGAAAAAGCCAAAATACTGTCAGAACTGATTTTTCTGGCTACTCGTGCCTCCAGAACAAACCATGTGTTTTTAATCAACAAATCTTTGTTTTGCATTTCTAAGACCCTAGCACTCTTTAAATAGTTAGCATTTACCAGAGGGATATTTTAAATTCAACACACTGCTTCCTTACTGGAGAGATTAGGAAACAGGACACCACATTACAGCCTTACCGCCCCTGTCCAGGGCTCTTGGAAATTTGTTTTTGTTATATCCGAGCAGCATGGAGAAGGGCTTTCCCATGCCTGTCTCTAGCTTCATTAGACCTTTTCTTCCCAAAATCAGAATATTTACTGCTGGTACGAACCAAACCATCTACTGAGACATCATGAAAACCATCTCTGTGCAAAGCTGGGAGAAAAAGTAATGGGAACACCACAAGATCCAGGGAGTCTCCAGCAGGCTGTGGGAGCCAGCAGCCATGAGAACCCCTTTGCCCACCATCCCACGGGCATCCTCACCAGCACTGCCCAGAGAAGCTCCTGCAGAGCAGGTTCTGGGCTGGTCTGAGCATTGCTGGGGCCATCCCCACTGGCACTGCTGGCCCGTGCCTGGGCTGTGCCAGGCGTTCCCACCGTGCTTCCCCCCACACCAGCGGTGTGATCCAGAGGGACTCAGCTCCCTGCTCTGGTTTCAAGGTCAGGCTGAAAGCAGAGACATTGGGATCCTGTTTCAGGCTGCACAGGGACCCCTCCCTCTCCAGCAATGGGGACATGCTCTGCCTGCTTGGCACAAATGTCAGGGCTGAGAATAGCCCAGGCCGGGCCCGGGGCGAGGTGCCCGTGGCAATCACAGGCAGAGGCAGCTGGCAATGCCCACAGGGAATGGCCACAACCCACAGGAGCAGCTGTCAGGGCCCTGGGGTGCTGCGAGAGGCCAATCTGGACCCGATCCCCTGCCTGTTTCCCAGTGGGTTTGGTCTGGAATCCTGCTGGGAAGGGGCTGGGCGAGCCTCGTCCCCACAGAGGACACCTTGGAGTGCTGCTGCCTGCCCTCCTCCTGGTGCCACAGACCTGGCACTTGGGATCAGGGTGTGGCACTCAGGGACATGGTTTAGGGGTGATGAAGATGGTGCTGGGTTGATGGCTGGACTGGATGATCCTGGAGATCTCCAGCCTTGATGATTCTGTGCCTTTGGTTGTGCCAGGCTGGTGACAAATGATCACGGAGCCAGCGGTGCAGGCTCTCAGCAGGACAGTGACAGCAGGGAGAGGTGGGGACACCACCCAGGGTACCCATTGTCTGCCCCAACCTCAGCCCACCAACAACCCTTTGGGCTGGAGCAGGGGGAGGGGGACAAGGTGACCCCTCGGGCCCCGCTGCTCTCTGCAGCAGTGACAAGGCCAAGCATCCCCACTGCTGGCTTGGACACCTTCCCCCAGGACAACAGAGAGTCCCCCAGGACAGCAGCAAGCCCCTCACACCCCTCGGATCGGGGATGAACTTTCCCCTTCGTTCGAACTCGGCTTGGCCCCGGCGGCTCCCGGGCTGACCCCGGGCCGAGCCCCCTCCAGCGCACGGAGCCCCCGCAGGCGGCAGGAAAGCGACCTGGGCACGGGGATTGCTCCAACACCCTCCCACAGAGCCGCCGAGATCAAAGGCTGTGCCGGGAATCAAAGCATGTGACAGGCAGGTGTCCGTCCCCTCGACAGGGCCGCGATTAATCACAGGGTCTGTCCCACAAGGAGATCAAACCGGGCCTCCTGCGGCTGCTGCTTAAAGCCTGCCTTCAAGTTACCCTAATTAAAGTTTTCCCCCGGCCTCCCCCGTGCTCGCCCGGCTGACTGCTGTCCCATGACCGCCCCTTTCACTCCCTAAAACAAAGGCTGCTCTGAGGAGCTCCGGGCCATGCTCGGCCGGCCCTTTCTCCTGGAGCAGCGGCAAAGCCGGAGCCTGGCGGGGACCCTTCCCCACCGCACCGAGCCCTGCGCCCACCCGGCCACCCGACACAGCCAGGGCCGCCTCGCCCGCCCTTACATTCCCCGAAATTCCGAGTATTTATTCCAGGTCCGGGACTCCCCACTTTTTCCTCCTGCTAAACTGGGACAATCAGCTGAAAAGCATCGTTCAAAGTACTTTCAGAACCCATGGAACAGCGGTGGGACCTCATGCTCTCCATCCCCCTCACCGAGATTCTCCTCTTGCCGTGACATCAATAGCGGCATTTTGATGAGAAGCAAAGGAATTGCTCCTCTCCAGCGAGGCTTTGCTTTGAAATGCTGCGGGGCCGCATAAAAGCAATCCAGGGGAGAACCAAACCGTTTCTGTAACCAAAAACTCGGCGAGGGGGGGTTAAATGCACATTTTAGACACGTCACGTAATGAAGTTTTCAAGTTTTCCTTTCCTCATAAATGTGTGCATTAGTTGGCTCACGCAGGGGGGAAAAGAAAGGGGAAGATCACACGGTTGGGAAATCAATCATCTCCATGGCAAAAACCGCTCCGAACATCTCCGGCATGGCCGGGGCTCGTCCCTGGCTGCAGCCGGGGCAGGGGAGGGGGACTCCCGCTGCCGCCCCCCGGGCCGGGCCGGAGGGACGGGCGTGCCCTGGCCGGGGCAGCCGGGGGTGCTCGCTGGTCCCAGCGGGGTCTCAGCTCCTCACTTGTGAGCTCGGTGTGGGCAGCTCCTCATTTGTGAGCTCGGTGTGGGCTGTCCGTGGGCAGCGGGGCCGGGCCGGGCTGTGGGGCCGCGGAGATGGGTGGCGGGGCCGCGGGGATGCGGGGATGCGGGGATGCAGAGATGGGTGGCGGGGATGCGGGGATGGCTGGCGGGGATGCGTGGCGGGGCCGCGGGGATGGGTGGCGGGGATGCGGGGATGCGGGGAGGCGGGGATGGGTGGCGGGGCCGCGGGGATGGCTGGCAGGGATGCGGGGATGGGTGGCGGGGATGCAGAGATGGGTGGCGGGGATGCGGGGATGGCTGGCGGGGATGCGGAGATGGCTGGCGGGGATACGGGGATGCGGGGATGGCTGGCGGGGATACGGGGATGGCTGGCGGGGATGCGGGGATGGCTGGCGGGGATGCGGGGATGCGGGGATGGGTGGCGGGGATGCGGGGATGGGTGGCGGGGTGGCAGGGATGCGGGGATGGGTGGCGGGGATGCGGGGCAGGACTCGGCCGCCGGCACAGGTTGACTCTGGCACCAGGACAAACCTCCGCAGCCTCCCCGGGACCGCTCCAGCACCTGCCCTTTGTTAACTTTCTGAAAAGCAGCGTTTGTTTCCGAGGCCAGCCCGGGAATGCGGTGGCCGTGGCGGGGACACGGCTCGGTGCCGGTGCCGAGCTCCGAGGGGCTCCGGGCAGCTCCGGGCCGGCTCCGCCGGGACCGCGGCTCCTCAGCCCGCGGATCCTCGCACGGATTTGTCAATTTGCACAGCTGCTTCTAATCCCCGCTTTGAAGTGCCCCCTCTCTGTTTTCCTGGCTGACGGCCTCGACGCGGGGTTCCGGGGGTCAGGGCAGCAAAAAGGGTTCGCGGGCGGGTTCAGGGCAGCATCCCAAAGTTCAGGCTCTTCCCAGTCCCCGGCACCAGCATCCTCCCCAGCGGGGCTCCTGCCACGGAGCCGCCGGGAAATTCGGGCAGGGGACTCCCCTGTTAAAAAAAAGGTGGGCAAACCAAGGCAGGGTTGTGGTACAGGTCCGTCAGCCTCACACACACAGAGGCTAATGCAATGGTGTTCTGGTCTTGGCCTTACATTATTAATAATAATAACTGTAAAATTCTGTTACCCACAATGTGGATTTAAGTAGCCAGATAAAGACCTGTGAGCTCCACAATCTGCTCCTGGGGGAGATTGTTATCTAAATAAGATTTTTTTTAAAAAAAGAAATGCCCAAGATAATAATGATAATGCTAATAATAACAATAATAGTAATAATTCCTCTTTTTAGCCTGCTTCAAGATCTAGATCTTATCCTAAACAAGAAAGTAATTCTAAACCCCAGAGAATGCATTGAGAATTAATATTGGTTATTAGGAATAATATTCATACTAGGAATGACATTGCAATGTCTAGGGAAAGGATTCCTCCAGGGCCAGGTAATAATCACGATCATATTTAGTGTCTGCGCTATACTTCGTGTCCTCAAACCTGATTAACCTCTTCTGTGCCTCCTTAATTACCCAGCGTTGGAGGCAGCAGCTGTGCTGGAACACCTTTAACTGGAGAACTCTCCAAACTTGAAACAGCTGCCCCTGCAGCACACCCCGGGAGGGCTGTGAGGGTCCCCAGGAGCCAGCAGGGTCCTGCTGCCCCTCCAGCCACCCCGAGCCCAGCCCCCTCCCCTGCTCCGGCTGTGCCAGGTTCTCCAGGAGACCACACAATGTGCCTGACATGCCATTTAATACAACACAATGAAATATTGAAAAGGCTTTCAAAACTCAACATGTTGAGGCAGAAATCTATGGAATATGTTTAATACTAATTCTATTAGGCATCTGAGTTAATGAATCACAACTGTAAGAAATCATGATAATCCAGCAGGCATTAGTGACAGATTAGCTTCAAAGCCACCATAAAAGTGCCATAATGCTTACCTAGCAGGGTGATTAATGCCAGCAATACATAATGGCATTATGAGGGATGGAGCAGCACGGGCTGACAGCCCCTCTGCTCCGGCCATCGCCCCGAGCACGGCTGTCCCTCAGCACGCACCTCGCTCGCCTCTGCCTGAAGGAGAACCCCCAGCTCTCCTCCCAGAGCTGTGGCCCACACAGTTCTGCTCTCCCCCAGCCCAGCAAGGGGCTGCTGCGGGTGCTGGCGCTCAGGCAGTGCTGGGGAGGTTATAAAGGAGCTCAGCAGCAGCAGTCCTGCTGTGGGAGCTGCTCTGGGGCAGGGCTGGGAGGCTCTGAGGGTCCTGGAACAGCAGGATGTGGTGAGGGAGGTGCTTACAGGTGGCAAGAGAGGCTCCTGTGCTGTGGGTGTTCCTTCCTCTGAGGCATTTCCAGCTGAGGCTCTAAAGTTTGGACTCGATAATCTTGGAGGCATTTTCCATCCTAAATGATTCTGAGACTGTGATTTGGCAAACCCTGCTGCTGTCTCCTCAGGAGCTCACCTGGGCCCAGGGCTGGGGCTGCCAAAGCTGGACTCATTCTCCATTGAGGATCACAGCAGCAGAGCTTGGATGGCTCTCGGTTCCCTGGCACCTGCCTGGGCACAGGACGAGCCCTCCCAGCCAGGCTCTGGCAGCACCACAGTCCTGAGGGTCAGCACAAACCTAAGTGGAACGAGTTGCTGCTGAATGGAACTCCGTGTCTCATTATGGCTTTTCAGGATTGTTTTCTTACATCTTTATTGCTCAGGTTTGCTTAATTCTAGAGTGGATGTCTGCCAAATTGTCTATCAAATTACTTACTGGCAAGTAAACCAAGATTAGTTCACTTGAGTGCGGCCCTCTTATATTTGACTTATAGCCAAGCAAAATATGGGTTTAATCAAGGGATAAATTGGACATGATGTTTCAATGAAAGATAGCAGGGGACTCTCTGCTCAGCGGAAACAGGGGAAGGCAGCACCTGAGGCAGGAGCAGAGGAGGCTCCACAGGAATCAGCTGACAGTGATGGCTCTGAGGCTGTGTGAGCAGCTTGGGGACACTGAGAAACTCATCCCTCACCCAGAAAACTGCTGGACTGTGTTGTCCCTCTTGCTTTCCAGAGCTCCTGTCCTTGGTGGAGGTGAAATGATGTGGGGACTCTAACTGGGCTTCCCAGTCATTTGTTGCCCACAGTCACGTGCCCTTCTGAGAGCCCCAGGATGCTGCTCCAGGTGTTGCAGCTGTGTCCTGCACAGGTCTGTCTTCCAGAAAAATCCCTCCTGTCCCAGGAGATGGGTCAGGAGCAGATCGTGCGATGCTGGCACAAGGTAGAGCTCAAGCAGGCAGAGGCTGGTGAGCTCACACTGACTCAGCCTCAGCTGTTCTGATTTGGTGTCTGAGGGAACAATTCCACCCCGTCCCTGCAGCCCCACAGCTGTGGGCTGCTGTTGGTTGGAAACCGAGAAAGGTGAAGCTGCAGAGGTCTGTGAGGACCATTTGGGGTTTGCCCAGGATGTGGGGCTGGCAGGTTTGGGTGAAATCTCCATCCAGTTTCTTGTGCTTCACTTAGAGCTTCCTGGAAGCAGAGTAAGACAGGGGGATGTTTCTGTGCCCCAAGAGCTGCTGGCTCTGGGATGGTTCTCGTACGGTGTCACTTTAAATGCCCAGCTCCTGGCAAGAGGAATGTGGGCACATTCCTCTTCCTTCTTCCTCCTCCCTCTTTAATTTTAAGCTGTTCTCAACAAGCTCAAAAATTTGATTCCTGAAGGCTAAAAACTGGAAGGTAAATAAAAATAACCCCAAAGTTAATTATATTCTTAACAAGTCATGATTTTTTTTAAACCCATCTCGTTCCTTGTGGGGGTCTGACTCATGGCTCTGAGCACTTGCAGTTGGCGATAATATCTTGCTGTAATTTGAATTAAACCACTTGTAGCAGCGCTCTGTTCTCTAATTTCATTTAGGCCCAGTGGGTGTCCTGTCTTCCTGGAATTTGTTGGCTATCTAATGAGAAGCAGCCCGGCAAAGCCAGCTAATGAACCAAGTCTGGTGGGGCAAGAGGGATGGGCCAGGGGCTGGTGGGGACTGAGGGAGGGGTTTGTGGAGCTGTTGATGGGGGCTCCTCGGGCATCAGGTGCTGGGTGGGCTGTCCCTGTGTCCCCACGGTCCCTCCAGCAACCTCTTGACCCAGAGTTGAACTCGGGCTAACCCTGAGCTCGTCCCTCTGGCTCCCGGCTCCAGAGGTGTGTTTGATCCTCGCCATCTGCCCGAGTTCTCCCTAAGACGGGAGCTCTTTGCTCCTCAGGGCTGTCCCTGCCATGGTGCTGAGGAGCAGCTGTGCCCGAGGGGCCACCAAGCCTGGGGGAGCAGGAGGACACACAGTCCTCCCCCCACAAACCCTGTGATGGCTGTGGGACACTGTGTGACACTGTGTGACACTGTGTGACACTGTGTGACACTGTGGGACACTGTGGGACACTGTGGGACACTGTGGGACACTGCAGGACACTGTGTGACACTGCGGGACACTGTGTGACACTGTGTGACACTGTGTGACACTGTGTGACACTGCAGGACACTGCAGGACACTGTGTGACACTGTGTGACACTGTGTGACACTGCAGGACACTGTGTGACACTGTGTGACACTGTGTGACACTGCAGGACACTGCAGGACACTGCAGGACACTGTGTGACACTGTGTGACACTGCAGGACACTGTAGGACACTGTGTGACACTGTGTGACACTGTGTGACACTGCGGGACACTGTGTGACACTGTGTGACACTGCGGGACACTGTGTGACACTGTGTGACACTGTGTGACACTGGGACACTGTGTGACACTGTGGGACACTGCGGGACACTGTGTGACACTGCGGGACACTGTGTGACACTGTGTGACACTGGGACACTGTGTGACACTGTGGGACACTGCGGGACACTGTGTGACACTGCAGGACAGAGGTGTGTGACACTGTGTGACACTGCAGGACAGAGGTGTGTGACACTGCAGGACAGAGGTGTGTGACACTGTGTGACACTGCAGGACACGGGTGTGTGACACTGCAGGACACGGGTGTGTGACACTGTGTGACACTGCAGGACAGAGGTGTGTGACACTGCAGGACATGGGTGTGTGACACTGTGTGACACTGCAGGACAGAGGTGTGTGACACTGTGTGACACTGCAGGACACGGGTGTGTGACACTGCAGGACATGGGTGTGTGACACTGTGTGACACTGCAGGACAGAGGTGTGTGACACTGTGTGACACTGCAGGACACGGGTGTGTGACACTGTGTGACACTGCAGGACAGAGGTGTGTGACACTGTGTGACACTGCAGGACAGAGGTGTGTGACACTGTGTGACACTGTGTGACACTGCAGGACAGCCCCGTGCTCTGTGCATCCTCTCGCTGTTCGTGCGGTGCAGCCTCGGCTCGGGGCCAGCCCCAGGAAGGGCCCAGGGAGGGGCTGTCCCCGCTCAGCCCCAGCAGCGCTTCCCAAAGGGCTCCTCTGTCCCCCCTGAGCCCCAGCAGCGCTTCCCAAAGGGTTCCTCTGTCCCTGCTCAGCCCCAGCAGCGCTTCCCAAAGGGTTCCTCTGTCCCCGCTCAGCCCCAGCAGCGCTTCCCAAAGGGTTCCTCTGTCCCTGCTCAGCCCCAGCAGCGCTTCCCAAAGGGTTCCTCTGTCCCCGCTGAGCCCCAGCAGCGCTTCCCAAAGGGTTCCTCTGTCCCCGCTCAGCCCCAGCAGCGCTTCCCAAAGGGTTCCTCTGTCCCTGCTCGGCCCCAGCAGCGCTTCCCAAAGGGTTCCTCTGTCCCTGCTCAGCCCCAGCAGCGCTTCCCAAAGGGTTCCTCTGTCCCCCCTGAGCCCCAGCAGCGCTTCCCAAAGGGCTCCTCTGTCCCTGCTCAGCCCCAGCAGCGCTTCCCAAAGGGTTCCTCTGTCCCCACTCAGCCCCAGCAGCGCTTCCCAAAGGGCTCCTCTGTCCCTGCTCAGCCCCAGCAGCGCTTCCCAAAGGGTTCCTCTGTCCCCGCTGAGCCCCAGCAGCGCTTCCCAAAGGGTTCCTCTGTCCCTGCTGAGCCCCAGCAGCGCTTCCCAAAGGGTTCCTCTGTCCCACCAGGACAGGCGGCTCCCGCAGCTCCCCGGGCCAGCCCTTGCAGCGAGCCTCTGTCAGCAGAACCAGAGCTGCTCGGTGTCCCCTGCGCTGCCACTGTCACACAGGTCCTGCTGTCACACAGTGCCACAGTCAGACCCCACTGTCACAGGTCCCACTGTCACACAGTGCCACTGTCACACAGACCCCACTGTCACACTGACCCCACTGTCACACAGTGCCACTGTCACACAGACCCCACTGTCACACAGACCCCACAGTCCCAGACCCCACTGTCACACAGACCCCACAGTCCCAGACCCCACAGTCACACAGTGCCACTGTCCCAGACCCCACTGTCACACAGACCCCACAGTCCCAGACCCCACAGTCCCAGACCCCACTGTCACACAGCCCCCACAGTCCCAGACCCCACTGTCACACAGACCCCACAGTCCCAGACCCCACTGTCACACAGACCCCACAGTCCCAGACCCCACTGTCACACAGACCCCACTGTCACACAGACCCCACTGTCACACAGACCCCACTGTCACACAGACCCCACTGTCCCAGACCCCACCAGTCCCAGACCCCACTGTCACACAGACCCCACTGTCCCAGACCCCACTGTCACACAGCCCCCACAGTCACAGACCCCACTGTCACACAGTGCCACTGTCACACAGCCCCCACAGTCACAGACCCCACTGTCACACAGACCCCACTGCCACACAGACCCCACTGTCACACAGCCCCCACAGTCACACAGACCCCACTGTCCCAGACCCCACTGTCCCAGACCCCACTGTCACACAGACCCCACTGTCACACAGACCCCACTGTCACACAGACCCCACTGTCCCAGACCCCACTGCCCTGCCTCCCCAGCCCTGCTCCCCTCTGCCCTGCTGTGCCCATCCCCACATCTCAGCACCAGCCCCATGGAGCTGCCAGCTCCCCATTACTTCGGAGGAAGGAAAGGGAGGCAGCAGCCATGTAGCCAGTGCTGTTCCTTCAGGGGGGAAAAAAGAAAAAGAAGGAAAAACATTTGGGTTTTTATATGTTAAAAAGAGCAAGGGGAGGAAAGGGAAAAAAAAAAAGGAACAGGCTTCCAAAGAGTTGCTGAGTTGAATTACGGGGGCTGGGGTCGGATGATTAACAACCCTCCCGCATTTCGGCATCGCAGTCATTACTCACTCCAAACCTGAGGCTTCTCAGTTACATACCCCGGCACAGCCCGACCATTTTTTCCATTGACTGAAAACACATTCTGACTGAAAACAAACTTTCGATCCCCGAGGCTTGGCACGCTGCGGGTCCTTCACCGTGTTTAATCAACGGGAAGCTAAACACTTTCAATCTGTGATGGCTCATTTGGAGAGGGAGCTCTGGGCCCTCAGTAGGTGCCAGATATAATAACTCTCCCCTTTTCTTTTCTGAGGCCTACTCTTATAATTTTGCTATTTTTCAATGTCAGACCCATCTTTTGAAGAAATTTTATTGGATTTCCTGCTAGACTTCAGCAAGGATTTTTCTTTCTTTGGCAGAAATATCAAGCAGAACAGGGGAAAAACTCAATCATAATCTTGGAACAAGGATTATTATTAGTTGGGATTTCTTTGTCTGTTTGCACAAACACATTATTTAAGAGCTCAGCAGGTCAGCAAGCCCCCAGCCCTGGGGCTCCAGGCCCTGGTGCTGGTCTCTGCTGGCTCTGGCAGGGTGGCAGTGCCTGTGTGTGCAGGGCACAGCAAGGGGAGGCTTGGCTGCTCTTCCCTCCTCAGCCAAAATGTTTCCAAGGCTTTAAATCTTTGCCCAACCATTCAGCTCTGCGAAAAGCAGGGTCTGGGGGCAGCCAGGTGTGTGGGGGGCTTCTCTCTGGGCCAAACTGCAGGCAGGTCCTGGTGGTGCAGGCACAGCAGGTGCTGGGAGCAGGGCTTTGTGCTGACCCTCCATTCCCAAGGGAGGGATTCGGGCTGAATAAAGCCCAGAGGATCTGGAGGAACCAACTCATGAGTTCTGCAAATGTCTCTGGTCACTGGACGCTTCTCTGCCTCCACCCCGGGTCCCTGCCTGTCCCAGTTCCCTGTCCATCCTGGTCTGGGGGGTCCAGGAAGTCAGGACAGCTTTGGAACTGGTCCTGGATGTGAGTGAGCAAACGCCACCCCTGGGCTCTGCAGGTGTGAAACCCACATCCCACTCCTGCTCCCAGCTCTTCCCAGCAAGCCCAGAGCGAGTCCCCGCTGCTGGACTGGGCTCCTGCCCTCTGAGCTGAGCAGCTTTTGCTGCCTCAAGGTTTTCCAGGGGCTCTCAAGGCTTTCCTTCTTTTTTTCTGCCGGTGTTTGAGGTTAAAGAAGAATGCTACAGGATTCAATAAATTGCTTGGCATGGCGTAGGCCAAAACAAGAAAATGTAATTCAGATTAAAGTCACCCTCCGGCTAAACTGATAGTTTATTAAATAAACTGCAGCGCTGCCAATCAACTCTGCTGGCAAGCAATCCTCTGACATTAATCTTTTCTGATGTGATTTAGGGTACACCTGGGCCTTTGTAGAGTATCTCCCATAATTTCTTTCCCATCTCTCTGGATCAAGCTGCTGTGCTTGGCTCCGTTGACAAATTCCCCAAGTAATCCCTCAAAAGATTGGAGAAATGCTCCAAACGCTCCATTAAATTTATTTTCCGTGCTTTAAGAGCCCCAAAACTATGTCCAATAAATAAGTGTTCGCTGTGATTTATTGAAATGCTGCTCTGATTTAGAGTTATAGGAGGGGGAAATATGTCACCCCTGGGAGCTGGGAGCCCAGCCCTGCAAGCGAGACCAGATGTGCCGGTGCTGGGCGGGGGGAGCCGGCTGGGCCGGGGGGGCTGCACAGCCCAGAGCTGGACCCTGCTCCCAAACCCTGGCCCAAAAGGGCCCCGCTTGAGTTTTCTTGCCTGAAAAATTTATTGTGGTTGTAGTTATTGGGAGAACCATCAAAAGAGTAATTCTGGCCCTTGTTTTTGCACAGGCCTTTTGATAAATATGATACTTAGAAATATGCCTCCCCCAAGACGGGAAAGCCATAGAGTTAAAATGAAGTAATCTGTCAGTAAACTCACTGGAATCGAGGCCAAACCGAAACCTGTGAGAGCAGGAGGGGGAGAAGGGAGCCCGTGCTCCCTGGATTTGTATCACTGCAGATAAAAGTGAGGATTTATGGCCAAAGGGCTCTGTTCTGGCTGCTCTGCTCGTGCTCTGTGTCCTGGGGCCCCCCACTCCTCCTGGGATCCTCTGAGTGTTCTGGGGCACGGTGCCCCACCCGGTGCCCCCTCACTTTGGGGGGCTCAGCCCGGGGGATGTCCCAGCTGGTTCCATGTGCAGAATCCCTGGAAGCCGGGCAGGAGGGAGGCAGGAGACACATCCCGCTCCCCCCGGCCGGGCTGGCTGCAGCACCTGTGTTTACACCGGGGAGCTGCGGTTTTCTGGAGCAAAATCACTTAAGGCAATCAGAGCTCTTTGGACAAGGGGAGCTCCGGGGCGTGGAGCTGTCTGACAGCAGCGATGGAGCCGATAACTCCAGGGCTGCTCCCAGCAGGAGGCAACACGAAAATCCAGTCTGGAGCTCCCGCTCCGGTGCTGTGAGAGGCAGGGAGCGCCTCTGATCCACGGCCAAGCTCTCTGGGTGGGAGGGCACGGGCTGCCTCCCCCTGCCCGGGTGCTCCGGGGTGATGGGCAGTGCCAGGAGAGCCTGTGGCTCTGCTGTCCAGAGCCGGGATCAGGGATGTGGGATTGGCCCCCGGTGCTGCCCGGGACTGCTGGTGTGGGGCACAGAGAGGTCTGTGCCCACCTGCAGCCCCCGCTGCTCAGGAGGTGCCTGTGGGTTACCTGTGCCCCAAAATCAGCATCGTGCCCAGAACCCGGCTTGTTCCACTCTGCTGTCAGCCAAAACAAAGGTGCCATCCATGAGTGATGAGGCCGAAGATGCAGAGGGTGACCTGAACCCTGCCTGGCACCCAAAACGCCCCCAAGTTTGCACCCCCAGGTTGTGCAGAACAGAGGACAGTGGGTGCTCTGGGCACCCTGACCCTGCAGGGGCCCACGATGGAGAAGGAAGGATTTGTTATTCCAGGCCTGAAAGGCCACAGCTGCCACACGGCCCCGGGATGCTGTGGAGCAGAGGGGACAGGGGGAGGGAAAGGGGGTTTTGTGGGGGTCCCGGGACCCTCCCCAGGGTCTGTGTCCTGGTGTGGGGAGAGGGGAAAGGCAACCAGAGGGGGTGAGCAGGGAGAAGGGGGAAGGAAAGGAGCGAGGAGGCGTGTGTGTGTGACTGTTCAGAGAAACAGGATTCATGGTAATTTCCTGCCAGATGCCTGAGCTCCTCCGGCACGCAGACGTTTCACATGAGAAATATCAAAGCGTTCCCAGTAACAAATGTACTTCCTGCAGCTCCTCAGATCTGCCTCGGTGCCAGGGAGCGGGGACGCCCGAGGAGCAGCGCTGCCGCTGCGGTGGGGTCCGGCCCCGGCCCGGGGGGATGCGGGGGATGCGGCTCCGGGACGGGATGTGGGGGGTGGAAAGTGCAAACCTCGATTTTTGGGAAGCGCTACCCGCACCTCCCCGGGCGCTTGTGCGCAGATTGGTCCTGACAGCTCGAATTAATCCGTCAGGGTGTGTGATCCGCGCTGGCCACGGCCCCTGACCCTATCAGCACCGGCTGAGCCTCTCCCGGCCTCAGACTGATGCCGAGTTTTATAAACATCCTGACGTCGGGGCAGGGAAGAGGGGAGGAGGAAAAAAAAGCCCTCACCACTGAGCTGGGATGGGATTTGAGATGGGATTTGAGATGGGATGGGCTCCCCCAGCCTCTCCGTGTCCCCTCAAAGCCACCCCCGGAGCTGTGGGTGCTGCTCACTGGCCCCCAGCAGCCCAGCCTCAAGATGTCACCTCTGTCCCCGCTCTCTGGGTCTTTTTCAGCAATGTTTCTCTCACAGTTTCCCAATTTTCTCTGCAATTCTTTTTAATGCCTTAAAAAGTTGGTTCACAATCCCAGTGTAGATAAAATCCCCCCCTGTGTACTTGATCTGTTGCTGTTTTTCAAGCTCTCCCTAGTCACTGCTCATGGGGAAGTGGAGGGTTTCATCTGATTTAACATTTTTAGTGTGTTGTAAGAGCTGGAAGATGATCCCAGTGTTCTTTCTCCAAGCAGTCAGCGGGCCCTGCCAGATTCCTCAGGATTTGGACCTTGCAGCAAACCTCTCTCCCTCCTGCTTGTGTCTCTCAGCACTAACGAACGTGGGAGCCTTGTGGGCACGGAGCTGCTGTGTCTGGGAGAAACTCATGCAAAAGACCCAAATAATCATAAATCAATATTAACTCTGCATTGCTTATTATTTTCTGTTTATTGTCTCTTGGCCCGAGAAGTTGGTATTGACCCGGTCAGAACAAAATGTCAATAACTGCAGCCCTTGAAGGTCAGGGAAGATTGATGCCAATTAAACTCCCTGGCCACTGGTGTGGGGCAGGGATGAGCCGTGGTGGGACAGAGGCAGCTCCTGATGGGAGAGGCTCAGGCACAGAGAGGCATCTTGGTCCTCTTTAGCTGTTTCAGGGAAGCAGAAAACCTTCCCCAGGTGAATGAGCAGCAGGAGCTGTTTCTGCCCCTCCTGTCCCGGCACTGTGTGGGACAAAGCCATCACCCATCACCTGCCCTGGGGGGGTGTCCCCAAGGTTCCAGCCCTCCCATGGACACTTGGCATGCAACAGGCCCCAAACTGGTGGGATCCAAGGTGAAAACTTCACCCCTTCCCTCCAGCCATTGGTCTTCTCCTTCCCTGCTCGTTCCTCCGTGTGTCCCCGCTGTCAGTGTCCTGCCCTCCTGCCAGATTTCCCAGATTTCCGCCGGTCCTCACAGCGACAGGATCACAACGAAGCGATGTGACTCCAAACACCTCATGTCTCCTTCCCATTCACCCCATCAAGTACAGCTCCATACGGGAGCTTCCCAGGGTGCTGAGGTTTCTCAGACAGGAGCCCCCAGCCCTTCACCACCAAGGGAAGGCTCAGCCACGGGTGGAGTTCCTGGTTCCACCCTGGTCCCAAGCCCTGATGACAGAAGCAGGAGGCTCCTGTGGGCTCGGGTCCATGGTGCCCATGGATCCTCTGTGCCCAGGCCGGTCCCACCACCCCGGCACGGAGCAGAGCCGGGCCGTGGCCCCGGCAAAGCCTCCTGCCTTCGGCCAGCCAGAGGATGGAGCTGGCGCCGAGCCGCCCCGGGAAGGGGGGGACGTGTCCTTGGGGACTGCGGTGTCGTTCCTGGAGCCTGCCCGCTGCCTGTCACGTCTGTCACTTCTCGTTAGTGGCCGTCAGCCGGGTAACACGAGCTGACTGATGTAATCGGGGCCGGCACAGCGGCAGAGAGGGGCTCTGGAAACTTTACACCACGCGCTTTCCCAGCCTGCGCTCGCCCGGCTCGTTCCTGGAAGCCGCCTTGGAGGTGACGCCGTGCCCGGCGCAGGGGACAAAGCGCGGCGATGCCACCACGGAGCTGCCCACGGAGCCCCGGCCTCTCCTCCCCGAACGGGCATCTCCCAGCAGCCAAGGGCGCTCCGGCGGGGCCGAGCCTGGCTGCACTCAGCCAAATAAATCCCCGCTGACTCAGGGGAAAGGTGCAGGCAGAGCCCGGCACTGCCGGCCCCGCGGAGCTCGCTGCGCCCTTTGAAGCCCGAGCTGCGCTCGCACCTCGCTTTGGCCCCGGCAGCTCCTGACGCACCGTCTGCACCATCCCGGCCCTGCGGCACACCTGGGGCTGCCAGCACGGCTGGATTTGGGGTGTTTCTAGCGTGGGTCTGGCAGGGAAGGGGGATGATTGAGTGGGGATTGCTGCCATCCCTCTCACCCCTTCTGCGACCCCGTGCCACGGCACCGGCTTGGGCCCTGGGAGCCCCGAAACTGCTTCAGCAGAATTTTTGCTGGAAGGAGGAATAAAGGCATTGGGATCTGGGCTGAGTCCCACATGTGTGGCAAAAGAAGGTGGGAGAAAACCTCCTCCAGCCGTGCCAGGTTGTGTCCGTCCTCTCCAGCTGTGCCAGGCACCATGGCAGAGCCACCCGGCTGGCTCCAGTCAGAGCCGTGCAGAGAGATGGGGCCAGCATGGGCTGTGGGAAGGGATCTGGGGGGCAGGAGGAAAAGTAAAAGGGGGCTGAGTCACCTGAGAGTTTCTGTGGGGTGGGGAATGGCAGCACTGAGGTCTCCCCACTCCTTCCTCCCCACCCAGGGCTGACAACTGCGGTTCCCACATCTGGAACAAACCCCAACAGACTGAATTCCATTAAAACTGCACCGTGTCAGCGCTCCCAGGGAAATCCCCCCCGGTGCTAGGGGCAGGATGGTGCTGGGGGTGTCCTGGAGCAGGGCAATACCCACCTTGGCACAGTGGGAACGAAGGGATGGCAGCCAGCGTGGGTGGTGGGGACAGCGCTGGCACTTCCCCCAGCCTTTCTGGATCAATTTACATGGCAGGTTTTGGTGGTTTTGTTTGCCAAAAATACTTGATCACTGGAAGTGTCATGGGTGAGGAGCGAGCGCATCCGGCACTTCGGGGAGATCGATACCTCTGTGGTTGTAAATATCCCAGGAAATCAATGGAGGATGTAAAATGGATTTCGTCCATTTTCACTTTTAACATCTCTTTGTAATAAAAATGCTATTTTAATAAATGGAAACGGGGAGATTCACTGCTGGGCTGCAGCAGGTCTCGGCAGCGCTGGGTTTTTGTCATTCCCTGAGCTCTGCCAGTGCAAAACCCCTGGGTGAGGTGGAACTGTTCCATTTCATCCTCTGCCCCTCTCCACGGAGCCAGAGCCTCCCACTGCCCTGCCCCAGCCCGGCTGCAGCAGCCTTGGCTCCCTCTGCTGCTCCAGGGCTGTTTCCTTGTGCGAAGCTCCGTGTTTCCAAACCTCCCAATCCCTTGGAGCAGGGATTCAGCCTCGTGCCCAGATGTGTGGGTGTCAGCCCGTGGCACAGGGTGGGGTTGATTCTCTCTGATCCCACCAGCTCTTCCCTTCCTTTCCAGGTGGGTCCTGACCCCACAGAATGAGGTGCACTGAGGCGGGGATGGGCCTAAACAAAATTTTTTTCTTCCATGGATGGAAAAAGGGCCCTCACTGCACCCTGGGCAGTGATGGAAATGGAATCTTCACCTCTTTGTAATTGCTGTGCAACAGCCACTTGTTAATTACAACATAAAACCTCTTACCATGTGAGAGATGGATTTATGGATGAAATTCCCTGATCAATATGCACAGCAGCGCCAGGAAGAAACGTGTAGCAGGGAATATTTTTTAATTCTTGCTGGTAATTATTTCTCTCTGGCTTAATATTTGCTGACCTTGGAGAATGTAAAAGGAAAGCAGAAAGTCTGAACATGGAGTCTGTCCCGTGGGGACCTGCCAAGGGAGATGCCCATGAAAGAACAAGACACCAAAAATCCCTTGTGGCAAAAATCCTCTCTCATTGCCCAAGCAGATGTGGCTGTGGAAGAGAGGCCAGGGCAGGGCAGCTCCAGGGTCCAGCCGCAGCCCCTGCTGCTGCCGCGGTCCCTCTTCAGGCAGGAAGGCGAGGGCTGTGCTCCACCCCAGGGCTGGATTTGGGAGAAGAGGTTGGGGAGAAGGAATCCCAAGGGAGCAGGCAGCCCTCTGGCATTCCTGTCCGTGGTTTTGGCATCGTCCCTCGCAGACCGGCGGCGTTCTGCCGCAGGGCCGGGGCACAGCAGCCACCTGGGCTGAGCCGCCGCTCCTGCAGCTCCTGCTTGCCTGGATAACAACCGCGTATTTGGGCGGCTTCAGGTGCTTAACCTCTTACTAAATGTTTGTTAACCGGATTTATCCGGTGGCTCGGCGTTAGCAGAGCACGGGCAGGCTGCTGGAGCAGGGAGGGAGCGGGCTCGGTCCCTTTGTCTGGGAACGCGGTGCCGCTGCCCGGGCCGGTGCCCGCAGAGCCCCGCCCGGCCCGGGGAAGGCACGGACGTGTCCGGGCAGGGTCCCAGACATTCCTGGAGACGCGCACCTGAGTTCTGGCAGTTCCCAGGGCAATTAGCATCTCTGTGCTAACCCTGGGTTTCTCCTCTGTCTAGGCAGCTCCTCCATCAAGGTGTGGATCTGCCGTGTCTGGGCGCTGGCAGTGACGCTCGGGGAGTTTAATTGGGGAGTTTAATTAGCGACTTGGCACGACGAGCCAATTCTTGTGCAGCCATCCCAGCGGCGAGGCCGGGAGCCCCGCACTGCCCCAGCGCTTCCTCCCCTGGAGAAAAGCTCTTGGGCTGCCTCCAGCTGTACAGCATCCCTGCTGCTGCCGCTGTGGCAGGGAGGTGTTCCTGGAGCCGGACAAACCCCAGGACACCGCTCCCAGCCCATTCCCAGCTCTCCAGACCCCAGCCTGAGGTGCTGGGTCCCCATCACCGCTGAGCCAGTGGCACCGGGCACAGACACCTCTCAGTCTCCAGGAGTGGAAGTCAGCACATGGATAATTACAAGGCAGAACATCTCCGTGCCCTGTGACTAAGGCAACATGTAGAGCAAAGGTAGGAACGAACCACCAGAAGAGCAAATAAATAAAGAAGGCAGCTTTAATAATGGGGTAATTACCCAGCTTAAGTACACAATCATCTCGCATTTTGCTAAACTTTATGACACATGATGACAAGTTAATAAATGAGATGTCTTACCAGCAGTAAAACAGCTGTTACCAGCCACCTTGTATGTCTGAGTAGCCCAGAGCGAAAAAACCCACCAAGCCAAATGAAAAGAAACTGGTTATTTCTGTTTGTGAAATAGCCTGGGTAATAAATCACCATTAATGATGCTGTCACTTATCAAAGGGAAAGCTCTTGTTGCAAAAGCCTTTGAAGTCATGGCACCTATAATTTCCTAACTATAAAAAGGTACCTTTGTGTGTGTGTCATACCTGGAGCCCGCAGCAGGCAGGAGGTGCCAGGAGTTCAGCACCGCCCTGCCCGGCAGTGAGGAGGGGGTGTCCGGGCTCGGGCTGGGCTGCACAAAGCCCCGGATCTGGCAGGGATCCATTAGTGATGGTTTAAAGGTGGTTTTCCTCTTCTCCCTCCACCTAATAGCTTGTTTACCCAGGAATATTAGGGTGGTTAATTCATATTAATTAACAGGGATCTAATGTGGTTAAAATAATCAACTTGACATTTGCCGTGGCGGGATGGGCCGGGATCAGAGAGGAGCCCCCTCACTGCCCAGCCCTCACTGACCCTCGTGGGGCAGCCCAGCTCTTCTGCCCTCCCATCCTCGTGGGGAAACACCAACTTTATTAATGGTGGCACAATTATCACATTCCAGTGAGAACCCTCATCCACACCATGTCCTGGAGACACAGCAGCAGCATCTGCTGGGCTCCAGCACCACTCTCCCTCCTGCCCCAGCCCTTCACTGCACAGCCACCGAGCCTGGTGCCGGGGTGACGGTGACAAACGTGGCCCTGAAGAGGAGCAGCCTGGCTGTCACTCGAGATGAAGTCCTCTGTCACCAGAGAGTGAGAGCACCTGAGCTAAAGGAACCTCTCTCGCTCAGGTGTGAGGAAGCAGCAGGTGACGAGAGGCAGAGCACGGGTGACAATCCTGTGTGTGTGCTCGGGGCCGTGGGGACACTCAGGACCCAGCAGGGCTCTGTCCAGGGCTGCAGAGGGGATGTGCAGAGCAGGGCAGTCCCTCCTGCCCCAGGGCACTCACAGATGGGGAAGTGGCTTCCATGGCAAGATCTCACCAAACTCGAGGCTGCCAAAGCTGGGCTGGTGGAAGCCCAAGGCTGAGCTCTCCCCAGCATCACATCCAAGAGCCTCCAGACAAGCCCAGCCGGGGCAGGGTGATGCACCCACGGGGTTGGAAGACTCGGGGGTTTTTGGCATTGCCAGAGCCAGCCAAGGTAAGTGGGGCGAGCCCCAGGGGGAGCAGGGTCACAGCTCGGCAGGGCTGGCTCTGCCCTGCCCTCAGCACCTCCAGCACATCCCCTGAACAAAGAGGGGAGTTCTGCTCCCCAGAACACCCCTCTCTTGAGCAGGAATGTGTTTCTTTTCTGGAGACTTAAGGAGGGTTTTTTCCCTCCTCCTTGACTACTAAATGAGGCAGCTCCTCTGTAGCTTTGTCATTTCTCTCCTGCTGAAGACACTTTCTTTTCTTCTCATCTGAGCGGCAGGCACCTCACCCGCCTCACAAGCATCTGCTGCAAGAAGTCTTCACCTGTCACCTCTTCCCAACTGACTTGAGAAAACAGGATAGGAAAGCTATAAATAATTAAGACCCATCCAACACAGGTGCAGCACTAAATATCAAACCTGCCTGAGCATCTCCAACACTCCCTTGATAGCCAAGGGGAAACTAACCTAGTTTGGAAGGAGGAGAAGAGAGGCAGGAGCCACACACTGAAATTGTGGCCAAACTGGTTCTGGCCCCGTCAAGGACTCCTGACCCAGGAATAACCCACGAGAGCTGGCGCAGTGCGGTGCACCAGGCCAAAGGTTCACATCATCCCAAAGGACCTGGACAAGGCATCCAGGAGAGAAGAGGCTGGCCCGGGGGAGGCAGCCTGCCCTTTCCCCTGGTGTCTGTGGGGGGAGAGAGAGGAGCCTCGTGCCTGCCTGTGGCTTCTCCCTGTTAACATGCACGATTTCCCAAGCCCATCCTCCAGCCGTCTCCGAGCTTGTAAGAAGTTAACATCAAAGCTGTGGAAGGGAGGGAATGGCAAGTGCTGGAGAGAGATGTCACATTAGTGTCTGGCTCTCCCAGAGCTTCTGCATTTTAAACTTTGCTCGTCAAGGCTTTGACTCCGTGGCCCTGCTTCAGGGAGGGAAGAGAGGCCACATACAAAGAATTCTCCTCCTGCTCGGGAGCAGCTTCAGGGCAGCCCTGGGATGGTCCTGGCCTGAAAGAGCTGCAGGGAGGGCAGGAGTGCCCCGGCCGGGGCTCCTGGGCGCCTCGGAGGCTGTAAATCTGCTGCCACCAGGGCATGACGAGGCTGAGGGCGAGATAGAAACTTCCCCTTTGGGCACTTCTGTAATTGTTGGTGAGGGCGGCTGCTCAGCAGAGCGTGATTGAATTCCCAAGTGAGCAACCAGGGAGATAATTAACTTTGGAACAACTTACCTGTGAGACAAAGTATCCATCACTCAAGGTCTTTACAGAGCAACCGATACCCTGCTGAAAGCTCCTGGAGGTGACCCCGCAGCCCAAGCGGTGGGAAATATCCTCCTGGGATTGGAAAACGCTGATTTACCTGAATCTAAATGATCTGCAGGAATACTCCTGGCTCCAACTGGCAACAAAAGATAGGTGAGCAGTATAATGTGCTGTCAGCCTGCCCGGGCCTGGGGACAGCAGGGTCACCTCGAGCCAGCGGCTGGGCACGCTCTGCTCCCCATCCCCAGGAGCCACTCGGCTGCCTGGGAAGTGACATTTCAGCTCTCCCACCACTCCAGCTCCCCACAGGCCTTTCCCCACCCACACACAAGCATGCCTGATATTTTATTTATTTTTTATGTTTGATTTTACCCTGGTTCAGTTCGAAATAATGAGCATTTTGGGGGCAGAGTGTGCTGGTTAGAGCTGGGACATCTCCTGTCGCTTCTGAATTCTGGGAGCTTGGGGGCAGCCTGGAGAGGTGGGATTTGTCTCCCCGTGTATGCCAAACACAGAACCAGCAGCGTTTCACCCGAGGATGAAATGCCCATTTGTGTCCATTTGTGTCTTGGTGGGAGAGGTCAGGCAGAGGAGCAGGAGGAGGCAAAGCAGCCCAAAAACCTTTCCAAGTTTTACTGCAAAACTGCACCAAGAAACGAGCTTGGGGCTCTCCCCACACCCAAAGGCCTTCTCGGCTCAGCCTGTGCTGGTCTGTGCAGGGAGGTGACCCCAGCCCGAGCCCCCCTGCCCTGCCCTGCCCTGCCCTGCCCGAGGGACCCTCAGCTGCCCAGGGAGCTGCTTTTATTTGGGCTCCATGGCACAGCCCTGGAGATTTACTGCGGGGCTCCTTTGATGTGGGCCCCTGATAAGCATCAGGAATATTTTGGTTTCATGACAATGTCAGCCCATGGCTCTGACTGGGGGGGTTTATGGGCAGCGATGTTTCCTGCAGCTATTGAGGCTGCCACATTCCTTGGGCAGGCCAGCCAGTAAAAGAGAATCGTAAAACCCCCTCTGGAAGGGTTTATAAACAGAGGGAAGCTTCTCCTTTAAGGGAGAGGAGCGGGGAGTATTTCCATTTCAATCAGGGGCATCTCTGGAACCAGACCACAGCCAGGGCTGCAGAATTTGTCAGGGGATTAGCTGAGGAACAGAGCAAGTGCAGGGTTTTTCCCCTTTGCACTCACTCGCCTGTTATTCCAAATTAGGCTCTTGGTGCCGGGCTTGGGGGAGGGTAACGAAAAGCAGAAGGGAGCTGGGAGAGCCTGGCTGGGGGACAGGGACAGGGACAGGACAGGGACAGGAGCAGGGACAGGAGCAGGGACAGGCGAAGGGACAGCGACAGGGACAGGGAAAGGGACAGGGACAGGAGCAGGGACAGGGACAGGGAAAGGGAAAGGGACAGGCAAAGGGACAGCGACAGGAGCCAGGACAGGGACAGGGGAAGGGACAGGGACAGGAGCAGGGACAAGGACAGGGAAAGGGAAAGGGACAGGGACAGGGACAGGCACTGGAGGAGCCCTGGTGTGTGCAGGGCAGCTGGGTCCTGCTCTGGTGGGGTCTGGCACACGAGGAGGACACGGACACCCAGCTCCTCTCCTTCCCCCCACGCTCCACTGGGAGCTCCTGATGGCAGGAGAAACCCCCAGCTGGGGCACTGACAGCAGGATGGAGGGGGGGTCCCCAGGTCACCCCGCCGAGCGGGGTCCCGGCTGCGGGGAAGCCGCTGTGCCCCGGCCATCCCCCCTCCGCAGCCTCGGCTCCCTGGCAGCTGCTCCCCTGATTTATTGGAGGTTTCAGCTCCAATCTGTAAGGCAAAACCACCGAGCACATTTCCTCCTCCTCCTCCTCCTCCTCCTCCTGGTTCCGCCCCCGCCCCGCCGCAGCTCACACCTGGTACAAACAACCATAAAACCCATCTGCAGTGGTTGGGCCAGGAGCACAGGCGTGGGACAGGACAGGGACAGGGACAGGACAGGGACAGGACAGGGACAGGGACAGGGACAGGGACAGGGACAGGGACAGGGACAGGACAGGGACAGGGACAGGGACAGGGACAGGGACAGGACAGGGACAGGGACAGGAGCAGGGACAGGGACAGGGACAGGACAGGGACAGGGACAGGGACAGGGACAGGGACAGGGACAGGGACAGGGACAGGGACAGGACAGGGACAGGGACAGGGACAGGGACAGGGACAGGACAGGGACAGGGACAGGACGGGGACAGGGACAGGGACAGGGACAGGGACAGGGACAGGGACAGGACAGGGACAGGGACAGGGACAAGGGACAGGGACAGGGACAGGGACAGGATGGGGACAGGGACAGGAGCAGGGACAGGGACGGGACAGGGACAGGATGGGGACAGGATGGGGACAGGGACAGGGACAGGACAGGGACAGGGACAGGACAGGGACAGGGACAGGGCTCCATCAGGCCCTTGGCAGCCTCCAGAACTGAATTCCCATTTCTCCAGGGATTTGGGGATGGATGTTGGGGCAGAAATAGGGACGCCTTCCTCACACACCCCTCCTGGACATGCCAAGTTTTCCTCCAAGGGTGGCAACCCCAGGCCTGAGTTCTGGGCTTTAAAGACAAATGATTAATGCCCAAGATGTTTGAAGTGCCCCGTGGTAGGGAGATTTATGCAGTGATGGTTTCCCTGAACTTTTCCAAAATACCACGGGGTGAGGGCAGTGGGAATAATTCAGTCTTTGCAGACAGTGAGAGCCCCTTGGCCTCAGGTCAGGGAGGAGGAGAGTGGCAGCTCCAGGAGTGCAGGTCACCCAGCCAGAAAGGGACTGGGCTCCATCCTGGAAGCACTGGAGGCTCCATCCCTCCATCCCCCTGCTCAGGAGGCTTTTCCAGAACCTCTCTCTCCGGATGATCTTCAGCTTTCTTGTCATTTCCAGCCTAAACCTTTCTCATGGCTAATTTATCCCCTTTGTCCTTGTGCCAATATTGTCCTTTCACTTAGGCAGCTCACCCCCTGCCTGTTGTTTACCCCTCTGTGTTTACAGGAGCCATCATTTCCCCGCTCAGCCTCTGCCCTCCTGGATAAACAACCTGAGCTTGGATGGTTTGCAGTTGCTCTTCCCTGGCACCACTGCCCCAGCCCCCCTGCCAGCCTGGCACGGGACGAGCCCCCAGCCCTGCATCCTCTGGGACCTGCAGCCCCCAGCCCTGCATCCTCTGGGACCTGCAGCCCCCAGCCCTGCATCCTCTGGGACCTGCAGCCCCCAGCCCTGCATCCTCTGGGACCTGCAGCCCCCAGCCCTGCATCCTCTGGGACCTGCAGCCCCCAGCCCTGCATCCTCTGGGACCTGCAGCCCCCAGCCCTGCATCCTCTGGGACCTGCAGCCCCCAGCCCTGCATCCTCTGGGACCTGCAGCCCCCAGCCCTGCATCCTCTGGGACCTGCAGCCCCCAGCCCTGCAGCAGCAGGGGACAGCTTTAGGGACAGCTTTAGGGACAGCTTTAGGGACAGCTTTAGGGACACTTTAGGGACAGCTTTAGGGACAGCTTTAGGGACAGCTTTAGGGACACTTTAGGGACACTTTAGGGACACTTTAGGGACAGCTTTAGGGACACTTTAGGGACACTTTAGGGACAGCTTTAGGGACAGGTTTAGGGACACTTTAGGGACAGGTTTAGGTGGGAAGGACACCGGGCAGGGCGGTGTGCCAGCTCCTGCCAGCACCAGGGTGAGCCCTGGCACAGAGAGCTGCACGAGGAGGAGATGGGACTCCCCGTGCTCAGAGCTTGGGAAGTTTCTTGGCTCCCCAGCAGGACAAACAGGTTTGGTGAGTGGCGTGGAAAAGAAGAAGGGAAGCTCGGCCCAGTGCTCTGTGCTGGGATAAAAGAATCCCAACCCAGCACTGGGGCAGTCACCAGCCGTCCTCTGTCCCCAGAGGTGTCCCCAGTGACATTTCTTTTTACTTTTCATGGGCTTTCCATGACTCCCATGGCCACAGGAGCAGGACAAGGAGGGGCAGAGCTCCCAGCCCAGCCTCCTTCTGCCTTGGCCCATATTTCACAGGAGGGCAGATACCCATCGGCCGTGTCACGGTGGAAAACCAAGAACTCAGAACAATTTTAAATGAACTTTCAAAATGATGAACAAAGAGCCCTTGTCCATGTTATACTGGAAATAAATCACACCAAACTGATAGTTGTAATTCCCAAAAGTACACAGAGAATTGATTTTCCGATGACATTTATCATGATAAACCGGTACGGCAGCATACAGGCACATCTTAAGCTGCAGCTGGCTGACTCCCTCCCATTTATCACCTGTCCCATCTTGGCCAGCCACATTTGCACTGTTGCACAAGTGATTATTGCTGCTCAGGACAGCAGTCCTGGGCCGGTTTCAGCTCAGCCTGCTTGAGCCCAGGGCTGGCTTTGCCTCTCGCCCCGCGCTGACCCAGGGCAGAGAGGCACTGCCAGGCTCCTGAGCGTGGAAACTCTGCCTGGCTGGACATGAACTGCACCTGGGAACTGCAGATCAAAAAACAGCTGGGGTGGTTTAAGCCTCCCTCCAGCCCTGGGCATTCCCAGGAGTGAAACCTCCCGAGTGAAGCACCTGGAGCAGCTGATCTGGACGTGGGGCGAGGGGCTGGAGGCTCCTGCTGGGACAGGGACAGGGACAGGGACAGGGACAGGGACAGGGACAGGGACAGGGACAGGGACAGGGACAGGGACAGGGACAGGGACAGGGGAGGGAGTGAAGGTGCCAGACTGCTCCTACTGCAGCTCAGCCCTCCTGAGATCACAGATTCATAGAATCATTCAAATTGGAGAAGCTCTCTAAGATCATCAAGTCCAACTGCTAACCTACCACTGCCATCCTCACTAATCCCTGTCCCCAGGTGCCACATCCACACATTTTTTGAACACTCCCAGGGGTGGTGACACCACCTCTGCCTTGAGCAGCCTGTTCCAGCGCTCACCACCCTCTCCATGAAGGGACTTTTCCTAATATCCAACTGTCACCAGCTGGGCTGATACCAGCACGAAACTGCCTTGCTCTGGCTTTGGCTGTGGCCAGGAAAGCCCCTGGGAATGTGCTGCAGTGGGGCAGGGCTGATGCAGAGCACAGCCAGTGCCAGGCCCCAAGCACCCCAAAAGGAGCTGCAGGTGCAGTTGGGCTTTGTAGTGAAAGCCAAAACTCTTCCCAAAAGCTAAGGACACTGTCCCAGCAAGCAAACCAGCTCAATTAGGATAACACTGGATCCCCAGGCAGGTTTTTAAATTCCTGGGGCCGTGTGTCTCCCTTTGTCAGAGCCTCGCCAGCCTCCCCCACTCACCTTAATTTGTCTGAGTGCTGTAGCAGCAGCGATGTATTGGCTTTGCTGTTCCACGTCATCACATGCCCAATTTACAGCCCCATACCCCAAAGAGCAGATGCAATAAAGGCAGCCCAGGAAACAGGGATGTCATAAAGCCGAGCTCCTCATCTGTGTGCAGGGAACAAAACATCACACACCTGCTTTGGGGAGGGGGAAAGCAGGGGGAAGGGGCTGCTGTGCTGGGGGTGGGGGCAGTGTGTCTGTCCCTCAGGGATGGGGTCCATCTGTCTGTCCCTCAGGGATGGGGCAGTGTGTCTGTCCCTCAGGGATGGGGCAGTGTGTCTGTCCCTCAGGGATGGGGCAGTGTGTCTGTCCCTCAGGGATGGGGTCCATCTGTCTGTCCCTCAGGGATGGGGCAGTGTGTCTGTCCCTCAGGGATGGGGTCCATCTGTCTGTCCCTCAGGGATGGGGTCCATCTGTCTGTCCCACAGGGATGGGGCAGTGTGTCTGTCCCACAGGGATGGGGCAGTCTGTCTGTCCCACAGGGATGGGGCAGTGTGTCTGTCCCACAGGGATGGGGCAGTGTGTCTGTCCCACAGGGATGGGGCAGTGTGTCTGTCCCTCAGGGATGGGGCAGTGTGTCTGTCCCACAGGGATGGGGCAGTGTGTCTGTCCCACAGGGATGGGGTCCATCTGCCTGTCCCTCAGGGATGGGGTCCATCTGTCTGTCCCACAGGGATGGGGCAGTGTGTCTGTCCCTCAGGGATGGGGCAGTGTGTCTGTCCCACAGGGATGGGGCAGTGTGTCTGTCCCACAGGGATGGGGCAGTGTGTCTGTCCCACAGGGATGGGGCAGTGTGTCTGTCCCTCAGGGATGGGGCAGTCTGTCTGTCCCTCAGGGATGGGGTCCGTCTGTCTGTCCCACAGGGATGGGGCAGTGTGTCTGTCCCTCAGGGATGGGGTCCATCTGTCTGTCCCACAGGGATGGGGGTGCCCAGGGGGTCCAGCCCTGAAGCTGCTGCCTGGGCAGGAGGTTGTGGGTGGCTCTGAGGGGTTGCCAGACCCAGGGCAGGCTGGGCAGAGGGGGCACAGTTTGGCACCAGACCACACAGAGGTTTCTTCCGAAGTCAAGTCGGCATTTTCTTGTTCTTAGTGCTGCACTGAGCCCTCGGCCCCTCTCTCCAAGGGGAGGAAAAGCGAGGGGGGCTCTTTGGACCCCCGAAACCCCCAGGCCCTGAGCTCTTGAACCAGGACATGCCTGCCAAGAAGAGTCGCCCAAAGCAAAGATTTCTGCTCTGTTATTGTGGGGCTGGGGAGATGGGAACCCTCGGAGGGGGGACAGGATAATCACGGCAGAGATGAGAAGCTGGCTGGGTCTCACCCGTCCCCGAAGGCAGCAGCGGAGATCAGCTCGCCTCATTATCAGAAAGTTTTTGTTTAATAACCCAGGGTAATAAAATGCACCTCTGGAGGGCTCTGCCCAGATAAAAGAATGTTTATGGTGATAAAGAGTTTTGAATTTAGCTGCCACAAAGAACGAATGAAAGCCCTTTGTTCCCCCAGGCTCTGCGGGTGACCTTGGCCGTGGCTGTGGCAGCAGCTGGGCCAGGATGGCTGGACAGAGAGCTCGGAGTCCTGCTGGAAGGACTCCAGGAATTCCTTGGGATCCCCTGGAGCCGGGGCCATGTGTTGGTGGTGACAGCAGGATGCAGGTGAGCATCTTCCAGGGCAATGCGATTTCCAGCAACGGCAGAGCCAGAGCTTTCAGAAGGGGCTGGAGAAAGCCCGGATGCCCCAAAACCGGCTGTGCCAGAGCCCTGGAGATTCCAAAGGGCAGGAGCAGGGGGACCAGAAACAGAGCCTGGCTGCTGCCAAAAAGAAAGAAAAGAAAAAAGGAGTGAACAGCAACAACAAAAAGTCTGATCCCAGATTTTAGATGTAGTTGGGAAACCGATGTTATGCAAATGAGTTCACTTCAAAAGCTAATCACTTTGAAAGGTCAAAACTCACAGTCATAATCGGACTAAACAAAAAGCTAATTAGAGGCCTTTTGTGTGCCTAAATGAGGCCGGGGAGTTCCCCCTGCTCCCAGGGGTGAGGGGTGCTCGGGAGGGCTCTTGGCAGGATTAGTTCTTCCGAGGTATTTGCCTCACGCCGGGTGAATGGAAATAATGATCCAGGAGCGGAGCAGAGCCCTGGGCTGGAGTCACATCAAACTCAGGGATAAACCGAGGGAGGCGGAGCTGGAGCGTGATGCTCTCGGGGTGCTGCTGACACGGGAGTGATGGTGCTTCATCCTCACCTTCATCCTCACCTTCGTCTTCAGCTCCATCTCAGCTCCCTCCTCACCTCCATCTCAGCTCCATCCTCACCTTCATCCTCACCTTCATCCTCACCTTCATCCTCAGCTCCATCCTCACCTTCATCCTCACCTTCATCCTCACCTTCGTCTTCAGCTCCATCTCAGCTCCATCCTCACCTTCATCTCAGCTTCATCCTCACCTTCATCCCCAGCTCCATCTCACCTTCATCCTCACCTTCATCCTCACCTTCATCCTCAGCTCCATCCTCACCTTCATCCTCAGCTCCATCCTCACCTTCATCCTCAGCTCCATCCTCACCTTCATCCTCACCTTCATCCTCACCTTCATCCTCACCTTCGTCTTCAGCTCCATCTCAGCTCCATCCTCAGCTCCATCTCAGCTCCATCCTCACCTTCATCCTCAGCTCCATCTCAGCTCCCTCCTCACCTCCATCTCAGCTCCATCCTCACCTCCATCCTCACCTTCATCCTCACCTTCATCCTCAGCTCCATCCTCACCTTCATCCTCACCTTCATCCTCACCTTCGTCTTCAGCTCCATCTCAGCTCCATCCTCACCTTCATCTCAGCTTCATCCTCACCTTCATCCCCAGCTCCATCTCACCTTCATCCTCACCTTCATCCTCACCTTCATCCTCAGCTCCATCCTCACCTTCATCCTCAGCTCCATCCTCACCTTCATCCTCAGCTCCATCCTCACCTTCATCCTCACCTTCATCCTCACCTTCATCCTCACCTTCGTCTTCAGCTCCATCTCAGCTCCATCCTCAGCTCCATCTCAGCTCCATCCTCACCTTCATCCTCAGCTCCATCCTCACCTTCATCCTCAGCTCCATCCTCACCTTCATCCTCACCTTCATCCTCACCTTCATCCTCAGCTCCATCCTCACCTTCATCCCCAGCTTCATCCTCAGCTCCATCTCATCTCCATCCTCACCTCGATCCCCAGCTCCATCCCCAACTCCATCTCAGCTTCATCCTCATCTTCATCCTCAACTCCATCCTCAGCTTCATCTTCAGCTCCATCCTCACTTTCATCCTCAGCTCCATCTCAGCTCCATCTCAGCTCCATCTCAGCTCCATCCTCTCCTCCATCTCAGCTCCATCTCAGCTCCATCTCAGCTCCATCCCCAGCTCCATCTCAGCTCCATCTCAGCTCCATCTCAGCTCCATCCCCAGCTCCATCTCAGCTCCATCTCAGCTCCATCCCCAGCTCCATCTCAGCTCCATCTCAGCTCCATCCCCAGCTCCATCTCAGCTCCATCCCCAGCTCCATCTCAGCTCCATCTCAGCTCCATCTCAGCTCCATCCCCAGCTCCATCTCAGCTCCATCTCAGCTCCATCCTCTCCTCCATCTCAGCTCCATCCCCAGCTCCATCTCAGCTCCATCCCCAGCTCCATCCCAGCTCCATCCCAGCTCCATCCCCAGCTCCATCCCCAGCTCCATCCCAGCTCCATCTCAGCTCCATCTCAGCTCCATCTCAGCTCCATCCCCAGCTCCATCCCAGCTCCATCTCAGCTCCATCTCAGCTCCATCTCAGCTCCATCCCCAGCTCCATCTCAGCTCCATCTCAGCTCCATCTCTGCTCCATCTCACCTCCATCTCAGCTCCATCTCACCTCCATCTCAGCTCCATCTCAGCTCCATCTCAGCTCCATCCCCAGCTCCATCTCAGCTCCATCTCAGCTCCATCTCAGCTCCATCTCAGCTCCATCTCAGCTCCATCCCAGCTCCATCTCAGCTCCATCTCTGCTCCATCTCAGCTCCATCTCAGCTCCATTCCCAGCTCCATTCCCAGCTCCATCTCAGCTCCATCCCCAGCTCCATCTCAGCTCCATCTCAGCTCCATCCCAGCTCCATCTCAGCTCCATCTCAGCTCCATCTCAGCTCCATCCCAGCTCCATCTCAGCTCCATCCCAGCTCCATCCCAGCTCCATCTCAGCTCCATCCCCAGCTCCATCTCAGCTCCATCTCAGCTCCATCCCAGCTCCATCCCAGCTCCATCTCAGCTCCATCTCAGCTCCATCTCAGCTCCATTCCCAGCTCCATCTCAGCTCCATCCCAGCTCCATCTCAGCTCCATCTCAGCTCCATCTCAGCTCCATCTCAGCTCCATCCCCAGCTCCATCTCAGCTCCATCCCAGCTCCATCTCAGCTCCATCCCAGCTCCATCCCAGCTCCATCTCAGCTCCATCTCAGCTCCATCTCAGCTCCATTCCCAGCTCCATCTCAGCTCCATCCCAGCTCCATCTCAGCTCCATCTCAGCTCCATCTCAGCTCCATCTCAGCTCCATCCCCAGCTCCATCTCAGCTCCATCCCAGCTCCATCTCAGCTCCATTCCCAGCTCCATCTCAGCTCCATCTCAGCTCCATCTCAGCTCCATCCCCAGCTCCATCTCAGCTCCTCCTCCTTTCCCCACCCCTCAGTGCCATTTGGTGCCAAGGTGGGGCTCAGCTCCAGGACTTGTCCTGGGTTTGGCCCCGGGCTCTGTTGGTCCTGGGGGCCCCAGCGCTGCCCCTGGGGACTCCCAGTGCTCCCAGTGCCTTTTGATGCTTCCCCAGGAGCAGCCCCCGGGCTCGGCCGGCTGTCAGCAGCACCGTCACTCCAGCTGGAGTCCTGTTGCCAAGATATGGATTTGGTTTTAATAACAGTTAGTGCAAACATTGTAAATTTACTGCTGCTAGAGAGACTTTTTGAAAATGTCCAACTCTGGCCATAATTTTTCACTCGCTCCAGCTGTTTGTGCTCTGCTCATACCTGACGTGCTGCTTTGAAATAGCAATCACTGTATTTATAAGAAGGGAAGGACTCATAAATATGTCAGGAGTGGAATATACAACGCCATATTTCACCATTTTCTATTTTAAAATTGTGAGTTATGGCTACAGAAATGTGGTCCCATTAAAGGTGATATGATGTATTTTGTGTCTTGTTCAGGAGCCCATCCATCACCCAGACAATAAAGAAAACCGCACTTACTTTTTTTCCCTGTCGTCTGTAATTTATGATGCCCAAAAAGCTGTAACCTTTTGGCAGGCTTTGCAGAAACTGCTGCACTGTTAGCAACTAAATAACCTTTTATAAGGTTTTAAATGTGTTGCTACAGTCTCAATGCACTTGCTGTATTGATCCAGAAGATCCTGCAAAAAAGGGGAAAGGAACATGATCTATAACAGGATCGATAACGGCGTATAGATTGTTGAAAGATGCTTCTAATGATTTTTGCCAGCCATCATCTTTCAACGTGCAGCTCCCCATCTTTGGGGCTTCAGTCTCTGCTCAAATTAATTAACCTTGCTCAGACTGCCTGTGCCAGACAGGGCTGGGGAGGATGCGCTGTGCTCCCAGCCAGGTCAGGCAGGGTGGTGACAATGGGTGTCCCCGGCAGGGAACCGACCCCAAAACCAACCCCCAGGCCCCGGTGCAGCCTGACAGGGTGGTGACAATGGGTGTCCCCCGCAGGGAACCGACCCCAAAACCAACCCCCAGGGTGGCAAGGATGGCAAGAAGTGGGGTGTGCAGGAGAAGCTCTCCCACAGCTCCCACTGCCCCTCCCCACTTTAGGGAAGGATATTTCTGCTTTTTCCCATTGCAGAGCTCTGTCCCTTCATGTGAAGCGTTGGGCATCCATCCTCCTTTGGGCATCAGAACCTCTGGAATGTCCCCAAACCTGGCAACACCCCACACCTGGGCCCGCTGGTGTGTGCCAGCTGCCGATGCTCTGGCTGGTGGGTGCAGGATTCAATCATTAATCCTCATCCCAGCTTTAAAAGTGCTGAGTGGAAAGCAATTCCATGGAGAAGTCGCTGTGTTCAGAGGGGGATTTAATGGAAAATCAAAGGGGAGGGAGCAGAGGCGGGAGGGGCACGGCCGGGCTCTGGAGAGCCCAGCAGAGCTTCCCTCCCACCCGGCCACCTCGCTCTGTCATTGCTGTTTCCCCCCAAAGCAGCCACCAAATCATTATTAACATTATAAATAAAATGAGAGGGCAAGTTATTAAATGTAAAATATGTGGAGTCCTCCTCGAACTCACTGCGTAGTTCATAAATATGATGGCTTAATTTCATCTGTAATCCGAGCGGCTGATGAAGCATTACACAGCTCCCTGTTAATTGAAGTTGTTAACAAAGCTGAAGAGGGAGATTATTATGTATAGACTTTTATCCTTCAGGGGTATCATCATAACAGATCATAAATGGAAATGAATTCATGGCTCCCACGTGGTTTAGTGCCAGGCGTGTGGCCAGCGCAGCCGTGGGGATGGGACACGGGGCAGGTCCTGCCTGGGAGGGTCCCCTGTCCCCTTCCACAGCCCCAGCACTGAACCCTGAGCCCCGGCCAGGCCGCCCAAGCTCCCAGCTCTCCTCGCAGCACCTTCAGGATGAGCTTCCTGCAGCCCAGCTCTGGGTTTGTGGAGCCTCTGGAAGCCTTTGGCTGTGATGTGTGATCATTGCCACGGGCTGGGGCACGCCATTCCTCAGGGGAGATGGAAAATCCATTCCCTGGCCGCTGTATCCCGGCCGGAACGCTCAGGTGCAGGAGGATCCTCTGAGCTGGGGCCAGTTATTTACTGTGGAGCACGAGGCAGCTCCTGCGAGGGCACCTGGGGCTCCATTCATTTCCCAGCTCCACGGACAAAGGGTCGTTACCATCCCAGACAGGAGCATCCACGTTTCCAGCACATTGCTTAAAGCAATATTTTCCTTTGGCCTCTGTTGGCAATGGGTTGTTTGTTATATGGAGAAGTGGCTGCCAGGTGTCAGAAGCTGTCTGGGAGCAGAATCTCCCTTCCCTTGGCATTCTGTGCTCACTCCTTGCACCCCACAGAGCCCTGGGAGATGCTTTCACAGCGAGTGGGTGCCAGTGCCCAGCGCAGGCCCCCGGATCACCCTCTGCCCAGCCAGGGGCTGCAGCCTGCGTTTCTGGGCTGTGCTGCTTCCAGGTGCAGTTATGAAAACACACAATGGTGTTTCCTTCTCCTGGACCCCATTGGCTTTTTCCACCCTGCACGTTATCCAGGAAATTCTCGTCTATACCTTAGAGGAGCTGCCGTGATTATCTGGAACACGTTACTTGCACACAGCAAATGCAAATTAATGTAGTCTTCACATTTTGCCGTGGCAATAAAGAGGAATGTTGACATCAGCCTGAAAGTAGAATTAACTTTTGCATGATGTGGTGTGAGCGCGAGGTGTTGAAACCCGCGGCCGAGACTTTCCAAGTCACAGTAAAGAACTGTTCTGGCAGCGTTTCCAGGAGCAGAGGTGAGCTGAGTGCTCTCTCTGTTCCAGCCTGGATTATTGCTTTGCCGGCCTTTCCAAACCCTGCCATTTTGTCTCGTTACCTCTAATGCGCTCCTTGGTTTATTGCAAGCTCATCTCCTTAGGAGGGGAGAGTTACGGCGCTGTCGGGCTCTGCTGCTCTCGGCTCAAGAGCCGGCTGCTCCCGGCAGCTCCGGCCTCCCCTGGCCCCCCCAGCATCCCGGGACCCCCGAAGCGGAGCAGGCAGGGCTGGAGGGCCGGCTCCTGCAGCCCCCGAATCCCCCCAGCATCCCGGGACCCCCGAAGCGGAGCAGGCAGGGCTGGAGGGCCGGCTCCTGCAGCCCCCGGCAGCCGCAGCCCCTCCGGATCGGTGTTAACACCTTGTCCTCGGCGGCGTCACCCTTAAATCACGGCTGAGGCTCAATGGGAAGGGACAGGGCTAAGAGCCGTATCGATCCCTTCTGCAGCGCACGGGCTCCCAAACCCCACGGCCACAGCAAAACCCGGCCTGGAGCTCGGGCTGCTGCCCCGCAAACGTGTCCTGGGGGCTTCTCAGGCTTGGGCTGAGCAGGGCTGCTCCGGGGCTGGGCTTTCAGGGTGTGCCAGGAGCCAGGAGAGCACCCACAGCAGCCCCCTCTGTGGGGAGGGGTACACAGAGCACCCCAGCACCTTTCCACAGCACCAGGGAGCGGTGGGAGCAGCTCTGGCTGCCCTGGGGGCTCATTGTGGCCCTTGGAGGGGTCAGCGCCTCCCTCCCTGGCCAGGCTCCAGGACAATTCGGGCTGAGTGGGCTGTAAATGGGGAAGAAGGGAAAACAAATGATGCCAGCAGCAAGTGAAGGAAGTGTAGGAGCATTATGTAAAATATTAAATTTAATGCTATTCCATTTTCCATCTCAGTTATTAAATTAACTGAGAACTATGCTTGCACTTAAAAGATTCCTGTCATATTTTATGCACACGATGATCTCAGAGTAATTCGTGTTAGAAATATGTCATGTTAAATTACAGATACCAATAAACCTTACTTAAACTCGGCATTGATCATGCATGGGAGATAAACTCCTCAGGGCCAGATCCCCCCAATCGTGCACCCCCAGCACTTCTCCCCTCCCTGGGATGGGACAGCGAGTGATAGAAGGGGAAATTTCCTCTCTTCCCTCCCCACGGCAGGGCTGGGGCCAGGCAGAGCCAGCAGGGCACGGCAGGAGCAGAGGGGACACGGTTGGTGTTCCTCTCCTGGGGACAGCAGCTGTTGTTTGATGTGCTGGGAGAGCCGAGGTGTGCAGAGCAGGTGAGGGGTGACGGCTCTCCCTGCCGGGGTGACACCGCTTATCGGCAGATTTGGTGTCACCGTAGCAAACGTGGCACGGTGACAGTCTGTCTCCTGTGTGGTGTCACCTCTGCTGGCACAGGCCCATGGTCCCAGCTGCTCCCTCCCCGCAGCAGCAGCCTCCATTCCTTTGCTGAGCTGTGGAAAGCCCCTCTCCTGCTGAGAGTGCTGCTTTTAGGGGTGCCGAGACTTCACCTGCTCAGAGACACCCCTGAGCCTGTAAACGGGGACACTGGGGCAGGGAGGGCACCCCCAAAACACAGCCCACGGCTGCGGGGCGAGCTCCCAGAGCCCCCAGGGCCGGCACGGGAGTGAGTCCCTGGCACGGGAGGGCAGCCCTGGCTTCCAACTCCTGCCCTGAGAGCGAGCCAGAGCTGCATTAGAGGCGCCAGGCTCGGTGGGAGAGGGAAAATGCTAATAATAGGTCTGGGCAGAAGGGGAGCACAGTCCCTCCCTCCTGCACAGCCTCCTGCAGCCTCTGGTCACCAGCCCCCCGGGGGATGCTCCTGCTCTGGGACCAGCTGGGCAGGGCAGCCTCTGTGCCCCCACAGCCCCAGAGGACGGTCCCCATCTCCACAGCCAGCACATGAGGACAGCAGAGCCCTCGGAGGGACAGGAGCACCAAACCCCTTCCCAAAACCCATCCGGCAGCGTGCCCAGGGCTCGCACCGCTCCCACACTCCATGGCACGGCCCTCATGTGATCCAAGGCTTGGCTTTTCCTTTATGAAAATCCTCTGCCTGTGCACAGGAATCACAAGCTCTGGCTGCCCTGAGGCTGCTCCCACGGCGGCTCTGAGGCGTTTCAGGGCAGTTTGGCTCCTGCCTCCCCTTGAACAGCACCGATTGTTGTGGGAGCAGGGTCCCGGCCGCCCCCAGCCAGCGCCGGCTGCAGCGCCCGGCCAGGACAGGCTCATCCCCAGGATGGACTGGGGCCCCTCGCTTGTCTTCACCCTGAGTGACCTGATGGGAAGAGCCAGTGTCCCTGGGACTGCTGCTGCTAATCCAGACCCAAGGAGCGTCTGAAAGCTCAACCCGTTGGTTCCTTTCCTTTTGAGAGTGACCCAGAGGCTCCCCAAGGTCCATCCCCGCTCTGGTCACGGGTGTAAATGTGACCTGCCCAGAGCCCATCAGGGCTGGGACCAGCCCAGGGTGACTGTCCACCCTCAAGGTGTGACTGTGGGGCTGTGTGAGGCCATCCCCGGGGACAACAGCTCCCCAGAGCAGCCGGGAGCCTTTGGAGCTGCTCCCACGTTGTGTCAGAGCTGACCCGAGCCGGGTGCTGAGCTCTGCCTTCCCCACAGCCGAGCATCCCTGGGACCAACACCAGGCAGAGCGTGCCACGACAGCAGCCACGGTGACAGCGGCTGTGACCTCGCAAAGCCGAGCTCCGGTGGGGTCCCCAGAGCCCCGGGAGCCCCGAGCGAAGGCTCCCGCTGCCAGGGAGTGATCGGGTGCTGCAGCACATGCTGCGGGGCTGCTTTCATCCTGCTCCAGGTGGCTGCAATCCAGTGCAGGATTTACAGTGCCCTGACCCTGAGCTGTCAAGAAGGAACAGCCAGATTAATGGGGTGGGCGGGTTCGTGCAATAATCGTTTGTTTGATGTGACAAGCCTGATAGGCGTTGATTTACTTACAGACTGATAGGCTTTTAATTGAGCACCTCCGTCCCAGTCACATCAAAGGCAGAGGTTGACAAGGGGCCCCTTTTACCAAAAGCTCCCAGTGACTGACAGATCCTGGATGCTAATTCTCCCGGGGAGGGGGTTCCCTCTTTTCTCTTGGTGGTTTTTTATTCTCCGGCCGGGCCGGGCCGGCGCAGAGAAAGCTCCTTTTCCTGCAGGAGAGGGTGTCTCTCCTCACCCAGAGCCCCCTGCACGACCCTGCCAGGCTTTTCTTTCCCTCCACGAGAGTTTTGGGGAGCCCCTGCCTCCTCCCGCTGCCAGGATGTCACAGGCAGGGGGGCACCCAGGGACAGGGCTTCCCTCCGTGCTGTCCCCAGCACCGTCCCCAACATGGAGATGTTGCCCCTGGCACCCACCTTGTTCCTGGGGTGCCCTTCCTCCACCCCTTCCCTGCCTTCTGGGCCTTTGGGGTTGCTCTGGGTCATTCCCCTCCTAAAGGAGAAGCCAGTGACCCTCTGGTTGCCACACAGGTCCGGGGGGCACAGCACCTTATCCCTGTCCCCAGGGCCAGCAGGGTGGCAGCCTCAGAGGGCACCACTGGCACCCACAGGAGCATCCCAGGCCAGTCCAGGTGGTCAGGGAGCACCTGCCCGTCACCAAACACACCTCTGGGTCCAGCTGTGCCACTGAATGGACAAGAGCTGGAAGAAATGAGCTGGGAAGCAGAGGCAGAACCGAGCCACAGCCGGTCTGGGGTGATTTTTGGTGTCGGGGTGCATTACCTGCCCTGCTGCTGGGGCTCCTCGTGGGTTACACACCAAGACTTTGTGAATGACCCTGGATGGGCACAGAAAGTCACCTGGAGGTGAGTGTGATCCTCTGTACAGAGCAGGTGTACAGACCCACCAAAGGGTCTGGAAATGCAAAAGCAAACCCAAGTGGCTCAGACATTTTGTGAAAGACTTATAGGGGATTATGCTCTTAATGGGAAATTTAAGGATGTGGGTATAAATCACAGCCTTTTCCTCTAACCTGTGGGGTAGCATTCGCCTGAGCCTTTGGGCTGGATTAGCTCTGTCTATTTATGTTTTAAAGACTGATGTGTTTTTCACTATCAAAATATAAATTATTTTTACTGTATCAATGATTAAATATTTTTCTTTGAGATCATAGAGTCCAAAAAAATAAATGTTTCTGAAGAGGCATTCAAAAAATTTAAAAGAAGAAAAAATCCCTCTGAGAACCCCTTTTGTCATTTGCAACCAATAAAAATGCCTATTGTTATGAAGGGCTCATAAATAATCTGATTTTGGCATGCTTTCATACCATACAGAAAATGAATAAATTAAACTTGATTTACAGCCTTTTTCATTTTTATTAGAGTTGCTCCAAACACTTTCTGTGACGTACGTGCCAGATGAGCTGCACTGAATGGTTTGAGGCTCTGGCCCTGGTATTATAGAAATTAAGTTGGTTTCATTTGCATAGTTTAATTAACTAATACTGGCAAAGAAAAAAAGGAAATGGGGGTGAAGGGGAATTTTTTTGTGGGTGTCTGAGGATTAATTGAACCCAGCGAGGCTGATCCCCCAAAGTGCCAGCACAGGGAAACGTTGGGATCCCCACATCAATTTTGGGGTTGGCAGTGCTGATAGTGATGGAGACTGGGGGGTCACCACCCCCCCCACTTCAGAGACAGGGAAACTGAGGCACGGGAGCTTGGCACGGCCCTGTGGCAGCAGCTCGGGGGTCAGCAGAGAGAACACCCCAAAGTGTCCTGCCTTCATCCCAGGGCTGTGCAGACCCTCACTCTGATGGCACGGCTGAAATCTTGGAGATGAACAGGTAAAGCCCCCCCAAAAATCCCAGTGAAGTGCCTGTGACCCCGGGACCAGCCCCCTCCCTCCCTCCCTGGTGACTGTGGGATGTTCTCCTCCCCCCTTCTGCAATTTATCCCGTCGAATTTCCCACCAGGAAACAGCTTCATTACATCAACAACAGGAAGACCCCACAGCTTTGTCACACAGAAAAGCAGCTCTTAGTCACACATCAAGGGAGCAGGGGAGGGGAAAAAACCCTTCACCTTTTTCTGCTTTAATGTTTGCAGCGTTAATGGCTCTGCGGAGGGAAGAGAATCCCGGCCATTCCATAACTAACCATCACCAGCGAGGATCACTTAATATCCAAGTGTCTTCCTGCTTTTCCTGCTACATGATTGCTTTGGAAAGAAAGATTAATTCCAACTTTAAAAAAGAAAACACTATTTTTATCATTGCCAGGAGTCTATACGGGCTTAAAAAAGAAAAAGCGCTTGCTTGTCGTTTTACATCTTGCAGTTTTGTCAGTTGTTTTAAAACATGTCTCCTGTAATAAATAAGATCATTTTTATGCACTTGTTCTGCAGCTAAAAGCAAGGCCCGGGCTGGTGTTGCGTGGGGAGTGGAGGCACTCGGGGATGGAGCAGGGCAGGGAAAACGCTGACTCGGGAGGTTTGCGTCCACAGAGCAGCTGAGGAGCTGCGGGGTGGGCGAGGGGGGATTTACCTGGGCACGGCAGGTGTACAGCGGGCACCGGGGGACAGATAAAGGCTCGGATTTAGGATGTGCCTTGGATCCTCATCCTGCAGCGGGGGCTGGAGCCGCCCCCAGCTCTCCCCACAGTGCCTGGAAGCTCCGTGGGACCCGTCCAGGATGCACCCAGCACGGGCTGTCCCCCTGGCCTGTCCCTCAGTGCCCTGCACAGCTGGGAGACGGTGCCTGCTGCCACACCCCACACACCCCCAGCTCCCCTTACCCTCTTTTCCCTTAAACTGTGTCCGGCAGCAATGAGGCAGGAGTGATTTATTCCGGAGTCAAAGCCCAGCAGAGTTACAGCAATTTAAATTCGTGCAGGTTGCAGTGCTCAGATGCCTCTCTCCATCCTGCCTGCTCTGCACCCCTTGGCACCCAGGATGCCGGGGCCAAGGGACAGAAAACTCCCTGCTCAGACTCATCCCAAGTTACTGGAAGGTCTTGAAGGTAAACAAAAACCTTTCCCTCTTCCCCAGCCTCGCTTCACAGGTCGCAAAGACGCCAGAGTCCCTGAGCCTCGTTAGGGCTCTGCACGGGAACTCGTCCTTGGAGAAATCAAACGTCCTCAGTGGCAGCCCAGGTGGGGCAAGTCCTGCTTAGGGATAAAAACATCATCTTTCATTGGTGAAAGTGCTCCCCGAGGCTTCTGGTCTTCTTTAGCTTTGCTTCTATTCCAAATGTTTGACTTTTCCTTTGGTGCTGGTGTTGTTTTCGTTGGGCAAGGGTCTCGCTGCTTTTGTTTAAACTTGTGCAATCTCTGAGCAGAGAGGGGTTTGTCACGGAGCAGATCTGGACACGGAACAGGGAAGTTTAACTTTCTCCCCTCTGCTTCTCCTTAACAAAAACAGGACCCTCGTGGGTTTTAGAGCAGAGGATCCAACCGGTGCCGGGAAGGGCACCAGCGTGGAGCAAGATTCATCATCACCCACAGCATCCCTCTGATGGAGCTTTAATCCAGCAAACACAAGCTGGTGCAGAAATGGTCTCTGTGTGCCAGCACCGGGGCAGGATCAGGCCTTGGGCATGACCTGGGCTTTGGGGAAGGATGAACGGCCCCGGGGGCATCGCTGCTCCGTGCCCTCGCTCCGCCCCGGCACCGCCGCTGCTCTTACGCTCTTGTCCCACCTGATTTTAGGTTACTCTGTGAAGGCCGAGTTGTTGTTGTTGGCAAACAACTCGAGGGACTTTGAGGAAAGCCTTTTTTTCTGTTTCCTCCTTCCCTGAATGGCTCCTTTGAAAGGCAGCGCCTCTCCGCTTCCATCCCGCTGTCCGGATTGAATCGATCTCGCGGTCAGCTTTGGGAGAGCGGAAAAAAGAGAAGAAAAAAGCCTCACAAAGAGGAGAAATGGACATGTCTGACCCTGGGTGTGATTGATAGTGGTTGGATAAGCGAGACTGGATGTCAGGCTGCGCTGGGCGATGCCAGCACTCACCGGGGAAATCCAGCAAAGCCTTTTTTCCCAGAACCCAGAGCAGCGGGCTTGGGGAGGGGTGGGCACATGAACTTAATAATAGCAACATTGTTGGAACATAAAGCATCTGTCAGGAGTTAATATGATTAATTAGAGGTGTCTGTCCTTCCCCCTCTCCCTCACTGGGTAGGCAGGAGGGACCTGAAACACAAACCCAGGGGGGCAGAGGTGGGGCTGGAATGGGCACCTGGCCCCACACTGCCAAAGGTCCTCAGTTCTCATCCCATCCTGACTCCCACAATTTTATCTTGTCACTCCACATCCCCATCCTATTGCACATCTCCCCTCAAGCCCCCATTCTCCCACCAGCTCCCACCTGAAGCCCAGGAGAGCCAGGGAAGGAGCTCTCACCCCACCAGGACCCCGCAGCCTCACATGCAGGAATCACTTGGATACAGCTCCAGGATTTATCCACGTGCCTTGGCTCCTCGGGGATAGAGCCTGGCTGAGCTCGGCTGGTTTTCAGCCCCCTGCAAAACTGAAGCCCCGGGGGATTTTGAAATTAATTCAAGGATGTCTGGAAAAGGTAACTAGAAATAGGAAGTTAATTGTTGGAAGTTAATTAGTTATACAGCAGCCTGCACTGGCACCTGAAGATTTTTAAGACTCAGCAAAGCAAAGAAAGGAGAAAATGCCTGGAGAAAAGGAGTTGTAGGTTCATAAGGGAATTGTCACTTTGTGAGAGCCCTGAGTTAAGGTCAGCCCCCTCACCTTGGGTGGCTCTGGGACGGGGCACAGGTGCTGCCTGCAGGGTCAGGGCAGTGGCAGGACACGGGCACTGGGGGCAGGAGCCACTGGCACAGGGGTGCTGAGCTGTGCCGTGCCAGGCTGTGCCAGGCTGATCTTATCGAGGCAGTGCCATGCCAAGGTGTGCCAGCTGAGCCGTGCCATGCCATCATCAGCCACGCTGGGCATGCCGTGCCAGCTGGGCCATGCTGTGCCATTCCAGGCTGTGGCATCTCATGTCAGCCATGCCCAGGTGTCTGAGCTGTGCCAAGCTGTGCCCTGCTAAGGTGCTCCAGCTGCTGTGCCAGCAGTGCCAGCCCATGCCATGCCACGGTAAACTGTGCCAGCAGTGCCAGCCCATGCCATGCCATGGTAAACTGTGCCAGCAGTGCCAGCCCATGCCATGCCACGGTAAACTGTGCCAGCAGTGCCAGCCCATGCCATGCCACGGTAAACTGTGCCAACAGTGCCATGTACTGTCATGTCATGTCATGTCATGTCATTCATGTCATTCATGCCATGCCAAGGTGTGCCAGCAGTGCCATGCCATGATAAACTGTGCCAGCAGTGCCATGCCATGATAAACTGTGCCAGCAGTGCCATGCCATGATAAACTGTGCCAGCAGTGCCACGCTGAGCTGTGCCAGCGGCACTGAGCCGAGCCGAGCCGTGCCAAGCCAAGCCAAGCCGAGCCGTGCCGAGCCGAGCCGAGCCGAGCCATGCCGAGCCGAGCCGTGCCAAGCCGAGCCGTGCCGAGCCAAGCCGAGCTGAGCCGAGCTGAGCCGTGCCCGTGCCAAGCCGAGCTGTGCCGAGCCAAGCCGAGCTGAGCCGAGCTGAGCCGTGCCCGTGCCAAGCCGAGCCGTGCCCGTGCCGAGCCGTGCCGAGCCGAGCCGTGCCCGTGCCGAACCGAGCCGAGCCGAGCCGAGCCGAGCCGTGCCGAGCCGAGCCGTGCCGAGCCGTGCCAGCCGCTGGAGCTCGGCCGGTGTCGCGGTTCTCCCCCGCGCGGCGGCGCGGGGCGGTGGCGGTGGAGCGGCGGCGGCTCGCCCCCCCCACCGGCGGCTCTCCCCGCCCCGGGGGCCCGGGCGGGCGGGGATTGGGGGGGGGCGGCGGCCCCCTCGGGGCGCGGCCGCCATCGGGGGGATTTGTTGCGTCGGGGGGGCCGGGGGAGGGGTTTGGCTCGCCGGGGGCGCCGCCGCCGCCGCTCCGCCGCCCGCCCGGCCCGGCCCGGCCCCGCGGAGCCCGGGCACTCCCCCCTTTCCCCCGCCCCAAATGAGCGGCGCTCCCGGCGGGCCCCGGCCGAGGACCCCGCCGGGCCGCGGAGCCGCGGCCGCCCCGTCGCCCCGGCCGCCCCCCGCCGACCCGCTGCGCCAGGCCAGCCGGCTGCCCATCCGCGTCCTGAAGATGCTCAGCGCCCACGGCGGCCACCTCCTGCACCCCGAGTACCTCCAGCCGCTCTCCTCCACGCCCGTCAGCCCCATCGAGGTCAGTGCCCGCCGCCCCCGACCGCGGCACGGAGCCCCGGATCCGCGCTCCCGGTTCTCCCGGCCGAGCTCTTCCCAGCCCGGCGCTCCCGGTTCTCCCGGCCGAGCTCTTCCCAGCCCGGCGCTCCCGATTCTCCCGGCCGAGCTCTTCCCAGCCCGGCGTTCCCGGTTCTCCCGGCCGAGCTCTTCCCAGCCCGGCGTTCCCGGTTCTCCCTGCCGAGCTCTTCCCAGCCCGGTGCTCCCGGCATTCCCGGCCGGCGCTCCCGGTTCTCCCGGCCGAGCTCTGCCCTCCTCGGCGTCCCCGCTCCCCCCACCCCGTTCTTTCCCTCCCCCGCCGCCGCAGCCGCGCTCCCCCCACCCCACCCGGTCCCTCTTCTCCCCGCCGGGCGCGTCCCCCGCCCCGTCCCCCCCATCCCCGCGCCCTGGCTCGCTGCCGGGCCCGGCCCCGGGCTTTCGGGGGTGGGGGGAGGCCGGTGCGGGGGCGCCGTCGGGGTCCCCCCCTGACGGGCTCCGCTCCGCCCGCAGCTGGACGCCAAGAAGAGCCCGCTGGCGCTGCTGGCCCAGACCTGCTCGCAGATCGGGAAGCCCGACCCGCCGCCCTCCTCCAAGCTGAACGCCGTGGCCGCCGCCGCGCCCGCCGCCGAGAAGGAGCCCTCCGCCCGCCCCGCCGCGCTGAAGCCGCCGGGCAGCGGGGACGCGCCCGCCGAGGACAAGTCCAGCTTCAAGCCGTACTCGAAGGGCGGCGGGGAGCCGCGCAAGGAGGGCGGCGCGGACAAGGCCGGCTTTCGGGTGCCCAGCGCCGCGTGCCCGCCGTTCCCCCCGCACGCCGCAGCCTCGCCCGGCGGCTCCCGCGGGGCCTCGCCGCAGCACCCCGAGCCCAAGGGCGCCGAGGAGAAGAAGGAGCCCGAGGGCGGCAAGCCCAGCCCCGAGGGGACGGGCGGGGCGCTGGGGCGCGGGGTGGTGGAGGCCGGGGCGCACGGCGAGCCCCCCTCGGGCCGCAAGTCGGAGCCCCCCGCGCTGCCGCCCGCCGGCCATGTGGCCCCCGTCTCGCCCTACAAGCCGGGCCACTCCGTCTTCCCCCTGCCGCCCTCCAGCATCGGCTACCACGGCTCCATCGTCGGCGCCTACGCCGGCTACCCGTCCCAGTTCGTGCCCGGGCTGGGCCCCACCAAGCCGGGGCTGGTGGGCAGCCAGCTGCCGGGGGCGCTGGGGCTGCCGGGCAAACCGCCCAGCTCCAGCCCGCTCACCGGGGCCTCGCCGCCCTCCTTCATGCAGGGATTATGCCGGGACCCGTATTGCCTGAGCTACCACAGCGCCTCGCACCTGGGCTCCAGCAACTGCTCCAGCTGCGTGCACGACCCCGGCAGCCTCAAGAGCGGATACCCCTTGGTGTACCCCACGCACCCCCTGCACTCCGTGCACACCACGCTCTCCTCCAGCGGCACCCCCAGCCTGCCCGGCCACCCCCTCTACACCTACGGCTTCATGCTGCAGAACGACCCCCTGCCCCACATATGCAACTGGGTGTCTGCCAGCGGACCCTGCGACAAGAGGTTTGCCACCTCGGAGGAGCTGCTCACCCACCTACGGACCCACACGGCCCTGCCGGGGGCCGAGAAACTCTTGGCGGGTTACCCTACCTCCGGGCTGGGCTCCGCGGCCTCCTGCCACCTGCACCTCCCGCCCGCCGCCCCCGGGAGCCCCAACACCTTACCGGCCTCGCTCTCCTTGAGGAGCCCACACACTTTGGGACTAAACAGGTACCACCCCTACGGCAAGAGCCACTTGCCCACGGCCGGCGCCCTGCCCGTGCCCTCCTTGCCGGCCGCCGGACCTTACTACTCCCCGTACGCGCTCTACGGCCAAAGACTCACGTCAGCCTCCGCTTTGGGATATCAGTAACCACCGCGGCCCCGGCCGGCTCAGCCCCAGCCCCCCGCGCCCTCCTTGGACTGTGTATTTATTACTGTATGTTAGCTTAAAGCTGGGAATATAAGTGCATTATACACCAATGAATCAATGGTATGCAAAAGTCTGTGTCCAAAAAAAAAAAAACAAAAAACCCGAAAAAAAGAAAAAAAAAAAAAATCCCTCTTTACTTTGCAGGTGTGGGGCTTTGATTTTCCCCTTCTGTTTCTTTTGAATTTTTTTTTTCCTTCCCCTTCTTAATTTCCCCCCTGAGAAATTCTTGCATGACTCCTGCCACACATGGAAAAGCAGAAAAAAAAAAAAAAAGGCATTTTCTTCCTCCCCTCTGCGTTTATCGCTCTGGGATTCTGTTCTCTGCATTTGTAACTTGCAGATGTAAATTTTTTTGTATTTTTTTCTTATTTTTAATCCTTCTGGGTTTTCAAAAAATTTTTTTTTTCATTTTTATTTTTTTTCATTATTTTTATTTTTTTTCCCCTTTTTGCGCTGTGTCCGGGGCCGGGGGAGCTGCGGACAGCGGCCGGGTGATGGTCCCCCCGGGCCGTGCTCCCCCCGGGCCGTGCCCCGCCGGGGGCTGCAGGACCCCGCGTGTCCCCCCCCCCATCCCGGGGGGGCGCCGGAGGAGCGGCGGGCGCAGCGGCAGGGCCGGCGGCCCCGGGCGGACGGACAAGCCCCGGTAAGTCTGATTTTGTTAATAAACGCCTCTTGGTTGTACCCACGCTCTGGTCTCGTCTCGTCCCTGCCCGGGGGTCCGGCGGGGGCCGCGGGGTCCCAGCACCATCTAGCGGTGGCGGCGGCGGCACCGGCTCCGGCTCTCCCCGGCTCTGGTTCCCCGCGGCACCGGCACCGGCTCTGGTTCCCCGTGGGACCGGCTCTGGCTCCCCGCGGGACCGGCTCTGGCTCTGGCTCTGGTTCCCCGTGGCACCGGCTCTGGTTCCCCGTGGCTCCGGCTCTGGCTCTGGTTCCCCGTGGGACCGGCTCTGGCTCCCCGCGGGACCGGCTCTGGCTCCCCCCGGGACCGGCTCTGGCTCTGGTTCCCCATGGCACCGGCTCTGGCTCTGGCTCCCCGCGGGACCGGCTCTGGCTCCCCCCGGGACCGGCTCTGGCTCTGGTTCCCCGTGGCACCGGCTCCGGTTCCCCGTGGCACCGGCTCTGGCTCTGGTTCCCCGTGGCACCGGCCCTGGCTCCCCCCGGCACCGGCGCCCCGGGTGCGCTCCTGGCGCTGCCCCGCAGGCTCCGGCCCCGTTCCCCTCCCCGCGTGTCCATGCCCCGGTGTCCCCACGTGTGGCGGCGGAGGGAAGGTTCGAGAAGGCGTTCTAGCGGGATGAGAGCGGTGCCCCCGGGTCGCTGCGGGGAGCGGGTGGTCACCCTGTCTCGGGGGTGCAGTTTTAGGGGTGGAATTGTGGTAGGAGCAGGGTCCCGGATCTCGGTGTGAGGTCCGGGAGCTGCTGGGGTCCGGACTGCTTCCGTTCAATCTTTGTGCCGGGAGGAGAATGATGAGTGGCTCTGAGATGGTCTGGCTCCATCCCCGCCGTGCTGAGGGGCTCTGCCCGCTCCCTGCCCCAAGGAAATCGCTTTTCCTCCAACGGTGGCACCCCCGGCCCAGCCCCTACTGCCCTTGAAACCCTCCGTGCCCCATTGCCCCACATCACTTATTTCTTTCTGCCTCGCTCCTGTTGCATTTCAGTGAGTCACGCAATTAATCCCTGTTAATTGCCTTCTCGATATTGCTTTATGCCCTGTGTTTAGATTCCTTTGTGTCCTTTGAGCTGAAAAATAATGTGCTGAGAACAGGGACTGCTTTTGCCGAAGGGATTTTTATTTCCCTGCCTGTGCCTGGAGCGTGGCTGCGGGCTTGTGGCCGGGGGGAGGGCCCAGCCGGGTTTTCCTGTGGCAGTGGGAGAGGTCGGTGGTCCTGGGGCCAGTTTGGCTCCATTCCGAGCTCCCCAAGGCTGGGGGAGGAGGTTTTGGGGGTCTGTGGCTTCCCCTCGCCCTGCACGGACGCGCCTGGAGTCCGGTTGTGGCCGTGGTGGGATTGCTCCTTGCAGGTGGGATGTTTGCTGGATGAGGGCCTGGGGTGGCACAGGGGGGCTTTGCTGCAGGTGTTTGCTGTCCTGGGGCACAGCAGGGAGGGGGTGCCAGGCCCAGGCTGGTGTCTCCGGTGTCTCCGGTGTCTCCGGTGTCTCCGGTATCCCTGCTGGATGCTGAGCCCTCCGGCGGCCGGTGCTGGCCGAGGAGCGGAATGCCATGGGCAGAGCGGCTCCGGTTCGTGCTCTCCGGTGCCACGGGAGGTATCCAGACCCCCTGGCCCTCGGAGGCATCGCTTCTCCCTGGACTTGGCCCCCACTCCCACCCGCGATGCCGCTCGGTGTCGGCCCCGCTCGGGCACTGCCAGTTCCCATCGTAAATGCTGCCTGTGACTGGGGCCTGGCACAGGTTCCTGCGCTGGAATTCTGTCCCACCGTGCCCGTCCCTGGCCATGGCTGGGCACCTCGTGCCATGGGGTGGGAGGACGATGCCGCAGAACCTCGAGGCGTGGTAGCTCAGTACCAGAATCGGCACACCCAGCACAGCCGCTCCGGGTGTCGGGGCTGCCGGGGCAGTGCCACGTCCAACCACGGAGCAGCCGGGGCAGGGGGCGAGGAGCTGCACAGCCCCCGTCCTGCCAGAGCCCTCTCCCAGGGCTGCCGGGTGCATCCCTCCTTATGGCAAAGCTCCCTCCCCCCTCTCCCCCGCAGCAGGATGGTCCCCGCTCCAAAAACGAGCTCGTGTGCCTTCCCTTCACCCACGGCAGGGCTGGATGCTGCCTGGATGAGTCCTGCTGTGCAGGAGGCTCCCTGAGGAATATTTTTCCCCTCCCTAAGGACTGCAGCAGCGGGGCCAGACCGTGTAAACACTGCGAGTATCATCCGATAGCGGCGGCGCTCGGGCTGGAGCTGCTGGGGAGCGGTTGCGTTGCCAATATATTAAATAATTCCCTGTGTAATGTATGCCCAGGTTATTGCAGAATTCATTTTATAATAAGAGCACTGGGATGCACTTTATTAATCATTCTGTCTAACAACCTGCACTCCACAGTTTCGGTTTGATTTGATTCAATCCTGTCTTTCTGCAAAATATATGGCTGAGTGGGTCGGATAATGTATGGCTTAATTTAGAGTTGTATGGGTTTGAATTACCATTTTCATAATGTGCTGTGCATTAATGTGTTGCATCATTTATACAGAAAAATGTGCAAGGTTTCAAACCTCTCCAGGAGGCAAAAGTCACCTAAAGGGAACACGGAGAGACAGAAAAAGACCTTTGCAAATCCAGCTGGGGCTGGGAGGACAGCGGTGGGTGTCGGACTCGGGGACAGCAGTGCTGGGGCTGTGCTGGTGGCTCCTTTCCCCGTGGCACAGCAGCACCTTCTCCAGCTCGCCCCGAGCTGCCGGGGACCTGCAGCGCTTGACTCGCCGGTGACCCCGGTGCTGGCGCTCGCCGAAGTCGCGGCCACCGTCACTCACCCCGCACCGCGAGGAAAAAGCTCTGATTATCCAAATACAGTCATTAAAGGGGAAATGTGTTTTTAGGACTGTCAGAGTGATTAATGAGGGTTAGCAATCCTTGCAAATGCACTTGTTTAGTCTAACTGGCAGCCTCTCCTCTCCTATTGATTTATCGTGGCAGTTGCCGGGGCCGCGGTGGAAGGAGCGGGGCTGCGCCGGGACTGTCGGGGCACGGCGAGGGGCCCGGCCGAGCGGCACGGCACGCTCTGCTGTGCCGGAGGCAGCCGAACAAAGGCAACATTATACCCTGTGCCGGGGAAGGAATGACTTGGACGCACACGCCGAGCCGCTCCGCGTGCCTTATAAATATCCCCGTCTGTAAAGCCCGAAGCCCAGCTGACCACAGCCACGCCGTCCGCCCAATAAATACGTGAATGAAAGAGCCAGGCCCTATTTTTTTCTTGTTGTTTTCCTTCCTCTCCTGCACAAGAATCCCCGATGTCTTTCAGGTGATGCAGAGGTGGCTGCCCGCAGACGTACAAGGCGTTTCAGAGTCCAGAGTGGAGCACGGCGTCCTCGAGGGCTGGAGCCTGCCCAGGGGTCAGGTCGGGATGCAGAGGCATGGGCCAGAGCAGAGCCACGGTGGGTGGATGAGAAGTTCCTCAGCTGCATAAAGCAGCTTTTCTTTCCACGTGAGCACTGGTGGAAGCCACGGAGAACACAGGCTCTGTTTGTCCTCAAAGCCAGAGTAGCGTGGACACCTCCTGTCCCCCGCCAGCATCCCCGTGCTCAGGGGTTTGCCCTGGGGCATACTTTGTGCTGCATGAGCTGAGAGCAGACCTGAAGGGACAGAGCCGTGCTTGGAGATGGCAGCAGAGGTCCTGTGCCGGGGCTGGGAGCTGGAGCCCTGCAGGAGGAGCAGCTGGAGCAGCCGGCGGTGGCACAGAGCGGCCGGGGCGGCACCGGGCTGTGGAGCTGCCCCTGGCTTGGCACCGTGAGCAGAGCCCCAGCAGAGCCCCACACTGCCCTGGTGTGGGGTTCACCTCCAGCCACCCCCAGCCATGGGACAGCACAAGTGACCAGAGGCCCTGGACGAGGTGAGTGGAGAAGGGCAAAGACCTCAAGGTGCCAAAGCCAGAAGAGTGTGGGCAAGCACCCAGGGCACTGCAGTGACCAGGAATGCCACGAATGGGACTGGACTTTCCTCTGGCTCTGGATAACAGCTGAAGAGCTGCTGCTGCCTCTGCCCTGGCCATGGATTGGTGTGTGGTGCAAATCCCAGCTTCGGCAGCGATACGCTGACATCTTCCTCACCACAGCAGGACACCCGGCCTTGGCTGGCCACCAGCCACCCCATGGGAAGTGCCCAGTGTGACCCATGGCCACAGATTCCCTGTTCTGCAGTGCCTGAGCAGCATGACAGTCCAGCACAGGCCCCTGGCAGGTGACAGGCCCCTCACACAGGTGGCAGTGTGTGTGGCAGTGATCCCGCTCGTCCCTGCAGGGTCACAGTCACCCCTCTGTTTATTGTGGTGAACAACTGAGGAGTGCTGATCCTCAACACAGACCTTTCAGCTGGACCTCACTGGGAGCACAGGGGACATCAGCTGACAGCGTACAGAGCAGGGTCCTGGAGTCACAATAACCAAGATTTACACTGTGTTGTCTGAAGGTGTTCCTGGAAGTCTCCAGGAGCAGCTTTGCCATGACTTCATCCCACCTTCCAGCGTGGTACGGGGAGACAGGACAGGAGGATGTGACCCATAGGAGGTGCCTTTGCCAAAGGTGACAGTGGAACGCTGACCCTGGGCTATCAGAGCTGGCCTTGATGGGCTGAGCAGAGCTGGACAGGACACCCAACAATGTGCAGGGTGCAATGTGACCTCCTCCAGCACCTTGTGGTCCCAAATTTCATGGATCACCCCTCGTGGCCTGGCAAAATTTAGAAGGAGATGAAGGATGCAGCATCCTGGGCATCTGGTGGCGTCTGGGGCTTGATAGACCCTTCCTGCAGACAGCTCCGTGGAGCAGAGAACTGAAATGGCTTTTCTGTGTCCCCCACAGCTACAAAGGGCGGCTCCACAGCAGCACTCGGGGCCGTGCCCACCACAGCAGCCCCTGCATCTCCAGTGGTGCATCCGTGGGAGAGGGAGATGATGCTGCACCAAAGAAGATGGGACCAGTGGGAGCCTGAGGTCCTGGTGCCACCTGTCCACGAGCAGCTCCTGCAGGAGGGGTGGCTGGGAGGCTCCGAGAGAGGACAGGAGAGCCATGGGGACTGTTAAAGATCTTTCTTGATGAACCCTCCCCATCTTCTCTGCACTTCCCTGAGGGAGGAGAGGGGAGACTGAAGCACCCAAAAGATTTGCTGTATTTTTCTCTCTGGGTGAGAAGGATGGGGCTGCTCATCACCGAGGATGGCATCAAGGCCAGGAGTCCTGGTCCTCTGGGCAGAGCTCCTGTAAAAGGGACTCCTTGTTTCTGCTGGAGCAGCTTTGCCTTTGTGGGGTTTTGTTCCTGCTCCCTGCACAACCCTGGTAACAGCCAAGGGGCTGGAGAAGGACAGTCCCCCTCGGAGACGAGAAGAGCCATGTTCTGGGCAAAATGGAAATGGAGCCAAAAGCCCTTCCTTCCTTCTGGGGTTCCCACAGCCTTTTGGACTCTGGTTGGGTTTTGTGTTGGGAACAACTGGGACGGATGGCGCCGGCTGGGTGCCCGCCCCTGTGGCTGCAGAGATGTGCTCTGTCCCCATTGCTGCCTCCATAATTCCCAAACTTTTCCAAGATGCTGTGCTGGCACAGAAATCCTGCAGCACTGGAGAAGCTCGGGGGGTTCCTACCTAGAGAACACCAGGATTTGGCAGCTCTCACCTGCTTTGGTGTGAGGCAGACCCTGAGCCCTCCTGGCCATGGGGGAAGCCCCCGGGGCATTGGGTCTGTGCTGCTGGGTTTGGGGTCTGGCTCTGAGCGCCGGGGCTGTGCACAGCACCCACACTCTGCAGGTGAGTTTGGGGGAGATGGAGGCCAGGGCAGGGCTGGCAGCTCCGGGATGCCAGCAGGGCACGGGGAGAGCTCAGCAAAGCCAGGGGGTGGCTGATGGGCGCAGCCCCCCGGCCTTTGATCAAACCCCAGGGCAGCGATGGGCTCTGGGGGGGTCAGGGGTGCTCTGTCCGTGGGGCCAGCGCCGTGCCAGGGATGCTGTTGGCACCCTGGGCTGCCCCTGCTCATCCCTCTCCCCGTGCCCTTCTCCCGCCGCCGGGAGCAGCCCTTTCATCTGGCGGGGAGGTACAAATGGAGCTGTCAGATGCCATCAGCCCCGCGATATGACAGGTTGTGGGGCCGGGGCCCCTCGAACAGAGCAGCCTTGTCTGTCAGAGCCGCCTGACACTCCCCATAATGGCCAGATGGATGAGACTCTGAAAGTAGGGCCCGGCGCGTTTTCAACTCTATTTTGGGTGAAAACACTTCTTGAAAGATCTTGAAAGGAGCTGGCAGTTTAGTAGTTCAAATGATTAATGAGCACTGGCTCTGCCGGGTGGATTTCTCGCGCTGTGCCAGCAGCTGGGCTGCTCCAGCGGGCCAAGACACGCCGCGCTCCCCCCGAGCCCCCCTGGCTTTCCGGAAATGACACCAACGCGACAGGCCCTGCATATGGAAAAAGTTAAATATAAATTACTGCTGAAAGAGGCCTCGCTGAGCGGAGTTAGTTAAAGATGTTTATGGATTCAGAAACACGGGCCTGCATATGTATTTAGGGATGACAAATGTGATTCAATAAGTCAGGAATTTCTCCGTGGGCTGAGGCGGGACCCGCGCGGCGCGGGCGCTGCTCTGGGCTCTCCAGCTCAGTGCCATAAATCCTGCAGACAGGCTCCTTGTTCCTTCCCTGCCTGCTTGGGGTTGATTTTCGCCTTTTCCCTGGATCAGACCAAGTCACAGAAGATGCTGTGTTTGGGATGTGACAGCCCTGCTCCCTCCACGGGTGTCCCCTGGGGCTGGTCTGGGGGCTTGGGAAAACTTGCTGGAGGATCCATGGGATCACTGGAACTGCACCATCCACACCACCCCCAGTGCCAGGTACATCCCTGTCCCCGAGCTCTCCGTCCCCTCAGAGCTGCTCCAGAGCAGTCAGCACTGCCAGCAGATGATGAACGAGTGACAGCTCCAGAACTGCTCGGCTGCAGGTTTGGGGTTTGAGCCCCTGCTTGATGAGCTCAGCTCTGATCCTGCAGCCCCTTCACGTGGGCAGCTGGGGAGGTCTCACAGAGCCCCCACCCAACCCAGCCCCTGTTCCTGCTGCTCTTGGGGTGCACATCAGGAACCACAACAAACCGAAGCAGGAAACCCCTAAACTGAACTCCAGCAGCTGTGGTGGGGGCCCAGGAGGGCTGCCAGGTCATGGCAGGGGTGCCAGGGCCAGGGATGCCAGGTCATGGCAGGGGTGCCAGGGCCAGGGATGCCAGGTCATGGCAGGGATGCCAGGGCCAGGGATGCCAGGTCATGGCAGGGATGCTAGATTTGGGGTGACAACCCCCAGAAAACCTGCGGCACAGGGCAGTGCAGGAACCACCCCCTTGGCTCCCCTCATCCCACACCTCTGTGAGGCTCAGAGGGAAATGCCTTTCGGGGGGTCAGCGCCCGGCCAGGCCTTGGACCCACATCCACATTCCTTTGTCCTGATTTTATTCATTAGCAACATTTGGCCTGGATATGGAGACAGCTAATGAGGGACGGAGTTTATTGCAGTTTGATTTTTCTGTTAAAACAATACAATAAAATAAATGCACTTGGAAATCTGGTCTGTGTTTGTACGTAGGAGATTTATGGCTCTGAAGGCTTCCAGAGAGACGCAGCCTTTCATTCCCTTCCTTATTGGAACAGATCATGTTGCAGAGTTTAAAGGCCTCTGGAGCTGTGATTTATTTGAAGGGAGAAATAAGGGAAATCCAACTATCTGTTCCCTGGCTCGGATCATCCAGTAACTCCCAGCCAAGGGGACGGATCTGCACCTCCTCCACAGATTTTTGATTTTTTTTCCCTCCTGTCGCTTACATTATCCCGCTCTAAATATATCACCAGACCAGGGATGACTCCTGACCTGGGCTTCAGCACCTCGCTGAGGTTTCCCCAGCCCTTCCCGGAATCCCACTAATAAATCTCCTAGAGCCCTCCCCGAGCTCCTCCACACCACTGATGGACCTGCGTGGGGCCAGCTGCTGCCTTGATCCAGATCTGAGGTAAAGGAGAGGATCTTGGGGTAATCTCTGGAATCGGGTGATAAACTCATCTCACCTGTTCCTGCTCCCCTCCCTTGCTGCTCTCCCAGGCAGAGAAGAGCACAGCAGCTTAGAACCAGGTCAGGAATTGTGCCTGAAAACCTTTTCCATGAACTTGGAAACTCAGCAGGATGATGCTGCAGCTCCCACATCCCAGCAGGACTACGCTCCAGGCTGGGGCTGCCACAGCCGCCTCCCTCCCACCCCCATGGATGGAAACTGTTTTTCCCTTCTCTGAGGTTTCCTGCTGCCCAGGGATGAAGCACCTGGATGGCTCATGCTGCTGTGATGCAGCCCAGCCCATCCCAGTTATCCCAGTGGATCCCACCAGCAGGAGCAAGGTGAGATCATTCCCTGAGCCTAAAGCAGATGTTTTTGAAGCATTTGGTGTTTACAGACCGGAGCTTCGTGGGTTCTGGTGTGACTCCTGCTTCTCCCAGGTATCTCTTGGACTTTTGGGAATGATGAGAGTTGGTCCCATCAGCACCGTCCATCTTTTGCTGTTCTCGTGGGAGGAGGATTCCCTTCTCCATCGTCACCATCTCACTGCAGGACAGGGAAGGAGTGGTTTCCAGCTGGGGAGAGGACCTGGCTCTGGTGGCCACTCTCCTCCTGTCCCAGCCCCATCCCAGCTCCTCCAGCCCACGTTTTTGGTGGGCTGTTCCCTCCCCCTGTGCACAGACTGGCTCTGTTTGCCATTAGCTTCCCCCCTCTGCCCCAGGAGCCGATCCCAGCACTAATTCTCACGCATGTTTCGGGTAAATCTACTTTCTTTCCCGGGATGAATTGTGGTTTCCAAGCACCATTAATCATTTCCCTTTAGAAAACAGCACTGGGGGGCTGGAAACACATTGCTCCTTTATTTACTGGGGGATGACCTGGCACGCTGGCACCCAGCCACGGGGCTGGCGCCTGCGGGACGGCAAGGGGAGCGCAGAGAAGCCTCGGGGAGAGCTCCCCTCCTGTGCTGGGAACCAGCTCCCAGTGGGATCACCTCCCCAGGACAGAGCCCCAGCTCCTGCTCAGGGGCTCACGGAGCGAGGGGATGGTGATGGAGAGGAAAACGCTGGGGAATGCCACGTGCTGTAAGGCTTTCCCAACAGCCTCCTCCCAGAGGGGCTGTTCCCTGGGAACTGGGTTGTCCCACGGCGAGGGCAGGATTGTCTCCCCACTCTCCACCAGCCCCACACGCCTCTCCCAAGGGAATGTGGGTCCAGGACCCTCAGCTCATGGCTTTGAGTGGGCCCAAGGCAGAGGAAGCCCCCCTGCCCCGCCAGCCGTGGGGAGGGGGCACGGCAACCACGTGTGAGCGGTTCCTCCTCCCAGCTCTGGAGTGTCAGGGGATGATTAATGGCCAGCGCCACGGAGCTGCCTGGGCTGCCAAGGGCTGCATTGTTAGAGCTGACACGGAACGAGCCCGGACAGACTCAAACACAATTCTGCCCCGTGATCGGCAGATAACGTTGGATGGACGGAATTCGGGAAGTGTTCCCCCCACACAGCCCCTCTCCCACCCCCTTCCCTTCCCTTCCCTTCCCTTCCCTTCCCTTCCCTTCCCTTCCCTTCCCTTCCCTTCCCGCACCTTCCCGCACCTTCCCGCACCTTCCCGCACCTTCCCGCACCTTCCCGCACCTTCCCGCACCTTCCCTTCCCGCACCTTCCCGCACCTTCCCGCACCTTCCCGCACCTTCCCGCACCTTCCCGCACCTTCCCGCACCTTCCCGCACCTTCCCGCACCTTCCCTTCCCGAGCCACAGCAGCAACGGGGCCAGCCGAGCACCCTGAGCCCCCCAGCTCCTGCCAGGGACTTCCCTTCCTGGGCTCTGCTGCTCAGGGACAGCTGGGACGGGATGGGATCCATGGGATGGGATGGGATGGGATGGGATGGGATGGGATGGGATGGGATGGGATGGGATGGGATGGGATGGGATGGGATCTATGGGATGGGATGGGATGGGATGGGATGGGATGGAATGGGATGGGATGGGATGGGATCTATGGGATCTATGGGATCTATGGGATGGGATCTATGGGATGGGATGGGATCGGATCCATGGGATGGGATGGGATGGGATGGGATGGGATGGGACGGGATGGGGATAGGAATGGGGATAGGAATGGGGATAGGAATGGCGTGGAAATGGAGATGGAGGCAGAATGCAGGACAGGGTTGGAGACAGGATAGAAACAGATGGAGATGAGAGTGGGGTTGGGGCAGGACTGGCAGGCAGAGTTTTCCACCCCACCACTCCAGCTGCACAGGTAACCTTAAACGCCAAAGCAGGAGCACGGGGACAGAGTTTTTCCAGCCTTATTCCCAGCTGTCAGGCGGTGATTAATGGCCAACAGCCTCGGAATTGCCTTTATTGCCAGCCCAGCATTGTTACTTGTGACAGCTAATGAGGGCAGACAGACTTCACACCGTGCCTTGTGCCGGCCCTGCCGGACCCTCCCCACACCCTGCAGGGACCGAGCTGGGCACGGCCCACCCGGGGCTGCCCAGGGGATCCCATCCCTGCCCAGGGGATCCCATCCCTGCCCAGGGGATCCCATCCCTGCCCACAGGGATCCCATCCCTGCCCAGGGGATCCCATCCCTGCCCACAGGATCCCATCCCTTTTCACAGGGATCCCATCCCTGCCCAGGGGATCCCATCCCTGCCCAGGGGATCCCATCCCTTTTCACAGGGATCCCATCCCTGCCCACAGGATCCCATCCCTGCCCAGGGGATCCCATCCCTGCCCACAGGATCCCATCCCTTTTCACAGGGATCCCATCCCTGCCCACAGGATCCCATCCCTGCCCAGGGGATCCCATCCCTGCCCACAGGATCCCATCCCTTTTCACAGGGATCCCATCCCTGCCCACAGGATCCCATCCCTGCCCAGGGGATCCCATCCCTGCCCACAGGATCCCATCCCTTTTCACAGGGATCCCATCCCTGCCCACAGGATCCCATCCCTGCCCAGGGGATCCCATCCCTGCCCACAGGATCCCATCCCTTTTCACAGGGATCCCATCCCTGCCCAGGGGATCCCATCCCTGCCCTCATCCTGACCCAGGCTATGCCCGGGATCCCATCCCAGCTCGGTCCCCACGTGTCTGGAGCCACGAGCACACAGAGATCTCCAAACTGGTTCACTGAACTCCACAGAAAACCCCGCAGGATATTTTTACAGGGGCAGGGGGATGAGGTGGGAATGAAGAAGCTGGAGAGAACTGGGTGCAATAAACCATTTATTCTTACAAAAAGCCCTGTTAAAATCCCAAGCGCTGCAGCACAGACACCGCTGAACGTTCCTGGCTTCGAGTCCAGCAGTAATGATTTTTTTTGGCTTTTTTTCTTTTTTTTTTTTTTTTTTGAGGATTATTACAAATAATATTTACCTTTGTGCTGGTTCACATCTTGATGCTGTTAAACACGTGGCCACAGCTGGTTTCCCGCTCAGGGCAGTGATATAGTGCCGGTGTTATGAAGCAAAACCTCTCCTGCGAGCCAGAACACCCCACATTTAAAAACCTATTACTTTTCAATATTCCATGGATGCATTTTGCTCCAGCTCAGAGCAATTTCCTAGTTTACCCTTATTAAACTGAGAGGGGCTGAGCAGAGGCTTGTGATTTATGAAACACATACTAGATTCATTAAAACCTTTAAAGATTTAATACATTTTATCAAGGCCTTAAATCTGGGCAAACGCCTTTAAAAAAACACCAACTACAGGGTGTTTTTCATCTCTGGCGCCCTTTTGCGCTTATTTAAGAGCTGTAAAATTTGGATTGACAAATATCGTGGATATTTCATTCCTTATTCCTAAATGGCACTGAACCCTCCTGACAGGGTTGTTATATATAACCTCGGAGATCTATCACGAGGAAATATCAAATCATTCTCCTTTATTGACATTTTATACATCTCTCCCATGGTTTTTAAGTCCCTTTCCAGGTTGCAGAGCTGGATGATTCCGGGTTTTCTGGCCCATCCCATTTCCTGGGATTGCACAAACAGCGAACGGGGATCCGTGTGGGGGCAATGCTGGGGGAGGTCAGTCAGGAGATAAAAATCGTGTGGCTGATAAAAATAATTGAAAGAGGGGGGATTTAGGCTGGGTGTTAGGAGTCAGATCTCCAGGAGAATTTGGACAAGGCTGTCAGGGCCACGCTGGGATTGTCGGGGTGTGCAGGGCCCGGGGTTGGACTGGACGGGCCTGGGGGCCGAGGATCTTCTGTGGGAAATGTGGAAATGTCCCGGGCTGGACGGGGTGAGGCTCGATGTCCCTTCCGACATTTACCATTCTATGCTGTGACCCCTCTGCGCCGCTGTCCCGCTCTGTCCCCCCGGTCTGTGCGGGGAGCGGGGCCCGGGGGCTCAGCGGGGATCGCGCTGCGGGCGGGGCCGGGTCTCGAACCCGCGACGTCCGGCGCCACATTCCCCGCTCCTCCATCGCCCTCTGGCGGCGGCGGCGCGGGCGCGCGGTGATGACGTCAGTGGCGCGCCGCCGGTGCCGCCGCCGGTGCCGGGCATGGCCCAGCTCGGCGCCATCGCCGCCCTCGCCCTCGGCGTCGCGGCCGCTGCTCTCCTCTCGGCCGTGCACAAGATCGACGAGGGGCACATCGGCGTCTACTATCGGTGAGACGGGCCCGGCGGGGTCCCCTGCGTGAAGGGGGCCGGGTCCCGGCCGGCTGCCGCCACCGCTCACGGTTCCCTCTCTCTCTCTCTCTCTCTCTCTCTCTCTCTCTCTCTCTCTCCCGTTCCTTCCGCAGCGGCGGCGCCTTGCTGACCTCCACCAGCGGGCCCGGCTTCCACCTCATGCTGCCCTTCATCACGTCCTACAAGTCAGTGCAGGTGCTGCTGGGCCCGGGCCCGGGCGGGGCGGGCTCGGGGAGCCCGGGGCTCACACGGGGCCGGGCCCGGTACCGGCGAGGGGCTCACACGGGGCCGGGCCCGGTACCGGCGAGGGGCTCACACGGGGCCGGGCCCGGTACCGGCGAGGGGCGGCTCTCGGGACGCTCCCGCTGAGCCTTGAGCGAGGGAGCGAGCGAGGCTTTGGAGGGTCCCGGGGACGTGGCTGTGTCGGGATTTGTGCCGGGGAAATCCCTCTCCTAAGCCTCTTTCCTTCAATCCCCTCCAGACCACGCTGCAGACGGACGAGGTGAAGAATGTCCCGTGTGGCACCAGGTGAGATGTTGAGCTCCGAGCGCCCTCCCAGCCCTTCACCCCAGCTGGAAGCTCCTCAGGGACTGAACTTTCCTGCAGCCCCCAAAGTGGAGGCACTGGGAGGCTCTGCAGGGCCTCCAGGACAATGAGCCGGTGCCCCCAGCCCGGGCACTGCGGGGTGCTGGGGTGGGTCCCGCAGCCATCCCCCGCAGGGGAGAGACCCCCTTGGGCCCCTCAGCCTCCAGCAAACGTCATTTTCTGTTTTCTCCCTTTGCAGTGGGGGAGTGATGATTTATTTCGACAGGATCGAGGTGGTGAATTTCCTCATCCAAAGTGCGGGTGAGTCAGAGTTCTGGCCGGCCACACCCCGGGGCTGTGCTGGTGCTGCGCTGACAGGAGGTGCAGAGGCTGTGCCTGTGTTTGGTTGGGAGCCAGGCTGTCCCACAGGTGTGCCCCGAGCACCTGGCAGAGCCCTGAGCTCCGGGTGGCACCTCTGACCCTGCTCTCCCGGGAATTTGGGGTGTTTTTTGCTCCTTGCTTTTATCAGCTGCGTTATCCCGGCCCCCCAAGCTTTGTGCAGCAGAGACTGGAGCCACAGGGTGTGCAGGGGGAGCTGAGGGGCTGTGAGCAAAGGCTCTTCTGCAGCCCAGCAAGGACCACCTGGGCAGCCTCTTCCCAAATCCTTTGGCTTTTAGCGTTGGAGTGGTTGGCTCAGCGGGGAGTTTGTGTGTTTGTGTGTGTGTGTGTGTGTGCAGCCCCAACACAGCCCGAGGCCTGGGGCTGCTCCAGACCCTTCTGTTCACAGAGCAGGGGACAGATATTGGTGAAAGTGTCACAAAATACCATCAGAAAATAAAGCTGCCCTGACCAGAGGGTTTGAGGGCAAGGGGGTGTCCCTCAGTTCACAGCTCCTGCGCTGGCACTGAGCTCCAGGGTTTCCCTGGGAGTGCTCAGCCTCCTTTCCCTGCTCCATCCCCGTGCTCTCTCCTCTCCCAGTGTACGACATCGTCAAGAACTACACGGCTGACTACGACAAGGCTCTCATCTTCAACAAGATCCACCACGAGCTGAACCAGTTCTGCAGTGTCCACACGCTGCAGGAGGTTTACATCGAGCTGTTTGGTGAGCTGCCCCTGGGACTGGTGGTTCTGAGGGTTCTCCCCGTGGCCTGTTGATGCAGAACCCCCAACCAAAGGCTTTTATCCATTAATCCCGTGCTGGCTCTGCTTGGAGCCAGGGTTGTTAGCCAGCTGCCATCGCTTATCCCTGTTATCTTTTGGAGCTGAGTGCTTCAATATGTTGTAACAATAAACTGCAACCCCAGCCCTGCCAGTAGCCTCCCTTTAGGGAAGGAAGCAGGAATTCTGTGGCGTTCTCTGTGTGTGCAGCAGCTGTGATGGATTGAGTCAGTCACAGGATTGTCTAATCCAGATGGAAAAGCCAGGCTGTGGCTCTCTGCTGTTACACAAAGTGAGCAAGCACTCTGTGGCCAGAGGTGTGATGAGCTCTGGGCCGTGCCCGTGGTACCCACAAACCATGAGCCTGCCGCCCTTCCCAACGGGAAACCAGGGACACCCAGGGCAGGAGAGGCCGAGGAAAAGCTGTGGTTTCTTGGTAGAATTGGCCCCATGGCTGCCAGTGCTGAGTGTTTTGTTTCTGGCTCGGCACTGACAGGAGATCCTCCTGGCCTTGCAGCACTCGGCAGCGCTGGCTGTGGGCACGGAGCTGCTGGGGATGGTTTGGGGGCCCAGCAGGACGGGGTTTGTGCCTGAGAGATCATGAGGTGTCTGCAGACTCCTGTCCTCTCTTCAGCCTGGGCTTTCCAAGGAGCCTGGCTTCCCCTTCCACACGAGCTGCTGGCCTGGGCTGGGATCTTCCCAGTTCCTGCTGGTGGCTGGACGGGTTCCTGCCGATGGAGGCTCCAGATGTCGGCAGCTGCTGGTGACAGCTGCTTGAAACGGGCTGAAAGCTCCTGCTCTGCACAGGAGGAACTTGTACAAACTCCCCTGGAACCCCCGGTCTGAGCTGGCTGGGGCTGGAGCTCTGCAGTGGGGCACAGCCCCTCTGAGCGGCCTCACGTCACCCTCTGCCCCCACATCTGCCAGCAGGTGCAGGGAATTGATAACAGCTGCTTCCCAAACACTGCCTGGGCTTCATTAGGAGCCTGAATTCCAGATAGGAAACTGGGACCAAAGCAAACAATCCAGGAGTGCGATGTGATCCCTCTTAAGGCTGTTCCAGTTTGATTTTCCCTCTGCACTTCCCAGCAGGCCCCAGCTGGAAGCACTGCCCTCCTTGGAGCTTTCATCAGAGCAGGGTTTTAGGTTGTATTTCCTTTTAAAATCCTCAGCTACGCTGGAGTTCTGGGACTCTTTGAGCCAGGAGACATTACTGATGATTTTTGCAGCCTGTTAAAGTAACTGATGCTGCCATTTCCCATTTCTGCCTTTCCATTTGCTTTCTGTCCTGCTGGCACAGGTGCAGGTCAGAGTCAGTCAGGATTTACATCGTCACTTCAGGATCTGGTTGGGAAGTTCATTGGGAAATGGGTTGGAGCTCAGATTCCATGTTGTAAAGATGCTGTATCTGGCTCAGGAAGATTCCAGATTGCAGGTTTGGGGAAACTGGAGGGTTTCTCTTCATGCCTGCCACGTTCCTGTGGTGTGTCCCAGGGTTGGTGCTGGGAGAGGTGGGGACCTGCCTTGGGGTCAGCCCAGCACTTCCACATCCAAGAATAAGAAATGTGAGCAGTCCCAGCTCGCTCTGGGTGCTGACAGCAAACTACCTTGAGGGCTGTTTCATTCCCTTTTCTTTTTTCCCCAATCAGATCAAATTGATGAGAACCTTAAACTGGCCTTGCAGCAGGACCTAACCACGATGGCCCCCGGATTAATTATACAGGTAATCAGAGTTTGATTGAGATACCGAAGGGGGAGATTGTGAAGAGGGGAAGGGGCTAAAAGGAAACAACAAGCTGAGATTTGTTTAGGAAATCACTTTACAACACATTTAACTTGAGGAGTGAGAACAGTGTCCTTCCTGTCCCCTCACAGTTCTGATGTGTTGAGTTTCTCCTGGAGTTACTCTGGCTGCTGGTTTGCCCAGGTTACAGTCTCCTGTCCTGTCAGGAGACCTTTCAGTGCTGTTTCTCTGTGGGGTTTGGGCACAGTTTGTGCAGCTCTGGTGGCAGAGGATGCCCCGAGTGCCACCCACTGTCCCCTGCAGCCCCAGGGGCCACTTGGCTGCTGGCCCACGTCCTCTTGTGTGTCTCTCTGTGCAGGCAGTTCGAGTTACAAAGCCAAACATCCCTGAAGCGATCCGGAGGAATTACGAGCTCATGTAAGTGCCTGTGTGCTCCCAGAAGGATCCAGAAGGACGGATTGACTCGGGATCAGGGGGATGGTGGTGCCCTCAGCTTCATGCTGCCCCTCAGGAAGGGCCTGGGGAGGAGCAGCACTGAGCACTGGCTGGGCTGGCACTTGGAACCCTTGAGCACAGGAAGGATTTGCCCTGGGGCTCCTTCCCCTGGGCACTGGCCCTGCATTCCAGAGCCCTCCTGGAGCAGTGGCAGAGGGATGGATTTCACCACTAATCCTCTTGTTTGACTGGGATGGAGAAACTGTTGATTCAACAAGCTGAAGACTTGCAAAGCTTTGAAATAACTTTCTTTGACAGCACTTGAAGTGCTGATCCCTGTGCAGTGCCCTGAGGCAGCCCCTGCTCCCTGAGCACGCTGCCAGCAGTTTGGTCAGCCAGGATAGGATCCCTCTCACCCATTCTGCTTCCCCAGCACTGCATGTCACCTTTTGGGCTTGGGGTAAACCCTGTGTGGTGTGGCCATGGCAGGAAGCCCCAGATCAGCCCGTGTTCCTTTGCCATAAACACAGCAGGACGTGTTGAGAGAGTCTCAGTTCCAGGGTCTCTTTCCTGACTAGGAGCAGAGCTTTTATTTATGTTCACACTTTAAAACTTCATTAATGTAAGTAAAAACCAGTAAGATAGAAAAGGCACCAGGGCAGCCTGCAGGGACTGTGTCACAGAGCCTCACTGGAAAATCTTCCTGCTATGGAGGGGAGGAAAGAATGCTTTCATTTAAGCAAAAAGCTCCGTGCAGGTACCTGCCCTGCCACTGCTGATCCTTCCTGCCCTGGACATGTACTGGAAAGAGGGAAGAGCCAGCAGCTCGCTCTGGGGATGTGGTGTGAGCCCCACAGCAGTGAGCTCCTGTTTTTAACTGGTTTTTCCTGCTCCCCAGGGAGAGTGAGAAGACAAAGCTGCTGATTGCGGCACAGAAGCAGAAGGTGGTGGAGAAGGAGGCAGAGACAGAGAGGAAGAAAGCCCTGATCGGTCTGTGTGGCTGGGCTGGGAGAGGGAACTGGGGGGACTGGAGCAAAGAGACCCCAGGGAGGGAGGGAGGGATGCACCTGCTTCACTCTGGGACCTTCTCTGATCTGAAACTTTCCCAGAGAAACTCAGGAGTTTTTCAGTTGGGTTCCAGCTTTGTTTTCTGTGGGCTGGCAATTCTTCCCACCGTTTATTTCCACCTGAAGTGAGTGATCAGTGAGGATTTTCCAGGGTGAGGCTGCTTCTGGTGTTAGGAAGAGGTGTGATGACAGTGTGGGCATGTTCCTGTTTTCATTTCAGAGGCAGAAAAGATTGCACAAGTTGCAGAAATAACGTATGGACAGAAAGTGATGGAAAAGGAAACAGAGAAGCGAATTTCAGAGATTGAAGGTGAGTGGGGGGTGGGCTTTCCAGTAAGTAAATCCTGAAGCAGGTCACCAAGGAGTTCTTCAAGTGTGTGTTGGCTGTTCTTCAGCCCAGGCTGACATTCACAGGGGTGAAGTTCCTGACCAGCGGCAGGAATGGGAATTTCTTTACAGGCTGTGCTTCTTGAAACTCCCTTTCTCCAGGTGATCTTCGTCAGAGTTTGAACTTGAGGAGATGTTCCCTCACCCATCTGATAAAATGCTTTTCTCAGACAAACTCCATGGCATGGAGAGGCCTCTGCAATTGCAGCTCAGGAATGGCCAGGCCTTTTTTCCCCTTGCATTCATTAGAGGCCCTGAGAAGCTTTGCAGAAGCCACTGAGGAGCCAATTAAGAGTTTTACAGATCAGCAGCTTCTCATTAAGAAGTTCTTTGCAGAAATACAGTGGGGTTTATTTCTTATAACTGTGTCAGCAGGTGTCAGCTCTCAGTCTGGGTCTGTGCTGGCAGAGGATTCCTGGTGACTCTGACTGGGACCAGCCTCTCCTTTTAGCCAAGAAAGGAAGCTGTGGGCCAGACCCTCCAGCTGTTTACAGGATCTTTGAGTGCAGCAGCTCCCAGGGCTCCCTGCTAGGGGAAGTAAACAAATGGTTTATGCAGCTCTCAGCCCCAGATGCTGACGTGGTGCAGTTGTGTGGCTCCGTGCCTTAGGAGGAATGGCAGGAGATGGGCCTGAGGATTCCACTCACTTTATCTTCAATGTGCTGGCCTGGCACCCGTCATTTTCACTGGATGGATGCAGAGGCAGAGGGGGAAGAGGAGTGCAGCACAGAAAGGGGAAGTGCTCCTTTCCCTGAGTGTCTCTGCCAGGAGTCAGGAATTTCAGTATCCACAGAATCAGAGCCTTGGAGCAATTGTTGATACAGCAGAGAAAAGTTCTGCAGCATCTGTGCAAGGGGCAGAGCTGTAAAGGTTAAAATCCCCCGCTCTGCATGCCAGAACCTTCATCTGCATATCCCAAATCCAATCTGGGAATCACATCCACAGGCACAGACCTCATCTGCGGGGTGTGCTGGGCTGGGCAGAGGCTGTGGGTAAATCCCACGTCTGCAGGAGAGCAGTTGCTGCATTTCAGCACCAGAGTCAGTCCTGGCTCGAGAAGAAAGGCTGAGCTCGGCCCACGTGATGGGGATAATCAAAGCCTGATGTTTGTGAAGTTCTTTGAGCTCTGGAGTTGCAGATGGAATTTGCTTCTTAATGCTCTCGTCCTGCAGCCATTTAGCTGTAAATTGAACTCCCATTTCTGGGTTTCCCATTTTGCTCCCTCTTCCCTTGGCTGTACCCTGTGCAGTTTAGATGTGGCACCAGCCACTTTCTGAGGAGTTAGCAGCTGCAAACGGTGCTGACATGGCTGGAAATAAAAACGTGACTCAGAACATGTGTTTGCTTCCAGATGCTGCATTTCTTGCCCGAGAGAAGGCCAGAGCTGATGCTGAGTGTTACACTGCAATGAAGGTGGCCGAGGCCAACAAGGTACTGTGCTTTCCTTTGTGGTGCCTCAGAGCAGGGCCCCTGGCACCAGGCTGTAGGGAAATACTCAGCAGGAGAGCAGGCAGTGATTGATGTTCTACTCAAAAAGCAAAACAAGGCCATCTCCTCTCAGCAGAGCTTTCATCTGAAACAATTAGTCAACAATTAGATCCTTATTTGAAAGTTCATTTTGTTTTCTGGACAGATCAGTGCGAATGTGAAATCTCTGCTCTGCCAGGTGCTCACGGGGCAGTGGCTCTCTGTGGAATATCACTTCCAGTGCTGCCCTTGCACACTGATCTGATGAGAAATGTGCTTTCATTCTAGTCTCAAGCTGGCAGGCAGTGGGAGCAGGGAGATCTCCAGGGTGACAGGCAGGGGTAGAACAAACCACAGTGTGGGGGAAGAACAAATGGAGCTGATCCCTGGAAGAGCCTCGGTATTGCAAAAGTAAAAACAACTAAAAATCCAACCTGGGAGCAGAAAAATGACATGGATAGAATTTCCAGGTGTGTTCCTGCCTGCAGCAAGTTCCCAGGACGTCCCAGCAGGAGGTTTCAGCTCCGTGGTGATCAGTGGGAAGGGGCAGAGGGCTGGGGTGTTTGTGCACAGGCTTTGTGCCAGTTGTTCCCTCCTCTCTGGTACAATATCATTATCTTGAAGGAATGAGCTCCTGTCACCCAGAGGCACTCGTGGATCTGCTCCCTGGAAAAGAGGCAGGGATATTTCCCTCCTCAGTAGCTCTCCTTGCAGGGGCTGCAGTGAGTGATGTGCTCTTGAGCACCTCCATCACATTTGGACTGAGCGTTTCCCCAGCTGCTCCCATCACTTTGCATTCTGCCGTTTGGTCCCTGGGATGCAGAGCTGCACTCAGCCCTGCTGCAGCAGAGCCTGGCTCTGGGCACCCCGTGTTTTCCCCGTGGAGGGCTGGCCATGCCTGCTGGGCTTGTGGAAGTGTGTGCCTTGTGTGCCTTTTCCCAGAGCCGAGCTGTTGTGACCCGTTCTCTCTCTGTGCAGCTCAAGTTAACTCCCGAGTACCTGCAGCTGATGAAGTACAAGGCAATCGCAGCCAACAGCAAGATCTACTTTGGCAAAGATATTCCCAACATGTTCATGGACTCTGCAGGGAGCCAGACCAAATCTGCAGAGGGACTGGCAGAAGGAATCCAAGAGGAGGATGGGGCAGGAGCCAGCGAGGACACAAAGCTACTTCATAACATCAACTGAAGAGAAAGATTTCTATTCGTTTTATATCAAAAAATCATGAACTGGGAAATTCCTTTTCGTTTTCCCCCTTTCCTGTGCTGAAAGAGATGCATCAGATTTAATCCTTTCAATCTTTTGTATGACAATTAGACACAAGGACTTTGGTATTTATGGGGTGGGTTTTCTGGTAATTTCTAAGCTCCAGGTGTGTTCTGTAGCTGCATCTCCCAGCTCTTGGTCACCCAGACCAAGGATTTGGGAGAGGCTGTCGGGGCTATCAGCTGGATGGGAACCTAATTTGGGATTGAGGTGGCTCATAGCAGTTGCAGGTAAAGAAATGTTGAGATTCTGGAGGGAGGGGAATTGCTGCTACAACTTGTTTTGGGGTTTTTTTCTTACTGAAAATTCCAAGTACTTCATTTCAATCCCCTCTGAAAATAAGGTGCTAGATTTTGTACACTACAAGTGGCTGCTCGAGGCCGGGGCCAGGGGCAGGTGGCTGCTGAGCCCACATGAGGTGACCCCATGAGGGACAGAGGCTCAGCTGGAATCCTGCACGTTCCCACTCACAGGGGGATCGAAGCCTTAGACCACATCATGCAGAGAGTGACCCAAACTCCTCATTTTCTGTGTCCTAACTCTGCTTTGTTTTCCATTTGTCATGCTTTTGTAGGGCACAGGAGAGTTTTGTCAGCAGTTCAGCTGCTGGGGAGGACATGGGCAGCATCCTGGAGTGCAGAGCTGGGTGTGATTTTCAGTGAAATGATGGAAATTGTCATAGAAAACCAGGGGGGAAAGAGTTTTTGTCTCAGGGACCCTGACTTTACAAAAGGCCTTGCTGAGGAGGAGCTGCTGGAGTGACCAGACAGTTTTTCAGCTTGTTATCTGCTCTGTGGGAGCAGCTGGATCTCTGTGTTTACAGTGTCTGACTAGAAAAAGGACCTTCAGGTGAGCAGAACTGAGCTGTGGGGCTGAGTGGACCTCGTGGAAGGAAGATTTTGTACTGGCCAAGGACAAACCATGATCCTGAACGGTCCCAGGGCAGAGAAGGGCAGCTCTTCCTCACCTACCCAAGGATGGATTCCCCTTTTTCTCTCAGAACAATGTACCAGAATGTCCCTTCCCCTCCAGAGAGCCAATCAGTTCCTCACATCCCAGATGCAAGGAGGGAACAGGGCTTTGTTTTCCACACATGCAAAATTTGAGGATAAAAGTTCAGGCCTAGAGAGAGCATTTTTTTTCCCCCTACCTAATCCATCTGCATTTGGCAGCAGAGCCTGGTGATGAATTGCTGATAGAATTTGAGGCCAGTATCCTCTTCTGAGATGATGCCAGGGACCAGCCTGGTGCATTCACAGGCTCCTGCCCCAAATTGTTGCTCCCCAGTAGCCCTGGTCTCACCCTTCAGTGTTAAAACCTTCATCAATCTGTGTTCCTGTGAGAGAGCTCGGATGAATCTCAGCTGCTGGCTCCAGGGTTTTTACAGCAGTTTTCCTTCTTGATGCTTGAAAATGCAAAATAGAAATTAAGCGTCAGTTTCTGCTGGAGAAAAGTCCCCTCCTGTTTGTATTTCTTGGAAAACAGGAGCTAAGGGAAATCCCATCTCCAGACCTACAGCAGTCACCAGCACCCCCAGGGAGGCTGTGATATTCCTGACTCGTAAATAGGTCTGTGCAGGCAGATTATAACAGGGAATAGCAGAAGAAGCCACGAGGATGAGCTCATTTGAGATTGTTCTGTGTTCATGCTTGAGGTTTCCATCAGAAACTAACACCTCCTTTTACACAAGTATTTTTCACTAATGAAAGGACCCAACTAAGCCAAAGTGGTATTATAAAGGCTTTTTTTTTAATGTGTGATTTCACAGCAAGAGAATAGCTTGGGATAAAAAGCTCTTAATGATTTTTTTTTTAATTAAAACTCTTGACTGCTGAAGTATTAGTGTAATTTTGTCCAATTGTACTGAGAGTAAAAAAGCAAAAACGAAGTTGAGTGAATCGGTCTGCACAAGCTGAAATCCATCGTGTCTTCATTCAGGTTTCTTCACTCAAAAATGTCCTGAATTTTCCAGAGTGGATCCATCTCTCCATGTAAACCTTTATCCCCTCTGTCTCCTTAACAGGCAAGCTGTACTCTTTCTATAGTCTTGACATGAAGAGCTGAAAAAAATCTGAACAAAGATCTTTAAACCCACCCTAGAGCAAAGGGAGCAGAGGTTTGTGGCACTGCTGATACCTGGGAGCACGGAAATGCTCTGCCAGCGCAGTCCTTGATCTTCTTACGTACTGAACTCAAAGCTTTTTATTTTGGTATTTGCTATGACAATAAAATGGCCTTCAATTTTGGAACGTTCCGATTTTAATGTCGGGGTTTGTGGGTGAGCTGTAGATGTGTTGGGTTTTCCAGGGGAAGGACGAGGCTGGGAGCTGTGGGGAGCTGGGGGAACAGCTGTGCCCCCGCTTCTGCCAGCGAGGAGGGGGAAAGGGGGAGAGGAAGGCTCCGTGTCCAGGGAATCTTCTGTCTGTCTGTCTGTCTGTCTGTCTGTCTGTCTGTCTGAGGAATCTCCTGTCTGTCTGTCTGTCTGTCCAAGGAATCTTCTGTCTGTCTGTCTGTCTGCCCGAGGAATCTCCTGTCTGTCTGTCTGTCTGTCTGTCTGTCCAAGGAATCTTCTGTCTGTCTGTCTGTCTGTCTGTCTGTCCAAGGAATCTCCTGTCTGTCTGTCTGTCTGTCTGTCCAAGGAATCTCCTGTCTGTCTGTCTGTCTGTCCAAGGAATCTTCTGTCTGTCTGTCTGTCTGTCCAAGGAATCTCCTGTCTGTCTGTCTGTCTGTCCGAGGAATCTCCTGTCTGTCTGTCTGTCTGTCTGTCCGAGGAATCTCCTGTCTGTCTGTCTGTCTGTCCAAGGAATCTTCTGTCTGTCTGTCTGTCCGAGGAATCTCCTGTCTGTTTGTCTGTCTGTCTGTCTGTCTGCCCGAGGAATCAATTGTCTGTCTGTCTGTCTGAGGAATCTCCTGTCTGTCTGTCTGTCTGTCCGAGGAATCTCCTGTCTGTCTGTCTGTCTGTCTGTCCAGGGAATCTTGTGTCTGTCTGTCCAAGGAATCTCGTGTCTGTCTGTCTGTCTGTCTGTCTGAGGAATCCTGTGTCTGTCTGTGTGTCCGAGGAATCTCGTGTCTGTCTGTCTGTCTGTCCAGGGACTCTCGTGTCTGTCTGTCCAGGGAATCTCCTGTCTGTCTGTCTGTCTGTCCAGGGAATCTCGTGTCTGTCAGCCCCTGCTTTGCTGTGGAATGAGAGAAAACCACAGGAACCGGCCTGGAGCAGCAAATACCTCGGATTTGGTAAAGTTGGCAGAAAATCCTTGTCATGTTTTACCAGACAAAGGGCAGGAACCTTCTGGGTGTTTTTACCCAGCTGTGTAAACACCGAACGTGCAGCGGGACAGCGGAGTTCTGCACATTAAGACAAATATTTGAGTTAATGTGTTGCAGCCGGCGGTTTCCCATTCTTGCCGAGTTCCTCCATGAAGCCGGGCATTGTCCGGGCCCTGCAGCTGCCGTGGGGCTCTGGCCCCGCTCCAGGCGCTCCCCTCACCCGCCCGGGCCCGCAGGACCAGCACGGCTCCCCTGCCCCGCTCTGTAATAATTCAAATTATTGCCTTTTTTACCGCAATAATTGGAATTCACACCCTTGGGGGACGGCTCCTCGTGCAGGGATAACAACCCCATTGTTGGGGGTCGGGACTGGAGCAGTAGGTCGGGCTGGGTGGCAGCGCTCGCTCCTGTTACTCGGGAATGATTTGGATTTGTCACCAGAGCCGAGGGAAGGGGACAAGCGGGGAAGCCCCGGCCGGGCCCCGCTGTGCCCCTGGGGCCGCCATGGCGCCCCCGACCTTCCCAACATGGCGGCCCCTCGCCCCGGCCCTCCGCTCCCATTGGCCGGCGCTCCCGACCGGAGCGATCCGATTGGCGGAGAGCGGGGGCGGGGCGGGTGTGGCGGAAGTGGCGGCGGGCGGGGATGTGGAGAGCGGGCATGGCCGCCGGGGACGGGCTGGGCCCGGCGCTCCGCGCCGTCACCGAGCAGCTGCAGCAAGCGGCGGCGCGGCGGCCGCAGGTGAGGGGGCACGGCGGGGACGGGCAATCCGCCGGGACCTGCGGGGCGGGGCCGCTGCCACGGCGACAGGCCTCCGTTACCGAAAGGACGGGCCCGCGCCCTGGGGCCGGGTCACCGGTGACCGCGGGGACAGAGCCGCGGTGCCGCTGGGACGGGCCCCTCCGTGGGCTCCGCTCACCGTGGGAGCAGAGCCTCGGTGTCCCAGGGACGAGCGCAGCACGGAGCTGGGTGTCTGAACCCCCCCGGCAAAGGAGCCACTATCGCGACAGGGCCCCTCTCGCTCCACCCGGCTCCCCCGGTCGGGGCAGCCCCTCGGTTCCCCCGGGGGTGCCCGGGGCTGGGGCCCCGCTCACCCCGCGCTGCTCCCGCAGGGGCTCCCGGCCGTGCAGCCGCGGCTCGTGGCCGTCAGCAAGACAAAGCCGGCGGAGATGGTGCTGGAGGCCTACAGGCACGGGCAGCGCAGCTTCGGGGAGAACTACGTGAGTCGGGGGCTGGAGAGGCTCAGAGGGGCTGGAGAGGCTCAGCGGGGCTGGAGAGGCTCAGAGAGGCTGGAGAGGCTCAGAGGGGCTGGAGAGGCTGGAGAGAGGCTCAGCAGGGCTGGAGAGGCTCAGCAGGGCTGGAGGGGCTGGAGAGGCTCAGAGGGGCTGGAGAGGCTCAGCGGGGCTGGAGGGGCTGGAGAGGCTCAGCGGGGCTGGAGAGGCTCAGAGGGGCTGGAGGGGCTGGAGAGGCTCAGAGGGGCTGGAGAGGCTCAGCGGGGCTGGAGAGGCTGGAGAGGCTCAGCAGGGCTGGAGAGGCTCAGCAGGGCTGGAGAGGCTCAGCGGGGCTGGAGAGGCTGGAGAGGCTCAGAGGGGCTGGAGAGGCTCAGCGGGGCTGGAGAGGCTCAGCGGGGCTGGAGAGGCTGGAGAGGCTCAGCGGGGCTGGAGAGGCTCAGCAGGGCTGGAGAGGCTCAGCAGGGCTGGAGGGGCTGGAGAGGCTCAGAGGGGCTGGAGAGGCTCAGCGGGGCTGGAGAGGGCCCCTCTGGAGGCACAGAATCCCAGAGTCATTCCAGTTGGAAAAGCCCTCCAAGGTCATTGAGCCCAAGCTGTGCCCAATGCCCACCTTGTGACCCAGGCCAGAGCTCCGAGTGCCACATCCTGAGTCACTCCTTGGGCACTTCCAGAGATGGGGACTCCAACGCTTTCCTGGGCAGCCCCTTCCAACGTTTAACAACTCTTTCTGTGAAGAAATTCCTCCTGAAGGCTTGGGCCAGTCCAGAGTGGGTGGGTGGCTCTGGGGGTGACAGCATCATTCCCTGGCCTCGTGTTTTTGAGGCTCAGGTTGGCCCCAAGAACACACGTCCCAAGGACACCAATCCTGTTCCTGCTGTGGGTTTAATGGAATTCTCCTTTGTTCTCCCAGGTTCAGGAGCTGCTGGAAAAGGCATCAGACTCCAGAGTAAGCACACAGTTCCCTTCATGTTTTTTAACCATGTGTCCTAAGAGCTGTTCAGTCAAAGTCCTGGGCTTGGTCAGGGATTTGGTTGTATCCTTATCTTTGCAGATAAGTGGTGGGTTATTCTTGGCTCTCACTGCCTCTGCCCCATTCCCCCTCCTGCTTTGCTGGCTCCAGAGGAGTCTGGGAATGCATCTGCCTTAGTCATGATTTGTCTGCTTTGCCTTTTGTGCTCTCTTTAGTAGAAGCACAGTTCTTGTTGAAAAAAAAAAATGTTAACACTCAGTTTGGGGAAAAGATCATTTTATGGCTGTTGCAAAAGAGCTTTGCCTTCGCTGTTCCCATGGACAGCATTCCCTGCAGCCACAAACCCATCCCTCTCCAGGCTCAACCTCAGCAACCACAGGCTGAGTCTTTCAGGGTCAACAAACAAAGAAATTGGGTGTCTGGTATTTGGTTGTGGGCAAACTAAGACTGAAGTGCTGCGTGGGGGAAGAGAGAATTGTTGTTCCAACCTGAGTGTTCCCTCTGCTTTCAGATTCTGTCGTCTTGTCCAGACATCAAGTGGCATTTTATTGGCCACCTGCAGAAGAGCAATGTCAACAAGCTGATCGGTAAATCCCAGTTGGTTTTATGTGGGCAGTGATATTCCAGTGTTCCCATGTGTCAGGGAGGCTCAGGCTGGAGATCAGGACAAGGTTCTTCCCCCAGAGGGTGCTGGCACTGCCCAGGCTCCCAGGGAATGGGCACAGCCCTGAGGCTGCCAGAGCTCCAGGGATGCCCAGGGTGGGGTTGTTGGGGGGTCTGTGCAGGGCCAGCAGTTGGACTGGGGATCCCTTACAGCTCAGGATAGTTCAGGATTCTCTGAAACAATAACCATGAACTCACAAATGCCTGTTGGAGCTACAAACAATCCCATGCCAGCAGAATTCCCTCAGCCTGTGTTTTCTCCCCAGCTGTCCCAAACCTGTTCATGTTGGAAACGGTGGATTCTGTGAAACTGGCAGATAGAGTCAACAGCTCGTGGCAGAAAAAAGGCTCATCCCAGAAGCTGAAGGTCATGGTGCAAGTGAACACCAGTGGGGAGGACAGTGAGTGGCTCTTTGTGACACGTGCATGTTTGTCCTGCTGGACAGGGAACTTGAACGGGCTCAGCTGCTTTGTGCTCTGAAAGCATTTCTGTGGCAGAGCTGGGCAAGGATCTCCCTGTTCTTTTCCAGGCAAGCACGGCCTTCCCCCTGGGGACACCATGGCTGCTGTGGAGCACGTCATCAACAAGTGCCCCAGCCTGGAATTCGTGGGGCTGATGACCATCGGCAGCATCGGGCATGACCTCAGTAAGGGGCCAAATCCTGACTTCCAGGTAAGATTTTCTCAGAGAAAATGTCACTGTGGGCTGGTTTCCTGTCACAGTTTGTCTGTCCCAGTCGAACCAGTCCGAGTCAGGCTGCCAGGATGTGGGAGCACCTTGTGCAGGGTAGTGCACAGCCCTCAGTACCAGTGTTTCTGCAGGGTGTTGCTCCCACCCGTTCTCTGAAGCTGCAGCCAGGATTTTGGCAGGGATTTTTGCTGCTACCTGTGCAGCAGTTGCTGTGCTGGAGCCCCTGGTCCAGGTGAGGTTTCAGCCTCGTGTGTGCTGTCAGTAAATCTGGGAAACCTCCAGATTCTGTTAAGGTGCTTCCGTGGGAAGTGTGGGAATTGCACGTTGTGTGTGAAGGAGACTTCAGGGACAGGCAGGAATCAAGATCTGTGGCACCCTGGAACGAAGCTGGCATGGCTGTCCAGGTGTGTGACCCTCTCCTGTCCCCTCGTGCCCTGCAGGTGCTGCTGTCCCTGCGGCAGGAGGTGTGTGACAAGCTGAACCTGCCCGTGGACAAGGTGGAGCTGAGCATGGGCATGTCCACGGACTTCCAGCACGCAGTAAGTGTGTTCCTGCCCCTTCCCTCGGGGACCAAACGTGCCTGCACCCCAAATTCCTGCCCAGGTGCTGCTCAAACAGGCCTCCCTTTGGATGGAGATCCCAGCGCAGCTCTGCTGGTCCTGGGGGAGATTCCTGGGATCAAAGCAGCCCCTGGTGTAGCTGTGGGTGGTGAGTCCGTGGGGAGCCACCCTGTGAGGGCCGTGGGGTGGTGGCAGCCCTGCCCTGAGCTGCTCCTCTCTGTCTCTTCCAGATAGAGGTTGGATCTACAAACGTCAGGATCGGGAGCACCATTTTTGGAGAGCGGGATTATTCCAACAAAGCCCCCGCTGGAAGTGGAGGCCAAACAGAGGCCGTGACAGTGCAGGGGCACTAAAGGAAAAGAAGTGGCCTCGTCAGAGGAGAGACCTCGCTGTGGGAGACCTCACTATGCATTTTACCTCCCTCCGTGTCGGTGCTCCATCCAGATGGTGGAGAGGGAATTCCTCGGAACAGAGGCCAGAAATGCCTCACAATCATTGTGATTATAGAGTACCCCTAGAAACTGGAAATCTTGATAACCAACAAATGACAAGGAAATTGAGGGTTGGAAGTGGCTGTGGTGTTTTGGTTCCTCAGGGTCATCAAGGACAGAGACTTTGGGGTAACAAACAAGTGTTTGTCAGGCTGGAGTTGCTGCTGAGGAAGGTGGGTGTCGCTGCAGCAGTGCTGCTGGTTGTTTTCACTGAGGACTAAATACTTCATTGAACACATTATGATCTTGCCAGAAACCTGTAAATGTTTCCCCAAACACAAGTTTTGCGCGTGGGGTGGTTACGTAGGAGCTGGGGCCGTGCTGTGACACGGGAGGGGCCATGGCCATGGAAAAGGGGTGAGAGACAGGCACAGGGGACTGTGAGGAGCTCAGCTGCCACTGTGACTTCATGCTGTGATGTTTTGGCTGCACATCACAAGTGTGGGAGTGTCCTTTCAGCTCAATTTTGTCCTTTTCAGGCTGACACTAACTTTTCCCATGGCTCTGTGACTGCCCAAATCTGGAATGCTTTCCCCCTTCCTTTCCCCTCCTCTGTTGTTGGGAATTATTTTCATCCTTCCTAGTAGTTTTGCTGCTGTTTTTTGGTCAGAATTGGGGTTTTCTGCCAAGCCTCTGCTCTGCCACCAGCTTCCTGCTGCTTTCCAAGGTGAGTCCCACATGGTTTGGTGCCTGTGCCATCCCCTTTACACCTGTGTGAGGATAACAGTGCTTGGCTCAGGGCAGCAGGGAGCTTTCCCTGGGAAAATACTTCAGAAAAGGAAATATTATTGTCCCACTGCATTCTGGGTTCCTGGAAAAAAACGTTTGGCCTCTCAGAGAGCTTTTAGGCTGTGTCTTAACATCCTTTCCTGCTCTTGGAAGAGGGAAATGGGACTGTCACTGCAGTAGCTTTCCTTCAGCTGTGAGCAGCTGCTCCTGCGTTGTTGTGTTGCTTGGCCAGCCTCACAACCCGTGTTACAGCTGATTTTTGGGCTTTTGTGTCTGCCAGAGGAGGAGAGCTCGGCTGCCAGCAGGAACATCCTCCCCAGGCTTTGCTCTGTGTGCGTGTGGTTAAATCTCGCTGTCGGTTTCACTCTCTAAAAGCTGAATGTAAGTGAAAAGAGTCAACTCCAACACCAACCTGTCGTAGCTCCGTGGTTTAGAAGCGCTGTGGGGTCAGAGCCGCCCTCCTCGCACTGTGCCATGTGTGGTTCATAGTCTAGTAATACAGTGGTGAGTTTTAATGCCATCTGTGCCAACTCAGAAGCTATTAAAGATGTTATTTTTATGTTCCAGCGTGGTGAATAAACGCCCTGAGCTGCCCTTGGAGCTGTTTCCCCAGCCTGGGGCCGCTCTTGGAGCTGGGGCGGAGGGAGGAGGGTCGGTGGAAAGGCAGCTGAGGCGAGGCTGGCCCGGAAAGCGATGCGGGTTTTGCTCGGGGAGGTGCGGAGTGGTGGTGGCGCTGGGCGAGATGTCGCGTGTCACCCCCGGGTGGCGCTGCCGGGCCGGGTCCCAGAACCGCCGTGCGCTCACCTGGCTCAGGTGCAGAGCCCCGGCAGCGCTCGGGGCTCCCTGCGCGGGGCTGGGCCACGGCGGAGCGCCCCGGTGGCCCCGGGGATGCGCTTTGCCCAGGGACACCTCTCTCCTCCCGCCGGGCTGGTCCCCGGGGCCGTCGGGGAGCAGCCTGGGTGCTGCGCTGGGACAGCCCGAGCTGGGCTGGAGCCAGGCTCTGGAGAGGAGCGGGGATCTGCGACAGCTTCTGCTCCTTCCTCTGCAGCTGCTTCTCCCACCCACGGAGCTTCCAACTGACTCTCCTCGTTGTGTCCAGAAGGTTTTCCACGCTTCCCACGCGTCTGAGCCTCCCCACGACCGGAGCAGAGGGAGCTGCCCACGGGCACCTCCCGAGGCGCCCAGCTGGAGCCGGGGGCGGGCGGCTGCGGACCGCGGGCTCGGTGACACCGGACACGGTGACACCGGACACCTGTCCGGGGCCGTGGGGCGCACACCGCCCGCTCCTCGCCAGAGGTCACCGGAGCGCAGCCAGCGGGCCGCAGATGAAAGATTGCGGGGTCTCTTCATGGAGCACATGCAGGCTCGGCCCCCCGCGCCCCCGCCTTGCTTTCCATCCATCACAGCCCCGGGCCGGGCTGGGAGCGGCGGCGCTCGGGCTCCCCGGCCCTGGCCCTGGCAGTATTTGCCTTGGAGCGAGGTGTCCGGCACACGCCGGGACTCTGCTGCCCCCGTGGCTTCCTGCGCCCGATGGCTCAGGCGTCGTCCCCTCTGGAGCAAAAGCACAGCCCCAGGATTCCCAGCAGTCCCCTGAGGTCACCCCTGTCCCCACATGTCCCTTGGGTGGGGCTGACCCCCCAGAGCCTCAGCACTTCACATGCTGCCTGGTGAAAAACTTCCAGGCGCCTTGGAGCGCATCCGTGTGCAGACTTGGCTGATCCTAAGAAGAATAAATCCGTTGACGATGCTGGACGGGGTGATTTGCTGCTGCTCCTTCTTCTCCGGTTCCTGGGACATGGGTCCTCCTCGGGGAAGTGCCAAAGCAGCAGAGATCAGGAGCTGGGGGTCAGGTGGGAGCCCGGGACACCCAGAGCAGCTCGGCCCAGGCGGATCCCAGTGCAGCCCTTCAAAGTGGAAAGTGTGTTTATTTCTGGGATATCGGCTTTCCGGCAGGAAGGACGGCCACTGCCAAGGTTTTTATTGGATCCCAGTGAAAGGAATTGAGAGTCTCGTGCTTGTTGTCTTTCCCTGCGCCTGCAGTAGTTAAGGAGGTTTTTTACCTTTGGGTGGGAGGGAGGGACGTAGGGATTTGGCATCCAGCACTGTGGCGATGGAGTTTCAAACGGGCTGCCTTGTCTCCCGGGCCAGAGGCATCAGGAGGGGTCGGGGCTGGAAAAGCACAGAGAGGGGCTTGGAAGCAGTTGAAAGAACCTCAACTCTCAGGCTCAAAGCATGTGGAAAGTGTTGCTTGAGCTCCTCTCCTCCAAGCGGGGCTGGGGCAGGGTATTCCACACGTCCCAGTTTGGACAAGGTTCTCACTGTTCTTGGAGGGAATTTAGAGAGTGAAATTCTGAAGAGCAGGCACAGCAGTCTGATTGCTTCAGAGTGTCATGGATGCAATTCCAGTGCTGCTACTGGAGCTCCTGGAGATGCAGATTTCTTAATTTAGGGTTCATCCAGCAAAAGGAGGTTGCTGAGCCGGGCACCCTGAGGTGTTTTGGGGTGTCCCTGTGTGGTGCTGTGTGCCTGAGACAAGGAGTCTCCTTCCTCTCCCTTGTGGGAGTGCCCAGGGGGAGCAGCAGGCTCCAGCCTGGAGGCTCATCCCCTCGGTGAGAGGGAGGGGAGCCCACTCCTGCTCCCTGCAGTGCTGAAAGCGGGAGGTTCTGCTCACCATGGGGGGCTTGGGAGGGTTCCCTGCTGTGCCGGTGCTCGAAGGATCTCAGGGCGGATGCTGGACACAGTTTCCTGTTGCTCTTCCAGCTTCAGAGGCAGGATCTGGAACCGGCACAGAATCAAATAATGCTTTGAGTTGGAAGGGACCTACAAGGATCACTGAGCCCAACTCTTGGTGCTGCACAGGACAACCCCAGGACAATCCCACCCTGTCCCTGAGACCCTTCTCCAGAGGCTCCTGGAGCCGGGGGTGTCCTGTGCCAGGACTCACTCCGGGGGCAGCTTCATTTCACGGTGCAGGATGGACCCAGGCAGGGAAAATTCTGCCCAGTGGAAGAAACGGGAAGGAAGAAAAAAAAATAAAAATAAAAAAGACGGAAATATGTGGGACAACCTCATTGTGCCGTTCACTAGCAGGATGATGCTGGTCTCCAGGGCTCTGGGGTCCCACAGCTGAGCCCCGGTGCCAAGGTGGGAGGTCTGGGAGAGTGTGACTGGCCATGGAACAGCCCTGGGGCCACAGTCCTTGTCCCTGCCCGGGCCGGGAGCTCAGCGGGCACCGGGCTCTGGTGCTCCCGAGCAGAGCAGCCTGGAGTGCGAGCTGAGCGGCTTCTCCGCTCCCCTGCCCCCACTGCCGCGGCCACGGCGTGTATTTATTTGGAGAGAGGAGTAAATTTCTCTTCCCCTCCAGGAACTATTGGTCCTGGAGAGAAACCGCATTCCCAGCGTCGTCTTGTCGTCCTTCCATGACCCTTTTCCTCCGCTCCCTGGCACGGGGTCCTGCAGACTTCACTGCCGGCTTTTGATCCCTTTTGATTTGACGCTGCAGAGAGCCGCAGCCCCGGAGGAGCCGAGCCCCGGGCGGACGAGGGCTGGAGTCAGGCGAGAGGCAGCGGGGACGTGGGAGGAGGGAGCGTGAAGAAAAATATTGAACTTGGTGTGAAAAGCAGTGAAGCAAAGAGGGAAGCCGAGAGGGACGAGCGCTAACTGCAGAGCGGAGGCTGAGAGGGGACAGAGCAGCGTGACCACGGAGTGAACTGTGTGACTTCGTGCAGGGAGTTCCTCCACGGCGCGGGGTCCCACGGAACTGCCGTGTGCGGAACATCTGCCGGGCCCACGTGTGTGTCACCACCCGCGACACGGCACTCCGTGCTTGTCACAGCCGGGATGTCACCCTGAGGCACCGCAGGGTGGCCACACGGACCTCTTGGGCTCTGACCCCACGCAGGGCTCCAGCCCGGCCCGGGGGTGGGAGCAGCCGGAGCCCTCCGTGGGGAGCGCAGAGCCCCAGCTCTGGTCCGTGGGGACCCCACGGGGCTCGGGCTCCTGCCCGCGGGGTCCCGTTCTGCTCCGTGCGGGTCTCCCCCGCTCCTCCGCGCCGGTGCCGTCGGGGGGGCAGGGCTGCTGCCCTCGGCGGGGGCGGGGCGGGCGGGGGGGGGCGGGGGGAGGCGCCGGGGCCGGCGGCGGAGCGGGGCGAGCGGGGGAGGCGGCGCCGCCGGAGCCGCCCCGGGGAGCGGGGCGGCGGCGGGCGCGGAGCCGGAGCCCGTAGCCGTGGCCCGGGGCCGGGGGCAAGCGGAGGGCGGCGGCGCCGGTGGCGCTGGCGGCGGCGCTGAGCGGCCCCGGGGCCGGGGCGCGGAGCTGCCCCGCGCTCAGCCTGGGCTGCAAGTGCGCGGCCGAGCGGGCCAAGGCGGGCGGCGGCCCCGGCGCGCCCCGGCGGAGGGTGGTCTGCAGCGGCGGGGGTCTCCCCGCGCCCCCCGAGCCGCGCCTGCTGCCCGAGGGCACCGTCACGCTGTGAGTACCGCGACCGGCAGCGTCCTGGGCATCGCACCCGGCGCCGAGCATCCCCCCCTGCCCCCGGCATCTCCCCCGGGCATCTCCCTCCGTTCCGGCGCTGCCGCCGCAGCGCTGCTGCCCCGGTGCGGGGCACCCTGAGCGGGACCAGAGCCCACGCGTGGGTCGTGCTGAGCCCTCTCCGTGCTGCAGCTGCGCTCCGGGGAGCCCCCGCATCCCCCGAGCCGGGCAGATGCTGTCGGGGACCAGGGGACGCGGGGACCGGGCGCGATGCCCCGTGGGGTCGGCAGCGCAGTGAAGTTACTTTTTCGTCTCAATAAGCGACTCTGCACCAGAGAAAAGTCGCTCTGCGCTGCGTAGCGTGGTTTAAATCGCCTTAAAGGGGTGTCGTGGCTCTGGGCTGGAGGGGACCCCGCTGTCCCCAGGGCGCGGCGGCAGAGCGGGGCTGCTGTAGACGTGAGCTGGAAATGCAGGAAACGGGCTCTTTCTCCTGCTTCCCTCCGCAGCGTTTCTGCGTGCTGGGGAACATGTTTTTGTTTGAAAGTGACTGCTGTCCCTGGAAATATTTCCTGAGAAGCGATCGGGAGCGGTTAATGGGTTTGGGGTTTGTGCAGAGGTTCTAAAGCTGCTGCTTGGTCCGTAAAGGCTCCTCTTCTTCGCGGCCCCCGTGCCGGCTGGAGCTGGCAGCCGTGTGCTGCTCGCTGCAGGGTTTATTTATAACTCCAGAGGAGATGTTTGAATTAAAATCTGGATTGGAGGCTGGGCTGGCAGCACTGCAGCTGGGGGGAGCGTCGCTTTCCCCCGGAGTATTGTCCTGTGTCAGCCTGCCCATGGTCAGAGCTCCCACCTTGCCCTCCTTGTGTGGGTTGTGTTGGACTCTGCAGAGGATTTGCTTTGGTGGCTGCCTCGTCCTGTCTGCTCTCATGTACCCAAACCCGTGGGTCGTGTTGCTCTGGTTTCCCAAGCTCACCTCACTTTGGGGTGATGGTGACAGCAGAGGTGACCCCGCTGGCACCACTGTCCCCATGTGCAGCGTGGCCATGAGCGCAGCGGTGCTACCGGATGGTGCCACGAGCAGGGTCTGGCTGCATTAAAAGCATAAATTGTCCCAGAAGAGCAGCACTGATGGGTGTCCTGGGCTTCCCTCGCTGGGGGACACTGGGGAGCCTCAGGCAGGTGGCAGCTGGGCTCTCTTCTGAGCTTTGCTCTTTCATGTCTTTCCTCTCATGGCCCTTCCTCGCTCGTCAGCCCCTTGCGAATACTCATGGGGACGTTTAGTCCTTTGTCAGTTTGTATTTGGGAAAAGCATCGCATCCCACTCCCATGGCTGCTCCTGTGCCCTCCCCAGCTGCTCCCAGCAGGGCAGGGGGTTTGTGCTGAGGGCTGCCTTGGAGAGCCCGGGGTGACCGTGCACAAGCATTAGGGCATTACACGATCCCACTAAAACGTGACATGAAACCTACAGGCGTAGGCAGAAACCTACAAATATGCGGTGACCCTGGCTCTGCTCTCGTGCAGTAAACATGATTTATTCCAAACCCTTTCCAGATGGAACAATCAAAACCAGAGGCTCCAACTTTGGGAGCGTCTCCCGGAGCCATTGGGGTGCGGGCAGGGAGTGCAGGGGCCCAGGCATGTGGCAAGGGCTGCACGTGCCTTGGGGACATCCTGCTGGGGACAGCCAAACCTTGAATTCTGTGGATGAGCTGGGTCTGAGCAGGGCTCCTACCCGTGCCCCAGGGTCCCGTCTGTGCCCTGGGGTGCTCAGGTCCCCTCTGTGCCCCAGGCTGTTGCCCCTGCTGCAGGAAATGTGTTTGGGGCAGTAACGCTTCAAAGCAGTCGTGTTCCAGCGCTCATCCGGCCCAGCCTGGAATCGGGAGTGCCTGAGTGCTGAGCACGGGGGAGGCTCTTCCCAGCAGCCGGAGAGACTCTGGCCCAGCGGCAGATCCAGCTGTCCGGGCAGTGGCTGGGGACAGGCGGGTGGCCAGAGACGCCTCAGTGGCTGGAGGAGGTCTGTCACCCTGTGGGTCCCTCATCCCGCCTCCCATTCAGCTTTTTCCCACACTCTTGCTTTATTTATCTTTAATTATTAGGCCAGTGCTGAGGAATCCTGCGCTGCCTCCGCGGCAGCTGCTGCACATTTACCCCCCGCGCCTGAGAAACACGCTGGCATCAACCCTGGGTGGGCAGGGCAGGGATGAGGGACAGGGGACAGGGGGTGAGGGATGCCCGAGGGACCTCCAGCCCCAGCAGATGTTTCTCGGTGTGTGCTCTCCAACACCCACCCCAGTTTACACCCAGCTTTTTCCTGTCCCCAGCTCCCTGCAGGGAGGAAGGAGGGTGCCCTTGGGTTGTCACCCTCGGCTCATGGGGTTGTCACCCCGCTCTGACTCGTGGCCCTGGAGAGGTCACCCGGTTGTTTTGGCAGGGCTGGCACCAGCGTGGCCCCAGCCCCATATCCTGCTCCAGTTAAGAGCAGGGGATTTGGCAGCTCTCGGGCCGTCCCTCCAGCGTGGCTGTGAGGTGCTGGGGGGCTGCAGACAGGGATTAACAAGGCTTTAATCCCCCCCAGCTGACCCCTGCGCTAATCGCCCGATGGAAAAAGCGCCACATCCCTAACGAGAGCCGGAGAGGCTCGGCCAGCCCCACTGTCACACGGGCGGGAGCCCAAACCTCTTCCAGATGTGGAATCCCAGCACAGGCCTCATTTATGTGCACAGCTTGATTGCACTGAAATTACAGATTGTCTGCAGGGAATAGAGGGCTTTGACTTATGACCAATTTCCAGTTCTACTTGAACTCCCCGCTCCAAGGCCGGTCTATCCTCAGCCCTGCAGATGGTTTCTTTCTCAAGCCTTCTTCAGCTTTTTATTTGTTGTTTATTGGGCTGCAGCTCCATCAGGTTTGGGTTTTCCGGGGGCTGCAGGTCGTGGAGCTGCCCGGTGCCTCGGAGCATCCCGGCCCAGGCTGGCTCTGGAGGCTTCGTCCTCTCTCCGGGGCTTATTTTTCCTGTGCTAACAAAAGCCAAGGGTTGGAACAATAATTTTCACCATCCAAAATAGCCCGGTGTGACGTGAGGCTGGAGGAAACGCCTGGGCACGGCACAGGGAGGGGAAGAGCCCCCGAGCACCCAAACAAAGCAGGGTGGGAGGGATCCCCCAGGTCTGAGGCTCTCCAGCCCCGCTGGGTTGGAAGATGTGGGGTCCCCTCTGGAATGTGGGTTCCCCCCTGGGATGTTGTGGGCCCCTCTGGGATGCTGCAGAGTCCCCTGGGATTCTGTGGAGTCCCTCTAGGTTACTGCGTGTCCCCCCCGTCATGCTGCCACCCCCAGAGCCTTTCTCACTGCCAGAGCCTTCAGCACCTCTCACCAGCCCCAGGGCCCCTCTTTTCTCTTCCCGAAATCCCTGTGCAGAGCAGCGAGCCGTGCTCGGGGCGCAGCCTGTGCCGTATCTGCTGCCGGCATATGCTTTGAATTACTGCGCTTGGAGAGCAGAGCGGGGCCGGTCCCGCCCCCAGCGCGGCCCCCCAGGAACCGCTGCCTCCCCTGCCCGGGCTGGGGAGCCACCGGCTCCCCGCGTCCTTTTTTGGTTGGGTCCAGAGGAAGTTTATTGTTTCAGCAGCCCAGTTTCTGGAGCTGTTATTTATCCAAGTGGATTCCAGCACGCTTGAAAAAACAATCTTGTTTTTTTCACTTTTGGCTCCTCTTTTTGAGATGAAAAAAGAGGAGAAGAAGAAGAAGAAGGGATCTATATCTCTCTGCCGGCAGCCTCGCGGGCTCCGAGCCCCCACGGCCCTGGCTCGGGGGGGTTGGAGCACGGACGCTGCACCCCTTGCAGGCCTGGATTCCCCGGGACGGGAGGATGCTCCTTGGGGCTCCCCCCCAAGCCCAGCACGCATCCCCCATCGTTTCCGTTTGACTCCACGCTCCAGTCCTTAATCCCCGCTTTGTCCAGAGGGACTTTTCCAGCCGCCGCTCAATTAGCCGATTATTGTCCCCGCGGCGGGGCTGTCCCCGGCAGGAGCCCCCACGCTCCGCGGCCGGAGGGTCCCAGGGCACCGGGCAGGGTGAGGGAGCCGTTTCGGACGGGAGGATTCTGGGGCTGAGAAGGATCCCCAGCCGGCCCCCCAAGCCGATCGCTCCGGACCGGGCTGGGGGTCACTCTCGCTGAGCCGAGGGGTCCCAGCAAACGGCTCCCGAGGCCGTGGCTCTGCTTCCATCGCCTGCCAAACCTGCAGAAGGGTGCGATGGGAGGGCACCGGGTCCCCTCTGCACCCCCAGACCTCGGTGAGTGTGTGGGAAACCACCGCAAGCCCTGCCTGGATCTCCCACCCCCCGGCAGCAGCTTGGCCTCGCCGAGCTGGGGGCGGTGGGTCGGCTCACAGCCCTGCATCCCCCTCCTCCCCTGCTGATCCCTCCTCCCAGGGGCAGCTCTCAGAGTCTGAAACGCAGTCAGGGGCTCTGGCTCCATCCCCACATGCTGACAGCTGGGCCTCCAGTGTGCCTCAGGGGCTGCTGGCCCCCGTGGACTGGGTCGGGGTGGCCTCGTGGGCACACCGATCCCGTTGTGTTTTGGGGGTTTTCAGTTAATATCCTCTAAGGGGACAGTGCCAAGGACCCACACAGCTCTGCTGCCTGTGGACATGTGGGAATGGAAAGAGCCGTGGAGCCTGATGAGAACTTCCTGGGGGAAAAAAAAACAACAACCAAACCCAAAAAAACCCAAACAAAAAACAATTTGGAACATAATATCCATGAAACTAAAGAAAACAAAACAAAGCCGTGTTGGAGGATGTGGGTTGTAACTGGGGAGTGCGACCCAGATGGCTTCTGTGGGACAGGGAAGGAAAGAGCCAGGATCCCTACCCAGGAAAAGTTACTGGGAAGAAAAGTTTTGGGCAAACTGTCACTGTCACCACAGCCTTTTTGTGCCAATCCCACCTTTTAGTCAAGGATCTCTTCTCCTAGAGAAAGGACAGACCTGGGCAGCAGCAGCAGCAGCTCAGGGTGCCCCGAGCCATGCGGGGGTCCGGGGGTTTTTCTGGAGGGGCTCCGGGGGTGGCTTTGCCCTGCTGGCTGCAGATCACAGGGGCAGCCGATCCTGTTGGAAGTCGGGAGCGTTGCCGTTTAGGGCAGGAGCTGTGGAGTTACGGCAGAGGTGCAGATGGTCCCGGGGTCTGAGCGAACACCCCCGGGGCTCAGCCGAGGGCCGCGTTCCCAGTGGGGTGCGGGTCTGGGGCTGCGGTTCTGCCACCACGCCGGAGCATGGCCAGGGCTGCATCCCCCGTGCCTTCGGTTGGGAAACCTCCTGCCGCTGGAATGGAAAACTCTCGGAGGGCTTGGGGACGGCACGGCCTTGAGCAACAGTCCCCAGCGATGCCGTGACGGGGAACCGGGGCGCGCCGCGGGGCGCTGGGGCCGTGCCAGGAGCGATGGAAACATCCCTGGAAGCTGTGCCCTGCTCTGGGAAAGGTCCTGGGCTGAGCCGGCACCGCCGCTCGCTGCTGGGGCGAGCCGAGCCCTGGCAAAGAGCGGTCCCGGCGGGGAGGAGAGGCTCAGGCGTGGCCCCGGCCGTGGCAGCTCCGGCCGCGGGCGTGTGGAAGCAATTTGCAGCTGTCGGGGCCGCCGGACGTTTCCGCTCCCCGCCGGCCGGGTCGAGGGCCCCGCGGCCGCGGCAGTGCCCGGTGGCGGCTCCTCATTAGCACAGGATGCGGGGGCTGCGCTGCCAGACTCCGGCCCTTCCCTCCCACCCAGCCTGCGGGGGGCTGCGGGTCCCGCTCCTGCCCCGAGCCGAGCGCGGCTCCGCGGGCAGCGCGTCCGGAGGGGCCGGGCTGCAGCACACAGCGGCCATTCAGCTCTGCCGCGGGGCCCTCCCGTGTGTAAACAGCCCCGGCCCGGCCCTCAATGAGCCCTTTTTTCCCCACAGCTCCCCCGGCCTGGGCTCCAGGATGCCCTCCCGGCCCGGCTGCCGCCTGCCCCCGCTCCGTCTCTGGCTCGCTTTGCCGGCGCTGGCGTTGTCGGTGCCCACGCGGCCGCACGGGAGCTCCGGGGAGGCAACGCCGAGAACCGGCTCTGGCTCTGCTAAATGCGCTGACGAGCTTTAATGAGCTCCTGGCTGAATCGCCGGGCGCTGGTGCCCTCCGTTCACTCCCGTCACCCTGTGAGGGGCCCTTTGGTCAGCAAAGCTGTTTATTTTGGGGTAAAATCTCAGTGCTGGGAGGCTCCTGGGATAGCCACAATGCCATGACAGTCAGGAGCTGGGGAGCCCCTCCCAGCTGCAGGTCCCGGGGGAGCCCTCTTGGTGCGGGTTGGGGGTCACCTCCTGCTCGTGGAACTCCCTGCGCCGAGGTGATGCCGCAAGAGCCAGCCCGGGGATCCCGTGACAGTCAGTCCGTGTGGTCCATGGCATGACAGACCGTGCAGAGCATCCCCACACGGCCTTTGCAGTCCATGTTCCCACCCTGCCATGCCAGCCTGTGCCTGGAGCTCTCCGCGGCCACCACCGCAGCGGCACAGCCGGGCCGTGGCTTCTCCTGGGGGTCTGCCCGACCTCACTCCCCAGCAGCTCCTGGGTCACCGGGCACGGCTGGGGGTCTGTGGCGGGTGAGGTAACGGGGCTGACCCTCTCTCTCTGCTCTTCCCACAGGCTGCTGGCCAACAACAAGATCACGGTGCTGGAGAACGGCTCTTTCTTCGGTCTGCGGGCTCTGGAGAAGCTGTGAGTAGGGGTCAGGCAGCAGGGTGGGGGCAGTGGAGTGCGGGCTGGGCTCCCATCGTGGATGGTAGCACCATCACTCCCATTCTGCTCCTGGCGTGCTGCAGCAGGACCAGCACTGCAGCGCAGAATTTGCCACTGGCACCCCCGGGTATCCCAGGGACCCCGGGAGCTGCAGTGGGGCCGGAGGCGCCGGGGGGGCCGCGCTCCGTGAGGGCCGGTATGAAAAGCGACATTGTCCCCCCGAACAAAGTCAACTTTCTTATCTCTCCATGAAAGGCATCTCTATGGAGGGAGCTGCGAGAAGGGGAGATTTATGGCCCCCATATGGGTTTGATCTGTAGGTATGCAGGCACGGGGACCAGCACTGAGGGTGTTTTGTTCCCCGCCGCGGCCCTGCGTGGGTCCCGTGCATTCCTGCGCTGTGCGGGCTCCCGTGGAAATCCCCACGGGACTGTTTTTGGGGTGAGTGGAAAGCAGTCACCTCGGGGACACCATCCCGCGAAGCTGAGTCCTTCCCAGCATGGCTCAAGGTGTGGGGTCACCTCCTGCTGCTGCCGCTGCACCCTCGTGCGGGGGTCGTGGGCCGCGGGGACGGAGTCGTGGAGCAGCCGGGGGAGGACCAGGGCTCCGCAGCCCCCGAGTGCCTGGGGTCCCCCGAAAGGTTTCCATATCCTGGGAAAGCAGCTGCCCCAGGCCACCTCCCGCTCAGCACGGGGTCAGAGGGGGCCTGGGGCGGGTGGGCAGCGCTCCCCCAGCCCGCCTGGCCTCATCGCACAGCGCCGCGCCTGATCGCCCTCGACAGGAGCCGTAATTGTTTTCATCGGGTCGCTTCGGGGCCGTGGGGCAGACGTGGCCCATGGAGAGCCCGTGCTGGCACGGCAGAGACACCGTGGGGACTGCGGGGCCCCTCGCCTCCCATCCTGGGGCTGGCAAGGCCCCCGCCCGCCCCGGCTGCCCACCGCCGGTGCTTTGGGGTCCCAGCATAACGGGGAGAAGCCGTTCCCTGAATGTCAGGGGTGCCCCCACGGACCACCTCCCCTCTGGCTTGGCATCTCCAGTGATTTGTAGCGGCGTAATGAGATTAATGAGTCTGAGCGGGGACGGTATGCGGCGGCGGCCGCGAGCGCTCATTAGCAGAGCCCCGCTTGGGAACGGCCCCGGGGGGATGCGGGAGGGCTCGGTGGGTGACAGCAGGGACAAGGATGGGCTCTGTCCACCCATCTGTCTGTCTGTGCTGGGCTGCAGTGGGTGCACAGGGAGTTGTGGGCTCACCCCACAGTGCTTCGGACAGTGAATCAGGGTGGCTCGGGTCCTCGGGGCCAGGGTTTGCTGCAGTGGGGGTCTCTGGGCACTCGCGGGGATTGGGGTCCCCACGTACACGTGGCACTGAGCCACTGCTGGCTTTCATGACTGCAGCGTCACCCCGCCCGGGCTGGCGGAGGAGGGGGCTCGGCACCGCAGGAAATGCAAAGGCAAACGCGCAGAGAAGAGAAAAAGAGGAGCCTTATCGGAAATCAGCAGCCGCAGCCCCGGCCCTGGCCCGCGGGAGGAAGTGCCTGAGTGAGGAAGGCTGCCTCTGGCCAAGCGCCAGGCTGGCTGCAAACCCCTGGGGCCCAGCACGGTCCCCGGTGGGTCCCATCCCCGGCTGCTGGTCCATGCAGCACCCAGATCCCTCAGACCTGAGCCGGGGGCCGCAAGTTTTGTCACTGGATGTGTTTTGGCCGGCAGGACGTGCTGGGGATGTTCTGGGGGATGGGAATCCCTGGGAAAGCCAGCGGGACAGGGGGCTGGCAGGGGCGGTCTCCCTGGGCACGAAGCAGGGCTCTGCAGGACGGGTGTTTGCGGGCTGGATGTCGGAGATGGGACTCCTGTCGGTGCCGGTGGCGGTGCAGGTGAGCGGAGCTGTTCCTTCAGCACCAGCGCTCACCTGTGCACACCTGCCCGCACACCTGGCTGCGCTGCCGGCCGGGGCAGCGCCAGGACGGGCGTTTGTCCGGCAGGAGCTCTGCGAAAGGCAGGCGTGGGCAGGGCTCTTGCATCAGCCGAGAAGGGCCGGGATGACGCCGGCTGCGTTTCCTCTCCCTGAGGGCCCCTCTCGTCTCCCCGGCGGGACTCGCCCCTCGCAGCCCGGCTCTGCTGGAAGGGGCTGCGCCTCTCCCCATCGCGGCCGCTGCTCTGCGGCCCTGCCCTGTCCCCAGGGCCACCGGCAGAGCAGAGACCCAGCGAGAGACTGCTATAAATAAACACGGATCCATATGGATCCCATTTCCTCTCCCGGACAGCGCCGGTGCTCAGCAGAAGTTGTCTCCCGGCTCCCGGGGGCTGGACAGAGCGGCCGATGCCACCGGTGCTCCCCGCTCTGCCGGCAGCCGCCCCGCGCGGTGTGTGCCAGGGGAGCCCCTGATTAGATGTGCGCCCGCAATCGAGCTAATTGCTCAAACGAGCTTCCCGAGGGCCGCGAGGCCCGTCCGGGACCGTGTTCTTATCCCGCACACGAGAGATAACCCGCCGGGATAGGGCTGCTCCGGAAGCAATGTGGGGCCCTGCCAGCAGCCAGTGCAGGGACACTCGATGCTCCGCGGGGCACCCAGAGCGTGCCCAGGAGCTGCCATCCCCCCGGGAGCAGCGGATGCGCCTTCCCTGCATCCCTCAGAGAGATAACGAGACAGAAATGGGATGGAAAACTGTTGATGAAGCCCTCGCAGGGGTTTGGCAGCACCTGGGGGGTGCGCAAGGAAGGGGATGGGGGCTCGGGGTGGAACGGGTGTGCTCGTGCCCCTGTGCTGGGTCTCCTGGAGATGGGGCTCCCCACAGCACACCCCAAGATCTGTGTCTGTCTCCCCGCAGGGACCTGAAGAACAACCTGATCAGTACAGTCCAGCCAGGCGCCTTCCTCGGCCTCCCCGAGCTGAAGCGGCTGTAAGTGCCGGTGCAGCCCCTTGGACCACCCGGGGCTGGCCCTGGGAACAACGGCGGGGACAGTGGGGCATCCCCAACCCTGATGGCCCCTCCTCTCACCTTGCAGGGACCTTTCCAACAACCGCATCGGCTGCCTGAGTGCCAGCGTCTTCCAGGGGCTCCCCAACCTCCTCCGACTGTAAGTGGCTCCCTGGGGACATCCTGGCCAGCCCTGTCCCCCGTCTCCTGAGATCGAGGGGGTGTGCGGGGCCTGGGAGGTGTCCCCTCTGCCAGCGGCTCCCTGACCCCCTCCATGCCATCTTTCTCTCCTGTTCTGCAGGAACGTGTCCGGAAACATCTTCTCCAGTCTCCCGCCCGGTGTTTTTGACGAGCTCCCCGCCCTGAAAGTTGTGTGAGTCGGTGCCCCGGGATTTCAGCGCCCGGGGGGGCCCTGCCGAGGGTCTCGGGGCTGGTGGGTGCCCCAGCCCTGCGGGTGCCCCGTGACACCATCCCTTGCAGGGACTTCGCCACCGAATACCTGACGTGCGACTGCAACCTGCGCTGGGTGCTGCGCTGGGCCCGAGAGCGCCCGGCGCAGATCTCGGAGCGGACGGCGTGCGCGTTCCCCCGGCAGCTGCGCGGCGTGGCCCTGCGTGGGGCGCGGGACGGGCAGCTCCGCTGCGGTGAGCCGGGGCCGGGGCGGGGGCGGCGGCGGCGGCGGCGGCGCGGGCTCACCTGTGTCCCCCGCAGCGGGAGCCCCGGAGCTGCACACCCACCACCTCATCCCGTCGCTGCGCCAGGTGGTTTTCCAGGGAGACCGGCTGCCCTTCCAGTGCACGGCCACGTACCTGGACAACAGCACCCAGATCCGGTGGTTCCACAACCGCGAGCCCGTGCAGGAGGATGAGCAGACGGGCGTCATCGTGGAGGAGAGTCTCATCCATGACTGCACCTTCATCACCAGGTCAGGGAGGGAGGGGGACTGGGATGGGAATGGGGATGGGATCGGGACTGGGATGGAGATGGAATTGGGATTGAGATGGGGACAGAGATAGGGATCGTATGGGGTCGGCGACGAGCACTCGTGGCCACGGGACTCACAGGTTTGTGGGTACCGAGTGCCGTGGGTGGGCTGCAGAGTGTGGGCACCTTTGGTGCTTCGTGGCGTGTGTCCCGATGTCCCCAAGCTTGGGGGATCGCTGTGGGGTAGCCCCGCCGTGCCAGCCCCTCTCCCGTGCCCGCAGCGAGCTCATCCTCTCCAACATCCACGTCTCCGCCAACGGCGAGTGGGAATGCGCCGTCTCCACCTCGCAGGGCAACGTCAGCAAGAAGGTGGAGATCGTGGTGCTGGAGACCTCCGCATCCTACTGCCCTGCCGAGCGGGTCACCAACAACCGCGGGGACTTCAGGTGGGGCCCGCGGCGGGGCAGGTGCCGCGGCAGGGGGGGACACGCGGGGCCGGTGCCGCACGGGGAGCGGGCGGTGCGTGCGGGGCCTCTCGCCGCCGGTGACCGCGGGTCTGGCAGCGATTACCGGCCGCGGGGAGCGCGGGAGCTTTTGAAGGGCTTCCCGTGCCGGCGGCGCAGCCTGGCTCCAGCAGCAGAGGTGTTGGAATTTCTCTGGCACGAGACGAAAGGTTCCGGGCGCCCGCCGTAACCCCGGAGGGGCCCTTACGGAATATAAATTACTGGCACAGTCAATGTGGCTTAAATTAGCGGTGCCCCCCCACTGCCCGCTGCTTCCCCCTGCGCTGCCGGAGCTGAGCGGGATACGGGGCTGGAGAGGGCGGGGGATTTTTTTGGAGCTTCGCACCAGCCTTCCCAGAGCCCAGGGGCGGCTTGCGGAGGGGGCTGCGGTGCCCGGGGCTGGAGCTGCACAGGGGCCGCACGGGGGGAGCTGCTCGGGCCGGGGCCGCTCGGGGGTGGCCGGTGCCCGGGGGTCACGGTGTGCGGGTGCCCCGGGGTCACGGTGTGCGGGTGTACCGCCGGTGCCCGGGGCCACGGTGTGCGGGTGCCCCGGGGTCACGGTGTGCGGGTGTACCGCCGGTGCCCGGGGGTCACGGTGTGCGGGTGTACCGCCGGTGCCCGGGGATCACGGTGTGTTGGTGCCGCAGGTGGCCCCGCACCCTGGCAGGGATCACGGCCTACCAGCCCTGCCTGCAGCACCCGTTCGCCGCGGGCCCGGCGGGCGGGGGCTCGGCGGGCGAGAAGCAGGCGTGGCGGCGCTGTGACCGCGCCGGGCGCTGGGAGGACGGGGACTACTCCCACTGCCTGTACACCAACGACATCACCCGCGTGCTCTACACCTTCGTGCTGGTGAGTGGGGGGCCCGGGGGCTCGGCTGGGCCGGAGGGGGCACAGCCGCTGACCGTGGCCCCACCGTGGCCGTGCCGCCCTGCAGATGCCCATCAATGCCTCCAACGCCCTGACCCTGGCTCACCAGCTCCGCGTCTACACGGCCGAGGCAGCCAACTTCTCGGACATGGTTGATGTCCTCTACGTGGCCCAGATGATAGAGAAGTTTATCGGCTACGTGGATCAGATCAAGCAGGTAATGAGCGCTGCAGGTGTCCCTGGCCTGCCCCAGCGCAGCCTGGTGGTTTTGAGGTGGAAAAGCACGAATCGGGGTGTTTCCACGTGGGACGGTGGTAGCTCTTTGCAGAGCTGCTTGCTGTCCCCAGCTGACAGACGTGATCGTGGAGATGGCCAGCAACATCATGCTGGTGGACGACCACATCCTGTGGATGTCCCAGAAGGAGGAGAAGGCCTGCAGCAGCATTGTGCGCTCCCTGGAGAGGATTGCTGCCCACACGCTGGGCAGCAACTCCCAGCACATGGCAGTGGTGAGGGGGAACACGGGCTGGATACGGGGAGAAGGGGTGGGTGGGCTGCTGGTGTGGGGTCTCTGGCTATGCCAGGGGGGTCTCTGCCTGCGCCAGAGCTGACGATCGCTCCGTGGTGCTGGCAGAGCTCTCGCAACATCGCCTTCGAGGCGTACGTGGTGAAGCCCGAGAGCTACGTGGGGCTGAGCTGTGTGGCGTTCCAGCGCTGGGACAGGATCCCCCCAGGACGTCCCCCCCAGGCCGAGCGGGGGGCCGAGCCCACGCCCGACCAGCAGCTCCGGCTCCGCTGCACCACGGGCCGGCCCAACATCTCCCTGACCAGCTTCCACATCAAGGTACAGGAACGCGGGTGGTCGGGGGGCTGGGGGTCGGCCCCTGCTCACCAGTGACCGTGCACCCGCAGAACAGCATCGCCCTGGCCTCCATCCAGCTGCCCCCCAGCCTGTTCGCCAGCCCCGGCCCGGCCCCGCCGGGGGCCGACTGCAAGCTCCAGCTGCTGGTCTTCCGCAACGGGAAACTCTTCTGCAGCACCGGGAACTCCTCCCGCCTCGCCGACGATGGCAAACGCCGCAGCGTGGCCACCCCCGTCATCTACGCCGGGACCTGTAAGGGCAGCACGGTGGGGTATTTGGGGTGCCCTGTGGGGCTCCCTGGGGCACTGTGCTGGTGTTCCCGCAGCGCAGGGCCGTCCCTGGGGTCCTCACGGGGAAATGGCAATGTGTCTGTGGGATATGTGCAGGGTTCCCTGTGTCCAGCCCCTCTGGGGTGCGGGTGGAGGCGGCTCCCTTGTCCTGCTGAGCGAGTTTCTCTGTGGCTGCAGATGGCTGTGGAGTGGAGAACTTGTCAGAGCCGGTGGCTGTGTCCCTGCGACACCCCGGGGAGGGCACCGACCCCGTGGCTGCGTACTGGAACTTCGAGGTGCTGGGGGGCATGGGGGGCTGGAGCGCTGAGGGGTGCCAGCTGGGCACCCGCGAGCCCAACGTCACCTCCCTGCACTGTCGGCACCTCAGCAACGTGGCCGTGCTCATGGTAGGTGTGGGGTGAGCAGTAGGGTGGGGAGCAGGAGGGAGCTGGGGAGGCTCAGGGGCGCGGGGATGGGTCTGTGGGGTCTGACGGGCTGTGCTGTGCCGTGCAGGAGCTCAGCGGGTTCCCCAGCGAGGCTCAAGGTGCTGTGGAGGTGCTGCACCCGGCCATGTACACCTGCACGGCTGTGCTGCTGCTCTGCCTCTTCACCACCATCATCACCTACATCGTCCACCACGGGTGAGGGAGCGTCCGGCGACTGTGCTGGGGGTCTGGGGGCTGTGCTGGGGGTCTGGGGGCTGTGCCGGGGGTCTGGGGGCTGTGCCGGGGGTCTGGGGGCTGTGCCGGGGGTCGGGGGGCGGTGCTGGGGGCCTGGGGGCTGTGCCGGGGGTCTGGGGGCTGTGCTGGGGGTCTGGGGGCTGTGCTGGGGGTCTGGGGGCTGTGCTGGGGGCCCGGGGGCTGTGCTGGGGGCCCGGGGGCTGTGCCGGGGTGGGGTGGGTGTCTCTGTGGGCAGCGGGAGGAGCTCCCCAGGTGCCATCAGCCAGGAGAAGGTGTACGGGGACGGCCCTTTAGGACACGGGTTCTCAGGAGTTGGCCCTCCAGGAATGTGCTGCCCGGCGAGTGGCCCTGGCTCCTGCTCCTTTGCCCGTGTGCAGGAACACAGCTGTACATCTCCTCCTCCAGCCACACTCCGTGGCCAGGGACAGGCTGTTGGTGCCTCCCCGATTTGTGCCAGAGGGAGCCGTGGCTCTCTCGGGGCCGGGCAGGAGCTCACAGGTCCCCGCTGTGCCTCTTGCTCTCGCAGCACCATCCTCATCCCGCGGAAGGGCTGGCACATGCTGCTGAACCTCTGCTTCCACATCGCCATGACGGCCGCCGTCTTCGCGGGAGGCATCACCCTCACCGGCTACCGGGCCGTGTGCCAGGCCGTGGGTACCGGGCACGGCGGGCCCTGCGGGACGGGCGCTGGGCCGTGTCTGCAGCATCCCCTCCCCAACCGCGGCCTCCTCCCGCAGGTCGGGATCATCTTGCACTACTCGTCCCTCTCCACGCTGCTCTGGATGGCGGTGAAAGCCCGGGTGCTCTACAAGGAGGTGACCTGGAAGGCGCCGCAGCAACCGGACAGGGACACGGCCCAGGCAGCCCCCAGACCCATGCTGCGGTGCGGAGCCTCCTTCCCCCCGCTCGGGCCCGCGGGGCAGCTCAGGGGCTGGGGCGGGACCTGCTCTCCCTCGGGCTCCAGGTGTGCAGTGACACTTCCTCTCCCCACAGGTTCTACCTGATCGCCGGCGGGATCCCCCTCATCATCTGTGGGATCACAGCAGCTGTCAACATCCAAAACTACCACGACAACAACCCCTAGTAAGTGTCCCTGCTCTACTCTTCCTCCCTCTGCCGCGGCCGGGGAGCTGGTGGCACTGGGAGTCTGGAGAGGTTTAGGAAAGTGAGATTTTTCCTGAGAGTTATCCATACACTGGGGAAAAAATTGTCCAGGCAGCCGGCAAGGCTCCACAGAGCCCGTGCCATCAGGGCAGGGGTGCCGAGCAGCTCCGTGCCGCCCCTCAGAGCCCCTCTCCTCCCGCACAGCTGCTGGCTGGTGTGGCGGCCCAGCCTGGGCGCTTTCTACGTCCCCGTGACTTTCATCCTGCTCGTCACCTGGGTTTATTTCCTCTGTGCCGGGCTCAGCCTCCAGTGCCGACCCTCGCAGCAGAAAGACATCCCGGAGCCGCTGGAGCCACCGCCACGGCTGGGGGGTACCAGCGACCTCCTGACAGACTCTGGGTCCATCTCAGTGACGCTGAACTCGGGGCCATCCTGTCCCGAGGGGGACGGTGTCCACTCCCTGCGGGTGCAGTTCTGGGCGCTGCTGGCCACCCACGGCCTGTACGTGGCCCTGTGGACGTTCGGCGCCATGGCCGTGTCCCAGCGCTGGTATCTGAACATCGTCTTCAGCTGCCTCTACGGCGTCACCGCCGTGGCGCTGGGGCTCTTCATCTTCGTCCATCACTGCCTCCGGCGCCGGGACGTGCTCAGCTCCTGGTTCTCCTGCTGCCCGTCGTACCGGAACGCGCTGCCCATGCAGGCCTACGTGCACCCCGGGCTGGGGCCAGAGGACGGCTCCCAGGTCTTCATCGGCTGCGACCCCGAGGCCGCTCGCTCCGGAGCCTCCTCCTCCCCCAGCAGCGCCGGCTCAGCCGGGGGCCGCTGCAAGCTCACCAACCTGCAGGTAGCCCAGAGCCAGGCGGACGCTCGCCCGGCGCCCTGCCCCGAGCCGGACCCGGCCGACGGGAAGCCCGTGAGGCACAGCAGCAACCTCCACGGCCGCAGGAGCCACAGGGGCAGAACTAAGCCGTGCCGGGACGGGAAGCACCACCGCTTGAAAATGCTGCGGGGCCCCTCGGAGCACCTGTCCAGCGAGAGCGGGAGCCTCCACAACAGCCACTCCGAGAGCTACCCCAGCGGCAGGACCAGCCCGGGCAGCGGCGGCCGGCCGCGGGTGCCGCAGGATGGAGAAGCGCTCCCCAGCCCCTCGGAGGGCAGCGACGGCGGGCGCCGGGTGCCCGAGCTGGCCGAGGCTCGCCGGAGGAGCGGCAGCCGGGACAACCTGCGGCCGGGCGGCGGCGCCGAGAGGGAGGCGAAGCGCCGCTCGTACCCCCTCAACGTGGGCAGCCACAACGGCGGCTTCAAGGGCAGCAAGTACGACATCAACCTGGCCGGCGCCGACAGCGTGGCCGGCATGAAGACCGGCCTCTGGAAGAGCGAAACCACCGTGTGAAGGTGGGGAAGGACCGACGGGCGCAGGGTTTTCCTGCGGGAGCCGCGGCCGGAGCTGCTCGGGGCACGGCGCTGCGGGAATCACCGCGTGCACTAGCAGGGATGGGCCGGGGGCTCCGAGCACAGCACGATCCCGAGCCCACCCATCTCCGCGGGGAGGCTCCAGGCAATCCCTGCCCGCCAGCAGCCGGGATTGCAGCCGTGCTTTAATCGCTCCTGCATGTCACTTGAGATTGATCCTAAATGCTATTTTATATTATACAGAGGAAATGTCTATTTTTCAAAGCTATATTATTGAATGTATATATGTATAGACAGAGCCGTAGGTGACGCGAGGGCCCCGCTCCCGTCCCTGTGCCACGACTGCAATATTCCCCGAGGGACCACTCCAAGTGCCCTATACGTCCAGGCACCGCAGCCCCAGCCTGAGCAAACTGCATCTGGAGAGGGAGCAGCTGCTCCCTCTGGAACGTTCCTACCTGCCTGCCGGCCCTGGGGGCTGCACGGTGCCAAAGCCATACTGCAAAGCCAAGCGCAAGGTAAGAGGAGCCTCAGCTCCAAGGTGAGGTGATTGTCTGCACTGCTTTAATGCCAGACACTAAAATAACGGCCAGAAAAGGCTCGAGGCATTAAAACCACAGCCAGAAAAGGCTCCCAGGCCCTCAGAGGCTCAAGCCATGCAATGGGGTGGGCTGGAAGATCTGTGCTGCTGCCGGAGCCAGGACTGACCCTCTGTGCCAAAGAACCAAAGAACCAAAGAACCAAGATGTGGGAGAGGCCCAGAGCAGCTGTGTCCTAAATCCAAGTGTTCAAGCTCAGAAAATACTTGGGTTTGCTCTCAAGAAGGCAGAGACCGTTCCTGGGAATGCAAGAGAATGATGCTGAGGAATGAGGGACCTTCCTCAGACAGACAAAAGGCTGGAACCTGGATAAGCACTTACTGTTCCCATTAAAGAACAAGTTTCCCCTTTCCCCAGCACATGTAAAACAGCCAGGCCAGAGAGGCTGCAGCAAAGCACAGGAGGAAGGTGGGAGCCTGGTACCTCCCCTGCCCTTTCCAGCCTCCCCTGCCTCAGTTTCCCCCGCCTGCAAACGAGTTTAATGACGTAGCTACCTCCGAGGGGTTGTGGGGTTGGCAGGACCACGAGCCAGGGGAGGAAAAAGCACTTAGTGGGGATTGGTCTCACCTGGAAACCTCTCACCCTAGGAGGCTGGGGCACCCCTGAGCTTAACCTGCCGCTCCCTGCCTGCCTCGGCTTCTCTGCCCAATGAAATGTTTAAATATTTCACTGTCCCTGGTATTTAACACAGTTTGAATTGTTACTGCAGCTCCTGCAGCCTCCCCAGCCTGGCTGATGCCCCGTGTCCTATTGCTTGCTGCATTGTGACAGTATTAGAGAAAAAGCTTTGTATTCCTAATTACACTTTGTTTTGTCTGTTTACAAGCGAATGACATATCAACAGAGCTTCCTGCAATATCCGGGGGGAGGGAAATATGCCAAAGAAATGTCTTTAAAGGGGTCTTTTTGCATTTTTATATGAATAGAATGTTTCTAGCAGATATGTTTTGTTTAATATATTAAAGATATGCCAATCTGCCAAGATCTACTGTTATTTCTCTCAGACTTCATGTTCAAATACAGCCTGGCTTGCAGTTTTTTGACCCTCACAAAGTCATTCTGCTGAAGAATGAGAAATCCAAGGTGAGGCTACCCCTGGAAAAACTGGCACTTGCACTTTTATTTATTTTTAACAGAAACGTAATGTGACCTGAAGCAGTGACTCCCTAAAAACCCCATTTTGGTCCAGCACATTAAGGAGGACCCAGGCTGCTCCCTCCCCACAGCCTCATTCCCTGGGTGCCTGTCTCTGCAGCACAATCACTCTGTCCCTGCTGGGCTTCACACTTTTGGTCCCCAAACTGTCCCTGGCAGCACCGTCCTCTGGGCCACCATCACAGCCAGGCCTTGGCCTTCCTGAAGGCGCGGATCTCGTCGGGGCTGCGCAGGTACTGCTCGATCTCGCTGTCCGAGATGGGCTCGTCGCCCGTGAGGGCCGAGGCCGGGGCGCTCGGAGCCGCCGGGCGCAGCCTCTTCCTCGGGTGGATGAGGCAGGGTGGGAGCAGCGGCCTCAGGGTGCCCCCACGCCGGGGCTTCCCTGCCGAGGGACAGCCCTGCTCCTGTGCCACTGGAGGAGAGCCCTGGCCTGGGGAATCCTGGCCTGAGGAGTCCTTATCTGGGGAGTCTTTATCCAAGGAGCCCGCAGGATCCGGAACTGGGGAATCCTTATCTGGGGAGTCCTTATCCAGGGAGCCCCCAGGATCCGGAACTGGGGAATCCTTATCCAGGGAGCCCACAGGATCCTGAACTGGGGAATCCTTATCTGGGGAGTCCTTATCCGAGGAGCCCACAGGATCCTGGCCTGGGGAATCCTTATCCAGGGAGCCCACAGGATCCTGGCCTGGAGAGTCCTTATCCGGGGAGCCCACAGGATCCTGGCCTGGGGAATCCTGGCCTGAGGAATCCTTATCCAAGGAGCCCCCAGGATCCTGGCCTGGGGAGCCCCGGCCCGGGGCCGTGTCCTGCTGCTCCTCCCCGTCCTGCTGGCTGAAGGCGTTTTTCAGCAGGAACACGCGGTGCTGCAGCAGGTCCCCGATGTGCTTCACCACCATTTTCTTGTCCAGGTCAAAGCCGCGCAGCCAGGAGAGCTGGGAGGCCATTCCCTGCAGGATCTCCAGCAGCTCCTTCAGCCTGAGGTGGGCCGGGGGCGGCAGATCCACCCCGGCCAGGCGGCAGAACCGCGCCAAGGGGCACGAGAGGCGCGGGCTGGGCCGCAGCGACTGCCAGGCCAGGAACGCCGCAGCCGTGACGATGGGCACGGGGTGCCGGCCCGTCACCAGCCACGTCTCGCTGGCCAGCTCCACAATGGCCATGGTCCGGGCCAGCAGCTTCTCTTTGTCCTCCAGGAACGGCACGGGGACGTTGGCCGAGGGCTGGAGCAGCCGGAAGCTGCTGGAGCAAAGAGGCCACGGTCAGGGGGAGCCTTGGGGACAAACACACCCTGCTCTCCCCACAGCTGCTGATCATGGCCAGCAGGAGGAATTGCTTCATGGAAAGGCCTCCCAGGCACTGGAATCGCTGCCAGGGAGGTGGTGGAGTCCCCATCCCTGGAGCTGGCACTCAGTGCTCTGGGCATCGGGCACAGCTTGGACTCCATGGCCCCAGGGATCTTTTCCAGCCTCAGTGACTCTGGGATTCTGGTTCCTCCCTGAGCACCTCTCTGCCCTCTCCAGACTGCGGAGAACGGGGCAGGGTGACAAGCACAGCCCAGCTGTAACAAGGGAGGGACAAAAGCCAGGCCAGCCTGAGCACACACATCTACATCACAGCTCAGCCCTGCCCAGGGCCACATCCCCGCCTCTCCACCCAGCCAGGGCAAACAAGGGCTGCCCCAGGGCTGGAAGGGATCCCATCACCTGTTGAGGTGCGTGGTCACCAGGTCTGCCAGGCTCAGGGCGGGCACCGAGAGCCCCAGCTCCTTCTGCAGGCTCAGGTAGACGCTGGCGAACAGGTCCTGCCTGGCGTACAGGAGGGAGCAGATGGTGCCCATGGTCAGGGGCCAGTTGTGCTGGCGGCACGTCACGAACACGCAGCAGCCCCCCAGCAGCTCCTTCTTCTCCAGGCTGACCAGGTGGAAGGCAGGGAGCTGCAGAGCCCTCTGGAAGTAGGACACGGCCGTTTCCTCAAACACCGCCGGGAGCTGCAGCACCTTGCAGAGGTCCTGGACCCGCCGGATCCCTGCGGGAAGAGGCCACCCTCACACACGGGGTCAAGGAACTTCTCCTGAGAACCCCAGCAGGCAGCATCCACCTGGCCTGGGCACAGCCAGCCCCACAGCTGGCACTGAAACACCTCCCAGCCCCACAGCTGGCACTGAAACACCTCCCAGCCCCACACACGGCACTGAAACACCTCCCAGCCCCACACACGGCACTGAAACACCTCCCAGCCCCACACACGGCACTGAAACACCTCCCAGCCCCACACACGGCACTGAAACACCTCCCAGCCCCACACACGGCACTGAAACACCTCCCAGCCCCACACACGGCACTGAAACACCTCCCAGCCCCACAGCTGGCACTGAAACACCTCCCAGCCCCACACACGGCACTGAAACACCTCCCAGCCCCACACACGGCACTGAAACACCTCCCAGCCCCACAGCTGGCACTGAAACACCTCCCAGCCCCACACACGGCACTGAAACACCTCCCAGCCCCACACACGGCACTGAAACACCTCCCAGCCCCACACACGGCACTGAAACACCTCCCAGCCCCACACACGGCACTGAAACACCTCCCAGCCCCACACACGGCACTGAAACACCTCCCAGCCCCACACACGGCACTGAAACACCTCCCAGCCCCACACACGGCACTGAAACACCTCCCAGCCCCACACACGGCACTGAAACACCTCCCAGCCCCACACACGGCACTGAAACACCTCCCAGCCCCACAGCTGGCACTGAAACACCTCCCAGCCCCACACACGGCACTGAAACACCTCCCAGCCCCACACACGGCACTGAAACACCTCCCAGCCCCACACACGGCACTGAAACACCTCCCAGCCCCACAGCTGGCACTGAAACACCTCCCAGCCCCACACACGGCACTGAAACACCTCCCAGCCCCACACACGGCACTGAAACACCTCCCAGCCCCACACATGGCACTGAAACACCTCCCAGCCCCACACAGGGCACTGAAACACCTCCCAGCCCCACAGCTGGCACTGAAACACCTCCCAGCCCCACACACGGCACTGAAACACCTCCCAGCCCCACACACGGCACTGAAACACCTCCCAGCCCCACACACGGCACTGAAACACCTCCCAGCCCCACACACGGCACTGAAACACCTCCCAGCCCCACACACGGCACTGAAACACCTCCCAGCCCCTCAGGGCAGGGGAGGCTCCGGCTGGATCCAGCACCGAGTGCCCTCCCCGGGCCCCAAGGAGCTTCTGAGGCTTTTCCAGCCCCAGAACCAGGTCAGACAGAGCGAGGCAGCAGCCAGGGAGGATCAGCTCGGTGGGAACTGCTCTTACCTCGCTGCAGGCAGCGGCTCAGCTGCTCCTTCTGGCCGGTGCTCTGGGAATAGGCGACCTCTGGAAAACAGGGTTGGATCAGTCAGTCCTGCAGGGAATTCTGCGGCAACCGGAGAATTCAATCAATTCCTCCAACAATCAGAGCTGCTGGAGGGCACTGATCTCCTCTGAGTCAAGGATTTCCTACAGACAGAGCCAGGCAACAGCCTCGAGGCTGCTCCGCTGCACTTAAAGCTCTCCTAAGAGATTTAAACGAAATTTGAACAATCTCTTTTAACAATAAGAGATTTCACAGTTTAAACTTGAAGCTCATCCCGGCTCCCAGCCCAGACCCTGGCAGGGAAGGGCCGCAAGTGCTGCCCTGTGATGGGAAATGGGGCTGGGGGACGGAGGGAGGCCTGAGCCGACCCGGCGGGCACAGCGCGGACCGGGCGGGCACAGCCACAGCTCGGGGAGCGCTGCGCTCCCCGGACCGACTCGGAGAGCCCGAACGGCCTGTTCCGCAGCGCCCCTCGCTCCCGGTGCCGGGGCCGCACCCCGCAGATGCTCCTCGTCGGTGTAGGTGGTGGTGAGGAGCCCCTCGGACAGGACGCAGCCGCAGGCGGCGCAGACCAGCTGCTGCTGCGCGTAGTGCGCGTCCTCCACCAGGGACCCCGAGCCGCACTCGGGGCAGCGGCCCCGCGCCGCCATCGTCCCTCAGCACTGGGGGAGCGCCGGGGCGGTGCACCTCCAACAGCCAATAGCGGCACAGCCCGGCCCGAGCCAACCAATAGCGGCACAGCCCGGCCCGAGCCAACCAATAGCGGCACAGCCCGGCCCGAGCCAGCCAATAGCGGCACAGCCCGGCCCGAGCCAACCAATAGCGGCACAGCCCGGCCCGAGCCAACCAATAGCGGCACAGCCCGGCCCGAGCCAGCCAATAGTGGTACAGCCCTGCCCAAGCCAGCCAATAAGCGGCACAGCCCGACCAGAGCCAGCCAATAGCGGAGCCGCCCGCGGTCCGTCCCGACGCCCGTCCGGCCGATGCACCGTCCGTGCACTCTGCGTTCCGGCCCCGCCGGGGATGCCCAGGGGAGGCGGCGGCGGCGCCGGGAGCTGCGGAGGGAGCGGGACCGAGGGGACAACGCGTCCTCCTCGGCGTGGAACCGCACATCACCCCGGCTCGGAGGCCCCGGGCCCATCGCTGCGGAGGATCAGGGCGATATCCGCGCTCGGCAGCCTCCAGGGAGCAGCGCCGGGGCCCTGGAGCGCTGCGGGCCCGGGGTCTCTCCCCCGGTCACGGGCAGGTTCCCGCACCCCCTGAGTTGTTCAGCAGGAAATTCCCGCAGGGATGACACCAGCCCCAAACACCTGGAGGATGAGCGGGGCACAAGGAGGGGACGAGGCCCTTTGGAAACTGCTCTTTCAGAACAGACACAGTGATCACAACACCGGCTTTAAGGTGTTTTTATTTTAGTGTTCCATAAAAGCAAAAGCTGTTTAAAAACAAACAGTAACCCTGGGCTAAAAGCAGAGAGTAAAAACAGGGAACATGCACTCAGATCCTTCAATAATAAAACAATACATTTGATTCTTAAGGCCCTTGAGGATGTAAAATGCCAGTCCCCTCACACCAGAGGAAGGCTTTAACGAGTATTGCCAATAAAATGGAGTTATGAGGGTGGGGTGATGCTTTTGGGGCTGAGGAAGGCGAGGATGAGGATGCCCCAGCGCAGCCACCCAGGGCACAAAAAGGCTGCCAGGGGAGCCTACTCCAAGTTTTAAGGCTTTATCTCTGCTAATATTGTTTATTGCTTTGGTTCTGTGCAGGTCACTCTTCCCAGCGGAAGACAGTCTAAAATGCAAGTTTATCAGAGAGGTGTGGGATCCTCTGTCCAGAGATCCACAGAGGCACGAGGAGGAAACAATCAATCCTTCATCTTCCTCGCTCGAGAAGGCACAAGAGGCAGCAGCAGCACCCAGAATCAAACCAGCACCTCCACCAAGGCCACCTTCAGAGCCTTCGTTCAGAGCAGAGGGGACAGGAGAGGAGAGAGAAGGCCCTCGCTGCTCAAGTAACACTAAAATGAGATAAAAGTACCTGAAGTCTTGCAAGACTCTCAGCTCCTAAGGCTTGTTTGAGGTCAGGCTGCCCATGAGATACAGCTCTGCCAGGAAAGTTCCAGACTTTGGTAGCAGCAATAGGTCAGAATAAAAATGTTATTAACAGAGTTTCTTGGATTTTTTCTAATAAATGTTTACATCTCTGTGCAAATAAATTAAGCTGCTCCTCCCTAAAGAAATACAGTATTTGAGATCTCCAGTAGTTTCCAGTGGTTTATGACAATTGTAAGCAGACTGCTCACAGGTGAGAGTCCATCCAGCCACTCCAGTCCCTCAATAAAGTGCTTTGCTGTAGAAAAACCGAGTTAGGAACTCACCCCTGAGCCAGGAGTGACCCAAAACCCCAACAGTTTCCAAAGGTAGGAGTGTTTATTTCCAAAGAATTAAGGCTGGAAAGTTTTAAGCTTTGGTCCTTATGAAGCTTTGGTCCTTTGCTTCCTGCTCTTTCCAACTTCCCTCTAAGCCTTTTACGGACTCTGTCTACCCTGGTAAATCCCAGAGGTGCAGAAAGGCGTCTGATTGTTTTGATCTTTGCCAAGAGCTCACCAAAATAAAGCCCCCTGTAGTTTCCAGTGGGGGCAGCTGTGGTGGCAGCTCAGCAGCAGTGAGCTGTTCCTGCTGGCTGACGATGGGGAGAACATCCCTGCAGCCACCCAGACACCCAGGGAGCTCTGCAGTGCCCAGCAGCCCTCAGCTACACTGCGAGCAGCAAGGAACCAGAGCAGGTGGGAGCCCCAGCACTCCCTCCCCTCTCTGGAGTGACAGGAAAAAGCACTGCAAGACTGATCACCTTGCAGGGCCCTTCAAGGTGAGCCCCAGCTCCAAAACACAAAGTACTTCTGTTTCCTGAATGCAGGGTAAAAAGGAAATGGTCACAGAACTCACAAAGATGTGAGAGCCAGCCCTGCTCCAGAGCACGGGGCAAAGCCAGGGGAGCCTCTGCCTCCTCTGAACAACCTCCAGAGCAGAAATTTTAAGACACTAAGAGAACAACTTCTGATTTAAAATGTACCTTTGGCCCAAACTGATTGATTCCATTCCTATGGTAGAAACGTCCTGTGAACCTCAATGTCTCCTCCTAAAAACCTGTAAACTTTCCCTTGAAGGACTCTTGGGAATATCCACATGGGGAGATGAACTGAGATTTGGTCAACTTATGGTCAACTTTCAATTAATTCCTTTAAAATTACAGTCCAGGCCTGAAGCTGGGACATCTTTGGGCTTCTCCAGTGTAGCTAATTATTATTTTAAAAACAATCAAATCCTCGAGCTCTACTGTACAAGGATTTATATTGCACTACAACTTCAGATGTGGAAAGAAAAGTAACTGATCTATCAAAGCTGCTACAAAACAAAACCATTTAAAAAAATCTTCCTAAAGGATCATCAGCGCCTTGCTGGGAAGCAAAACACATCAAAAACCCTCCTCCTTCCCATCTCAACTAGCCTTTGGATTAATGCCTGATCTTCCCAAAGAATGGGAAGAAAACAAAAAATAAATATGATAAGGCGAGTTCATTACAACACCTGATGGAACTATTAATCACTCCAAGAGTTGCTCAAGGCAGAAACAGGAAAAAGGTCATTTTGTGTGAGCAGCACAACCGGCACCACCAGCTCCTCACCCTCCTCTGGGGGAATTCAGTCCTTGCTCACCAACACCCCCAGACCCTTCACATCTTCCCAGCTTTTCTGTTGCCAGACATGGAAACACGGAGGATGTTTGGGGTTTCTTCCATGACTCTGACAAGCAGGTTGTCGATGTAGTCCTCGAGCTCCCGCACCTGGAGGTCCTTCCTGGTAATGGTATCCTTCTGTTTCAGCACCAGCTGGATCAGCTCATCGTGTGTCAGCTGAGCATAGGCATAGGCAGGGTCTGAGGGATCGTATTTCTTGGGGAGGGAGGGAAGGCAGGGTCAGAGCAGACACAGGACATTCCAAACCAGCAGCAGAACACACAGACCAGCACACTGACAGCTGCTGCTTAAACAAACCTGGTCAAGCTTACACTGGCTGCCTAAATGCAGACTGGTAAAGCCAAATTCGGGTTAAACAGCAAGAAATGCCCGCCCAGAGCTTTGCTGTTTCTTCCTATTTCTTTGGAAAGTCTGTTTTGAACCCTTAAACAGCATGAGAGGTACTGGGCAGCTTCTGCTGATTCCTGCTGCTTCCAGAACGCTGCCCAGGCAGGCTGTGTGAGCACAACAGGCTCCTGTGGGGCATCACACACAGTTTACGTGGAAGCAGAACACCACAACACCCACTGCAAGTTTTCAACCCCCTTGAAAGAGCAGTGTCAGTTTGAATCACTCAGCTCACACCAGGAGGCAGCACTGCTGTTATTTCAGTTCTAACTTCTCTATTTCCCCAAAAAAACCCTGTCAGGCAACAAGGGGAGCTGTGATTTTCCCTGCTGACCCAGGGATGCTCCCAGCCTTTGGGATCAACGTGGCAGGTAAGCTGTGCCTGAAGCCTGGAGATCTCTTTTGAGGCCAGGATTATGCTGAAAGCTCCTCTCAATCCCACTGCTGGTCCCAACTGCACGACTGTGCTCCAAGGAAGTGGTTGTGCCCAAGAACCTCCACAAAGCATGAGCCCCAGCTCTATTTTAGATCAGTTTGCAAGAAAATAAGCATTTAAGGACTGTTCCCTTGCTTGGGGGCAAAAGGAAGTTCATGTCCCAGCTACCTGGAATACACAAACTCTTTAATTAAATCAAAGCTTGGGCAGTGAAAGTGCCACTTCCCTCCATACCTTCACACTCATTTCCAGCAGCTTTTCATTCATGGTGCTGATGACATTCAGGTTCTTGCTCTGAGGCTTGTTTGCCATGGCATTCATTGGCTTCACAGGATGGAGTCTGCAACAGGAAAAAAAAGTTCCTGTTGTTTAGGCAGAAGATGTAACAGCAGCATGACACAGATCTTTAGACTAAGAACAAATACAGCAAGAAACTGGGGACGATTCCCTCCCTGCTCTATCTCCTGAGAGAAAAGAGATTCAGCTTCAGGAAGACAAGGTATTTCTAAGCCACAGGGGTTTAGTAAGTATTTTTCAGTTCTCTACTATCTTTATTGACTTAAGGCATTGGAGATAAAGGAGCAGCAGGAAGGGAAATACATCCTGTGTGTGTCATGGAAGAAAAGCCAGGTCAGGCTACACGAGGAGACAGAACACAGGGCAGCTACTCTGATCCCTCAGGAACTGGTATTTCAGCCTGACTTTCCTAATCAGAACATATTTGTGATCTTACAACATATCAAATACTTCTGCTGTCCTGAGACAAGTGTTAGGCTTTGTCCAGTCTGAACTGACACCACAAGCTGAGCAGGACTCACAGTACCAATTTTAACACAGGAAGAAAATTTTCCTTCTTTCAGCAAATGCTGGCCCAGAGGTGTCCTAGACCCCAGGCAGAGCTCTGCAGGTGAAGTCTTGAGAGCTGACAGGTCAGTGGCAGCAGTCCCACACAGCAGGAGCAGCCTGAGCTGCATCAGTTGTGATCCCTGAGGAGCTCAGTTCAGGCAGGGAATGAAGCATCCCCTTTCTCAGGGTGACCTTTCTCCCGTGTCTCACACACAGCTCAGTCCCAGGCCATTCTGCCAATGGGATGAAATGACTCCATTCCACCTGCACTGCCCCTGAGAGCTGTGATGAGCAGCTGCTCCCCTGGGCACCCTGAGGAGCTGCACAGATCCTCCTGGAGCCAGCAGCAACCCCACACTGGCTGACAGCACCCAAGCCCTGACAAATGCAGGTCCCAGAGGAAGCCAGGGCTGTGCGGTCCCGGTCAGATCCAGCAGCCAGAGGGACAGATCTGCACCCAGAGAGCAAAGCAAAGCTCACACCTGCACAGAGGTGCCTGCTGTGATCCCCACATGGTCTCACCTGTGCTTGGGAGACACGGTTTCACCACCCCATGGGGTTTGGTTAGGGAACGTTTCAGAGGGTGAAACCCGTGCCTGGAGAAGTTTCTTCTTGCCCGAATTTCCCGCTTTATCTGCGAAGCCCTCGGCTGTTGGCTTTTTCGGAGACTCTGCTCTACGACTTGGGGTGTCAGAGAGAAGGGAATGAGAGGAAGAGTGGGGCTGGCAAGGACTTGACAGGGAGGAAGAGAAAGCAGAAGGCTCAGAGAACTCACACTCTGCACGCTCCTCAACACCTGCACTCCTTTCCAGCTCTTGTTTCTCAAAATGACTGTCACATTCCCTGGAATGAGGTGTCACGCCTAAGCTTGAGTCAGCTCCCTGGACACAGACCCTGGGAGCACCCACTGCAGCAGGCAGCACAGCCAAACTCCCTGGCTGACAAGCACCAGGAATAGCTCCTCCTCCTCCCGGAGCAGCCAGGATCACCGGCTGCTCTCTTGGTTCTCCATGCAAAGGTGTCAAACCTCGGGGCTGCTCTCCAGTCCCTAAAACCCCTTTGTCCCCTGCAGTGACCCCACAGCTCTCCTGACAGTCCCCCAGCAGCTCGTCATCAGAGCCTCCCTCTGGGATCACTGGAAGACTGGCCAGTGCTGAGCCCCAGCCTCCGGGAGCAGCCATGAGAGACCTGACATTTGTGAGACTGACAGAGAAACCATCATCACCTTCCTTTCCTAAAGGCCTGTCACTGCTGTCACCCCTGGCTGTCACTGGAGGGGTGATGGTCTCCAAGGAGCCACCTTGAGGGAGGCACCCACGAACAGCTGAGGCTTCAGGGAGCCCTGGTGTGGATTTTACATCACCTGAAGCAGGAACATCACCCCTCAGCTCAGCCTGGGAAGTCGGTGGGGATTTCCTCAGCAGTACAGCTAGTCGTGGGGCTGGCTTTGGGGGGACAAGGATCTCGCTACCAGCCCTCCCTGAACCCCCTTCCTGCGGGGACACTGTGCAGGCTCTCAGGGTTGGCTGGACTTGAGAAAATGATTCATTTCCAGCAGGTGCCTGGGGCTCTAACATGGGCACACATCCTGCCCACTGCTTTCCAGTGCAGGGCTCCCTGAGCTGCTCCTCCCTGAGCTCGCTCTCAGGGAACGGTGCCTGGTCAGCCTCTGGCACGAGGCTGGCACTGGACTTGGAGAGAGACACAAAACCTTTGTGACCCTTGGTGCAGGGCTCAGTGCTCACACCAGTGACCTCCACAGCTGTTCCATCACTCTTCCAGGTGGGATGTGTGCTGTCCCCAGAGAGTTCTGTCGATGGGTCACCCCCTGCTCCCAGCTCATCCCCAAACCCTGCTCGCTCTCCTGCTGCCCCTGAAGCCATCTGTAACCTTCCCCTGGAGTCCAGGTGCTGCTCTCCACCTTCCTGCCCACCCAAACCCGCATCAGCTGGTGGAACACCCTGCCATCCCCCAAGGACAAAGGACACAGATCTCCCGTTGCCTGGCTCGCTGCTTTCCAAAGAATCCTCAGGCTGAAGCCGGGCAGAATCAGAGTGCAGCTCTGGAGCCAGCCCAGGGGGGGCAGGAGGGGAGTCAGACAAGGTGCTGAGAGGATCTGGCACAGCTGTGACATCACTGGTTACAGCCACTTCCACAGAGCCCCCTGAAGCACCACGGGCAGGGTGTCCTGCAGAGGAACAGTCCTCACCACCAGAAAGGCAAGAAGGGGAAGAACCAGCAACAGCCTGGACACCTGGCACTGCCTGTTCCCCACGCTTGGACACGAAGGGATTGTTGCCATTGAAACGACAGTCAGAGGGGACAGAAGGTGTGGGTGGGCCAGAGAGACCCCGGGAAGCCCCCATGCCAGAGCCCCCAGGACCCTGGCCCCAGTCAGCAGCAAAAGGATTATTGACCCTAGCAGAGACCTGCCCAGCAAGAGGTGCTTTGGGAACGGAGGCTGCAGGGTGATGGGATGAAGGGAAACGGGCAACGCTGTTGGGATCCAGGGCTCTGGATGCCCTGTCCCATCCAGGAGTAAAGGGGTTCTTGTCATTCCAAAGCTCTGCAGTTAACGCAGGAGAAGTGAGAGAGGCAGGAGAACTAGTGATGTTTTCAGAGTCTGGCACTTGGACTGTCTGCCCCACTTTAGAAATGAAAGGATTATTTGCACTGCTGACACGGTGCACAGAGAGAAAAGCAGGGAGGGGGTCAGGTGCAAGAGTGGGAAGCGTGGCTTTGGGTTCCTCCTCTGGAGACAGGCCCAGTCTGCAAAAAGGGACAAAAAACTCGCATGTCACTTGCGGATGCAACACGAGGCAGGAACAGACAAGCTTGAGCAGCAGCCTCCATCAGCTCTGCCACTGGAGATGAGCTATACTTTAAAGAGACCTCAGAGAGGTCCGTGAGACCTGATATCCTTAACTGCACCTTTACCAAACACTGGGCTTATGTCAGAACTCTTCTGCTGCAGAGCTTGTTTTTGCTGCTTTAAGCACCCCAAGCAGGTTTATTAGTATGTAAAACACTGCACAGGCAAGAAACTTAAACTTGAGAAGCACTGAAAATGAGGAGTTAGGGACACACACAAAACACAGCCGTATTAGTAGGACACACCTAACCCCAAACACAATTTATATATATACACGTGTATGGAGGATAAAGGAGCAGAATTTCCGAAAAAGCCTTGTGTACAAATCCACACAACATCCCTCTGTGCTGCTGTGAACGATGCCAAAAGCAGAAGGGCTCCAAGGCCACCCTTTGGAAGACCACAGCCAAGTAGGGAAGAGGAAAGCAGAGATGTTAGAACAGGCATTCCAGACCCTGGGGAGGCTGCAGCCACACAGCTCAGACACAGTTAGTTTGTGCAAGAGATCCAGCAAGAAAAATCACCCCACAGGTGCCTGTGCTAGAGAACCCCTATTTCAGCATTGCTTACGAGGAGCATCCCTACATCCATCATTTTTCCTACTGAGGAAGAACTCGGGAGTTGTTATTTGCTGTCAAAGCACCCAACACCAGGTACCCACAGAGCAGCACCTGAGCCCAGGTGTGGCAGGACACAGCCTACTGCCACCTGCCACCACCACTGCCCATCCCAACTCCTGCCAGCAGCTGGGACTCACCTGGGTTTCACAGCTTTGGTCTTGGCTGGTGCAGCTTTCTCAGGTTTCCGTTCCTCCTCAAAAGGGCTGAGCAGCTGCTTGTTTGTGATGGCCTCCTCCACCTCTGCATGGTGAGCATCTCCTGACGGGCTCCCTCTGCCCAAATCTGCTGGGACTTCAGGGCATTTGGCCTCCTCTTCACTCTTCTCTTCTGGAATTGTATTTTCCTCACTCTGCAGGGTCCTGTCAGGAATAATCTCAGCATCGCCAGTCTTCACCATTTCCTTCTTCCCAGTGACCAGGGAGAGCAAGGCAGACTTTTTGTGGTCTGTTTTTTTTGTCTCTCTAACAGCCTCTATGCTTGGTGGAATGCTGGTGTCCAGGTGCTCCTCACTGCTGAGCAGTTTGTATGACGGCAAAGTCATGGATTTGAAAGTCTCCAAGGACGTGGACCCGGAGACAGCCTGACCAGGAGAGGTTCTTCCCATCTCTTCAGGTGATTTAGTGGGCCTGGAGGACAGGTTCTCCTCTGAAGCAAAGAGCTGTTTCCTCCTGAGGTTGTGAGGAGAGGGGGACGAGGCTGGAGTCTTGTCCTTGGTTGTGGTCTCTTCCATATAGACGTGACTGCCATTGATGCACAGACTAGACTTGGACACAGGATCGCTTTTGGATTTAAGGCCACTGAACAAAGAGAGCCCATCCTTTTTGGTGTGGTTAGAGATTCCTTGGCTTAGCTGCCTACTGTCCAAAAAGGCTGGTTTACGAGATTTAAACAATGGAGAAGGAGCTGGCTTCTCTTCCAACGCATTTTCAAAGGATCCTGGAAAAAAAAAAAAAAACAGAGAGAAATTCAAGATGCAAAAACAACCTTTTCTCTGACACTACTGACAGCATCAGTGCCAAGAGGGACTTTCCATGGATTTGTGCAGAAAGAAGAATTTAACCAGTGCTGTGAAAAGCGTAAGCAACCCTTTGGAGGAAGGTTTTGTGCCAATACTCACGTTCTGAGGCAGGAGAGGTCTCAGACTCCTCCTCATCCCACTGCGCCTGGAAGTCACTGGGTCGCAGCCGAACCCTCTGGGTGAGGGGCTGCTGAGTGGGCAGCACAGACATGGACTGGGACAGGGATGTCTTCTGCAGGCCAGGCTTGGAGAACAGCGCTTTGAACTTGGATTTCTTCTTCTCCTTCTCGACTGCCTCATCCTCGCTGTCGGCAGGGGAGTGGGAGGTGCTGGGGACGATCGCCGAAGCCGTGTCCGAGAGGCCGCTGCTCCTCTTGCCCTTGAGCTTGTCTTTGAGCTTCCCAAAGGGAGAGCGGGGCTTGTCCTTCATGGACAGATCAAACATGCTGGCTGTCATGTTACTCCTCATGAACTGGATATCCACCTCGATCTCCCCTCTCTCCTTTTCCTTCTTCCCTGGTTTGGAGCGAAGCTTGTACCACCTGCAGCAACCAGGAGATTTCTTTAACCACCGGTAATTGAGAACACAGAGGGTGCTTATGGCTGAAAAATCAAATCAGCCCACAGTGTAGGAAAAGAAAGCCTTTAATCTTATGGTGACGTCACAGTCAGGGCCCCAGGTGCCAAGGAAAACATTTCTTATCGTAAACAGAAAGTTATTAGTAAGATTTGGTTTAAAACCCAGATCAGGAAGGGTTAAAAAGAGGGAGAAAAAACAGAAACACAACACCACATTCCTGTATTACAGCTCAGCCACCCTCCTCTGCCCTTTCATCTCTCCTCCTGACACTGGCAGGGGCAACGGCTTTGAAGTGGAGCGGGAGCAGCAGCCCCAGAGCTGCACGCGTCCCACGCCCTCATACCTTTCATTCCAGCTTCTTAATTCCTCTTAAGCCAAGGAACCCCTAATCAACGCCAGAGAGCCAACCCCAGCCTTACAGACCCTGGGGGATTTCCACTCACCTCTCCAGGCTCGTGACTGGCACGCACCAGGAAGGGCATTGCTCAGACAGAGCCTTCTCCCTCCCCAAACGCAGCTCCCGAACATCGAGCTCTGTGTGGGGAGTGCCCAGGGCACCCCAAACCACCATCCCACCTCCCACACGCTCTCAGCCACCCCTCTGTGACACTCAAACCACATCTGAGCCAGCAAAGAGAATTATCAGCACTGCACACCAGTACGGTTTTGTTTGTTGATGGAACCACGGAATCCCCGACCCCACAGAACCCATAGGAAAGGCTGCCTGGAAACTGCTTTGTTTCTTCCTCCTCACCAGCTGGAATGGGAAAATAAAGGAAGCAAACAGAGCATGCAAATGTGCCCTGCCATCAAATTTGCACTTCAACCTCCAAAGGTATACTGGAAGGAACAAAAGAGAACAAAGGAAAAAGGAAAAAGGTGATTTGCTCCAGTGAAAATTCAAAACTAATGGGGATAACCGAAGGAGATGGATTCAGGAATCTGCTACAGACACTTCAGAGGGAAATGCAGAAGAAATTCTTCCTTCTGAGGGTGGTGAGGCCCTGATCCTGGAGAAGCTGTGTCTGTTCTGTCCCTTGAAGTGCTCAAGGCCAGGCTTGAACCAATGGTCACGTGGAATTTGTCCCTGCCCAGGGCAGGAGGTGGAACAAGATGGGTTTTAAGGTCCATTCTGGGATTCTAAATGAACACTTTACCCAGTCCCTGAGACTGCAGCAGCCCATGAAATCACAACCCCTTTGCCTTTAACATGAGCCAGCACTGGGCACTTTTGTTCCAAACCTGTGATTTCTAGGAGCATCCTGTGCTCGCAGGGCTTCGGTGCCACAAACGATCCCGTGTGTCCCGGGAGCCACAGGCAAACACCGTGTTCAGCAAAGGCAGCTCAGCCTGGCTGAAAGCAGCATCCCAAACCACAAAAAATCTCATTAATGGCATTTGTAGTGTTAGTGAGCACCTGTCAATCAATATGTATCTATTTTCCAAATAAAACTAGCCCTTTGTGGCTACACATCACCGTGGCAGCAAGAACAAAACAGACTTCACACAGGAAACCGAGTGCTGGAAACAACTGAAAATATGAGAAATTTCCCCAGGAGTACCAAAGCTGTATTTTTGTTTCCTCTCCCCCTCAATTTTCCTTTGCCCAGACACAAAGGAACGCGCCCGGGAGCCCGAGGCACCGGCCCTGAGCTCTGCTGACCGAGGGGCTCTGCAGTGTAAACACAGCAGCGTCTGACACAGCCTTAATGAACCCACGGCCTAATTAAGCCTTGACAAGCGGGACGGCTCCGTCTCAGGTGAGCCAGGGGAGGAAGGTGACTCACCAGCACATTACAAGGCTGCTGACTCCCAGTAAAACCCTCCCGGGAACCACCCCTGGGTTTCACCGTGCCCGTGTTTGTGTCCAAAGCAGCGAGTGTGACACAGAGCTGGCGCTGGCCCGGCTCGGAGTCCTGCTGACAGCAGCGGGGTCAGCCCATGGAACACGGAATTATCCACCCTGACACGCGGAAAGTGGTTATTAGGAAAAACAAATAAACGGCCGCTCGTTCCCTGCTGGAAGGAGGCAGCATTCAGAGGACATCGGGTTTCGGGGGTCAGGCTGGCTGTCTGCTCTGTACAGAGCCAGCACTCACACGGGAACGTTTAAAAATCAGACCCAAGGACCAGGCAGGACTGGCTGGAAAAGCTTTCCCCGGGCCCCCAGCCTCTTCCAGGGGAAGGCACATCCCAGCCATGGGCTCACCCGCTCCAGGACGGACCCTGCTCCCAGCGCTCACCCCGTGGGCACTTACGGGGCTCCAGGGGTCCCTGCGGGGAACAGGAGCCCCCAGCAGAACCCCCCCAGTGCTTTGGGACACAGGGTGACCCCCAGTCCTTTGGGACACACGGATTCCCTGGGGGCACAGGGGTCTTCCAGCAGATCCACACGTGCCTGAGGTGCTCAGAGGTTTCCATGAGGAACGGGGACATCCCGTGGGGAGCTGGGGCTCCTCACAGCACTTCTCCCCTTGAAGAGCACCGAGGCACCCCTCAACCGCCTCCCCAGCCCCCGCGGGGCACAGAAACCCCCTCATCACCCTCCGTGGGGCACACGGGTCCCTTCCAAACCTCTCCTGGCCCCCGTGGGGCTGAGAGATCTCCCGCAAAACCTTCAAAACGCGGAGGTGCCTCTCCATGCCTGTCCCCGGTTCGGCGGGACGCGGGAGCCCTGGGGTCCCTCCCGTGAGGGTGTCCGGACCGCGCTCCGCGGCCCCGGGGGTCACAGAGCTCCCCCCGCCCGCACCTGCTGTGCCGCCGGCCGCCGTCGTCCCTCAGCGCCGCCAGCTCCACCTCGGCGCGGCCCAGGAACTTGTCGGCTCCGGCCAGGGCTCGGTGCAGCACCGTGAGGCGCAGGGCGGCGGGCCGCGCCGGCAGCTCGAACGTGGCCTCCTCCCGCCACAGCGGCTCGCCCCGGCACCGCTCGGCCACCGACGTGCGGAACTTGTCGCGGCCCAGCGCCATCACCGCGTACGCGTCGCTGCCGCCCGCCGCCGCCTTGGAGCGCAGCCCCCGCGCCCGCAGCACCGTCACCCGTACGTGGGTGGGCGCCCAGCCCGCGGCCGCCATGGCAGCGAGGGCAGCGGCGGGGCCGGGAGCGGGAACGGGAACGGGAGAGGGGCCGGGAACGGGAGCGGGAGCGGAGCGGGCCCCGAAGGGCGGCGGCAGCGGCTGCTGAGCCCCGCCCCTCTCGCGAGAGCGCGGAAAGGGCGGGGCCTGAGAGGGGCGGGGCCTGGGCTGTGCAGGTGTGCACAGGTGTGTATGTACAGGTGTGTACAGGTGTGTACAGGTGTGTATGTACAGGTGTGTACAGGTCTGTATGTACAGGTGTGTACAGGTGTGTATGTACAGGTGTGTACAGGTCTGTATGTACAGGTGTGTACAGGTGTGTATGTACAGGTGTGTACAGGTCTGTATGTACAGGTGTGTACAGGTGTGTATGTACAGGTCTGTATGTACAGGTGTGTACAGGTGTGTATGTACAGGTCTGTATGTACAGGTGTGCACAGGTGTGTATGTACAGGTGTGTACAGGTGTGTATGTACAGGTGTGTACAGGTGTGCATGTACAGGTGTGTATAGGTGTGCACAGGTCTGTATGTACAGGTGTGCACAGGTGTGTATGTACAGGTGTGTACAGGTGTGTATGTACAGGTGTGTACAGGTGTGCATGTACAGGTGTGTATAGGTGTGCACAGGTCTGTATGTACAGGTGTGTACAGGTGTGTATGTACAGGTGTGAGCATGTGTGTATATACAGGTGTGCACAGGTGTGCACAGGTGTGCATGTACAGGTGTGTACAGGTGTGCATGTACAGGTGTGTACAGGTGTGCACAGGTCTGTATGTACAGGTGTGCACAGGTGTGCATGTACAGGTGTGTACAGGTGTGCACAGGTCTGTATGTACAGGTGTGTACAGGTGTGTATGTACAGGTGTGAGCATGTGTGTATATACAGGTGTGCACAGGTGTGTACAGGTGTGTATGTACAGGTGTGTACAGGTGTGTACAGGTGTATGTATGTGCAGGTGTAAAGGTGTGCACAGGTGTGTACAGGTGTGTACAGGTGTGTATGTACAGGTGTGTATGTACAGGTGTGTACAGGTCTGTATGTACAGGTGTGCACAGGTGTACAGGGGTGTGCAGGGGTGTACAGATGTGCACATGTATGTATATACAGGTGTGTACAGGTGCGCACAGGTGTGTATGTACAGGTGTACAGATGTGTACAGGCGTGTACAGGTGTGCACAGGTGTGTATGTACAGGTGTGCACAGGGGTAGTAGTGTGTGCCTGTGTGTATGTACAGGTGTGCACAGCTGTGTACATGCGTGTACATACAGATGTGCACAGGTGTGTATATGTGTGTATATACAGGTGTGTACAGGTGTTCGCATGTGTGTTTGTACAGGTGTGCACAGGTGTGTGCATGTGTGTACATACAGGTGTGTACATGTGCGCACAGGTGTGTACAGGCATAGGTAGAGGTGAATTCAGGTGTGCACAGGTGTACAAGTGTGTACACACAGGTCTGTACAGGTGTGTGCAGGTACAGATGAATACAGGTGTGTACAGCTGTGCAGAGGTGTACAAGTGTGTACATGTGTGAACACATGTGTGTGCAGATGAGTTCAGGTGTGTGCAGGTGTGGGTACAGATGAGTTCAGGTGTAGGTACAGATGAGTTCAGGTGTGGGTACAGATGAGTTCAGGTGTATACAGATGTGGGTACAGATGAGTTCAGGTGTGGGTACAGATGAGTTCAGGTGTGTGCAGGTGTGGGTACAGATGAGTTCAGGTGTGGGTACAGATGAGTTCAGGTGTGTGCAGGTGTGGGTACAGATGAGTTCAGGTGTGGGTACAGATGAGTTCAGGTGTGTGCAGGTGTGGGTACAGATGAGTTCAGGTGTAGGTACAGATGAGTTCAGGTGTGTACAGGTGTGGGTACAGATGAGTTCAGGTGTGTACAGGTGTAGGTACAGATGAGTTCAGGTGTGTACAGGTGTGGGTACAGATGAGTTCAGGTGTGTACAGGTGTGGGTACAGATGAGTTCAGGTGTGTACAGGTGTAGGTACAGATGAGTTCAGGTGTGTACAGGTGTAGGTACAGATGAGTTCAGGTGTGGGTACAGATGAGTTCAGGTGTGGGTACAGATGAGTTCAGGTGTGTACAGGTGTGGGTACAGATGAGTTCAGGTGTGGGTACAGATGAGTTCAGGTGTGTACAGGTGTGGGTACAGATGAGTTCAGGTGTGGGTACAGATGAGTTGAGGTGCAGGTTTGGTGCAGGACCATGTGCAGGCATTTCAGGGTGCACAGGTGCCTGTGAGTGCCACCAGGTGTACCCAGGTGTGGGGGTAGCGCCTGTGGGGTACCGGTGCGTGTGCAGGGGGGTGTGTGAGGTCTTGACCTGTGCTGGAAACCCCCAGGTGAGCTGTGTCACAAATCCGCACAGCCCCCTGCAGCTCCAGCATCCAAATTTGGGTTTTTAGACCGGCTTCCCCACTCCCTGCCTGCCCCACAGCCGTGTCCGCAGGGTGCCCGCCGATAAACTCGGACACCGGAGTGCGACAAACTCGGACATGGGAGTGAGATAAACTCGGACACGGGAGTGCGACAAACTCGGACACCGGAGCGCGACAAACTCGGACACCGGAGTGCGACAAACTCGGACACCGGAGTGAGATAAACTCGGACACCGGAGTGCGACAAACTCGGACACCAGAGTGAGATAAACTCGGACACCGGAGTGAGATAAACTCGGACACCGGAGTGAGATAAACTCGGACACCGGAGTGAGACAAACTCGGACACCGGAGTGCGATAAAGTCCCCACGGTCAAACATGTGCTGCTGAACCCGAACCGCAGAACCAGCCAGAGCCCCGCTCTTTGCTCTGCTCAGGGGGGCACTGCAGCAGCCCAGCCGCAGCAGGGAATAAAAACAAACCAGAAATAAATCCCCATTCGCCACAACCTCCTCCCAAGATAATCCTCAGAGCCCACCTCAGCTGGGGGAAGTTTGACTTATTTTGAGCCATTGCAATTAACACAGTAACTGTGCTATTTACCGTGGTATAGGCGTTGAGACAGCAGAAAATGTAAATAATTAAAATGTATTTGGGGGAATTGCTTCCTCCTGCCCTTTCTTTGTTCCTGAAATAACAGAGGCTCAGTTGGGCACCCGAAGACCTTACTGGGGTGCTCGGGTCTGCGTTGTTTAATCCTCCCGTGATGACTTGGGTGCTCGTGGCTGAGCTGATGGGGTGCTCATGCATCAAATAATCGGTCACTTATGCACAAAAGGGCATTCCTGCATTTATTAATTGGAATTTGCCTACACAAAAAGGCAGGAGAGGCTGAGCTGTGCCAGGGGAGCTCTCAAGCAGAGAGGGGACAAGGCACGGCACAGTTTGTGTCCCTCTGCGAGGATGCGCCGCCCTTGGCACGGGCGCTGGCAGCTCCCAGCACAGGATGGCCCCTTCTCCACCTCACCAGCTCAGCTCCAGAGCCAAAGTCTTCTCCAATGTTCTATGAGGCTCCATCATCGTCCTCATCGCCCCTATCTTCCTCCGAGAGCTCTTCCTCGCGGGCTTCAGACACGGCACCATCTTCCACTGGGGCGAGGAGAGGCAGGGCTGCAGCAGGGGGGCCCCGAGACCCCGACTGAGGGTGAAGCGCCCCCGCTGCAAACCCCACCCGGGAGTGGGAACGCTGCCACTGTCGCACCTCATGGCCGCAGAGCACCGTGTCCATCCCCCCGAGCAGCCCCCGCTCCATCCCCGGGCCGGAGCGGCGAGCCCGGGCTGCCGGCAGCGCCCCCGGGGGACCCGGAGCACCCCCGAGTGACCCCAGAGCCCACGGCTTGGTGACACTCACGGGTGACGCGCTGCCCGCTGAGATAGACCGGCCCAGCTCCGCACTGGAGCACGAAGGTGACGGGAGGGACGAGCTCCAGACCTTTGAGGTTGATCTGCAAAGAACCGCAGCTCAGAGACCCCCGGCCCCAGGTGTCACCCCTGGGCAGAGACTGCGAGCGGGCTGCTCTTACCATAGGGAGCAGGGAGCTCCTCAGAGCCGCGATGGGCACCGGCCTGTGCTCCCCGGAGGCGTTTTTGGAATCCACAGCCACCACGTGCAGCTCGTCCCTGGCCTCAGCCCCCAGGCAGATCTGCAGGGCCGAGCACAGAGCCCGTGGCAGGGAGCCGCCGGCCCAAGCTCCGGCAGGGCCCTGCCCAGGGCTCGGATCTCACCGTTCTCAGCAGCACCAGGTGCTCCAAAAAGTCATCGTCCTCCTTCACCACACAGCTCCGGGCGCCCGTGGCCAGCCGGCAGCCTGGGAGAGACGGCGGGGTCTGCGCACGCACAGGCTGCCCCCTCCCAAGAGCAGAGGAAAGATGCTCCCCCCACCCAAAACCAGAAGGGAGGCTTTCTCCCGTGGGAAAGCGGGGGTCACAGCCAGCCCGGCTGCCTGCAGAGCAGAGCCGCCATCTCCCAGCTCATCCTGGGGCTGCCAGCTCCGTACCCCAGAGCGCAGCCACGGCCCGATCCTCTGACAGCGACCGGGAGAAGTAAAACGAGCTGTTCATCCTCCAAGGCAAATGCAACAGCCGAGACCACAGCAGCCGCAGGGCAACGAGCCCCCGCCCTCACAGCGGCTGCTAATAAAGGAAAGGGGGATCCCAGGAGGTGCAGGTGGGGAATACAGAGCAGGTGCGGGGAGCTGGGGGCAGCATCAAAGCACCCACCACCCCCTCACGTCCCTCAGCAGCACCCACAGCCCACCGGAGCACACTTCAGCTTGATTAGAGATGAGGCCACCAGCGAGACCCCTGCCCCCCGGGACCCCTGTTCTCTGGTACCCCTGCTCCCCGGGTCCCCTGTTCTCTGAGACCCCTGATCTCTGAGACCCCTGAGACCCCTGTTCCCCGGGTCCCCTGTTCCCCGGGTCCCCCGTTCCCCGGGACCCCTGCTCCCCGGGACCCCCGTTCCCCGAGCCAGCCCACCCCACCCACCGCTGCTGGTGAAGTCACCCGTGAGCACAGAGCTCCTGCGGCCGGATGAGCAGCTCATGGGCTGGGTTGGGCTGGAACCCTCAGTGCAGGACCAGCCCAAGGGGGACACGCGGGACCTGCTGTGCTCAGGGTCGGCTGCCGGGACCGGGGATGAGCCGCCCAGGTATCACTAGAGCCGGGTCTGAGGCTCTGAATTGGGAACACCCCGGAGCTGCATTTCTTCTCTTTATTTACTGATTTCATCGTTGCAGGGTGTTAAAAGCAGAACAAAGACCCTGCAGCATCTCAGGTCCAGTTCCTGTGCAGGAGCTGGGATTTCCCTGGCACCAGGAGGTGGCACTGGGAACCTCTGACAGTTCTGCCTGCCCTCCTGGGGTGCGGGCTTAGGGGCAGGGCTTAGGGGTAGCACCGTGGCTTTTCCCTGCTAGCCACAGCCCCCGGAGGGGGCACGGATCCCCCGAACCTCGGGTAGCCACCCGGGAACAGCTCATGGAGCGGCACCTTCTGATCTGGACAGATTTGGAGGCACTGCAGAGATCCAGAGGTTTATTTCACATGGCAGGGGTGACACAAACCAGGACAAAAATTGTCCAGGCACTGAACATACTGACACCGACTTGTGCCCAAAGGTGCTGCGGGGCAGGGCACGCGTGTGAGATGAGAATCCACCTCCCGTTCCCGAGCAGCACGGACACCGACATCTGTCCCAAACGAGAGGGAGAAACTGCCAAGAGATCTGATAAGGTCCTGATTCCCCGGGTTTGGAAGTCCTCCGTGCTCGGAGCTCCCCTCATTCCCCTGAACTTTTCCTTTGCTGAAGGCATCGCTGCAGCTCCTGGAATTGCACTCAGCCCTGGAATGCAGCAGCTGGGGCAGGGATGGAACCCCTGGGATGGGCTTGAGCCTGCAGGAAGCTCTTCTCTCCTTCTCGACAGACTGTCCAAAACTGGCCAAGCCTGGGAAGACAGGTTCCTTTGTCCTTCAAGAAAGCAGACCTGGCAGTCTCCACATCCCACTGCCAGCCGTGCCAGGAACACCCCAGACAGGAGTTTGTCCCCTGTGCACACATCCCTGAGGCTGTGCTGCCCCTTGGCGAGCAGCTCCAGAGCTTTTTCCCAGCTCCAGGTCTCCAGCACCACCGGCACGAAGGAGCTGGTATCGTCCCAAAACCACCAGCGTTCCCACAGGAGATCCTCCTCCTCTTCGGGTCGGTGCAGGGTCCCGCCACCACCGTCACCCCTGGTGCCGCTTCTCCAAGCCCGGCCCTGCAAGGAGAGGGTGGGAGGTGACACAGAGTCACCCACCGGGCTCAGCTGGGGACAGGGACCCACAGGCACCACCTCAGCCGGCACAGAAGGGATCCAGGAGCACCACTCGCGAGGTGTGCAGCTCCAGCGAGCCGAGGAGGCAGCAGCCCAAGGGGGTTCCAGCTCCCGGGGCGGTGTGGAGGTGTCGGGAGCCGTGGCCGGGCTGACACCGGACTCACGTGCCCGGAGCCGGGCAGCAGCCAGGGGCTGCGGTCCCCGGGGAGGGCGGCGGCCAAGGCGGGCAGAGGAGAGGCCGGAGGGGTGATGAGCCGGCCGGGGGACATTCTCCTCCCAGCTCTCGGCTGCTCCCAGTCAGTCGGACGGACCCGCGGGCGTCTCTCCGCCAGCAAACCTGAAATGGGGGAGCGCAGGGGGTGAGAGCCCAGCCCCTCCCACCATCCACCGTCCCGTGTTCCCAGCGTGGGTGAATCCTTCCCAGGGAGCACTTCTGGCACTTCTGTCTACGCATCCCTGCTGCCCTCGGGCGTCAGGAGGGAAACACGGTTAAAATCCACAGTAACCAGAATAACTCCAGCTTTGTCATACTAATTAAAAAAAACCTCAAGGTGGAAAAACCCCACCCTGCTATTTGGAGGTGTAAATCCGTGTCAGGGTGCCGGCAGGGCAGAGTCACAGCACGGCCGTCCCTGTCAGCCCCTGCCAGCCCCTGCCAGCCCCCTGCTCTGCCAGCGCGCTGCCGGCTCCGGGAGCGCATTTCCCGTCAAGGGACGGAGCGGGATGAAATGAATTCCCTTCCCAGATTTACACCGCTGGAGGGCAAAGCAAGCTGCAGAGCCCAGAGTGGCGACGGCAGCCGCAGTGCCTCGCTCCGGAGGGGGTCCCCGCGTTTTCCTTCTTTAGCAGCAGAAAGTGGGATAGGAAAGAGAAGGGGGGGAAATTCCAGGCTTTGGGACACATTCCCGCTCAGCTGGTTGGCTTCCCTGTTCACCACCCGTGTTTCCTTCACCCAGGAACAGCGGACCAGGTCCTGGCGGGCTGGAGTGGGACTGGTTGGGACTCCAGTTTTGCAGCCCAGTGGAGGGGCCAGAGCTTTAGGGGAACATCAGGGAAGAGGGCAGTGGTGCCCGGTCCCACATCCCAGAGCCTCTCCCGTGTACCCCGGGATCTGGCGGCTCTCCCAGCTCTGCACTGCACTGTCAGAGCACAGTCCCACCATTGACAGCCCCACCAGTCACAACCCAGAGGGACGGACCGGACCCCCCGAGCCCCTCCCGAGCAAACACCTCCAGGTACCTACTCATCCAGCTGTGAACTCAGCCTGCTCCGCGCGTCCTGCAGCCGGGACTCGCCCAGGGGCCGTTGCCGGTGGCCACTGCCCCGGGGCGGAGAAGTCTCCTCTGTTCTGCTGCCGCTGCTCCGAGCCTCGCCGTCCTCCCCGGGGCGCCCGGGGGCCGCCTTGCTGTCCTCTGCAGGCCCCCCCCGAGGGCTGAAGGCGCAGGGGCAGCGCTGCAGGTCCTGTGAGACGGCGTGGAGCCGGCGGTCGGCGCGGCGGGGGCAGCACAGCAGCTTGCGGAAGGCGCTCCTGAAGTCGGGGCTGCGGCAGTAGATGATGGGGTTGAAGGCTGAGTTGATGTAGCCCAACCAGTTGAGGAAAAGAAAAAGCTGGTCCGGCACCAGTGACCGGCAGAAGACCTTGATGATGTTGGCCACAAAGAAGGGCAGCCAGCAGAGCGTGAAGATGCCCATGATGATGCCCAGGGTTTTGAGTGCCTTGTGCTCCTTGATGGCGAGCAGACGGGAGGGCCGCCTGCGCCGGCTGCCCCCGGCCGCGGGGCTGGGGGACTCCCGCAGGAACCTCACCTTGTCCTTGCCAATGAGCTGGACGTGCCGCGTGGCCACGGCGAAGACTCGGATGTAGACGAAGATCATGACGAGCAGGGGCACGTAGAAGGAGATGGTGGAGGAGATGATGGCGTAGGTGACGTTGGTGACAAAGTCGCAGCAGCGCGGGTCGTCGTAGCAGCGTGCCGCCTGCTCGTCCGCCCCGTCCCGCCACCAGTGGTTCATGATGGGCAGGAAGGAGATGAAGGCAGAGATGGCCCACACCAGGCACACCACGGCCCGCGCCCGGCCCTTGGTCATCAGCGCCTCGTACTGCAGCGGGGAGGTGATGGCGAGGTAGCGATCCACGGCGATGGCACACAGCGTCTCGATGCTGGCCGTGACACACAGCACGTCCAGCGAGGTCCAGAGCTCGCACACTGTCGTGCCGTAGGGCCAGTGGCCGCTCAGCAGGATGGTGGCCCCTGGCGGCACCACCAGCAAGCCCATGATGAGGTCGGCGCACGCCAGCGAGGTGATGAAGACGTTGGTCATGGTCTGCAGCCGCGGCGTCCTGGCGATGGCCGCGATCACCAGCAAGTTACCGGCCACGGTGACCAGGACGGTGAGGCTGATGGCGGTCCCCAGCACCCACTGCCGGCCCAGGCTGCCGGCCCCGCTGCAGTTGCCGGAGCCCCCCCAGGCGCTGCCGTTGCCCGTGAGGAGGGGGCTCATCTCGGCCGGGCTGGGGGCACCGGCCCCGCGCCCCGCCGTGCGCTCCCCGCCGCGCTCCCGGCGCAGCCCTCGGGGCGGACCGGCGGGGCCGGGTCCCCTCCGCGCCGGAGGAGGAGCCTTTAAAGGAGCGGGGCGGCCCCGGGCTGCCCGCTCGGGAGGGCGAGGGAAGGGGAGCACCTCCTCCCCCCGGACGCGCTGCCCCGGCCTGCCCCGCTCCCCCCGGCATCCCCGCCGGACTTCTCAGACCCTCGCCGAGCCCTCCCGCCCTTCTCCGTGCTCTCCTTCCCTCCCTGTGCCCTCCAGTCCCTCTCTGAGTGCCCAGTCCCACAGATGTGTCCCTGTTCTCCACTCACCCTGCATCCTGCCGTGCTCGCCATCCCCTCCCCGTGCGCTCTGCTCAGCCTCTCCCTGTCCAGGAGAGACTGTCCCCCTCCCCCGACATCAGCACGGGCTTGGCAAGGTGACAGCCCGCTTCCAACCAGGGTCACAGTCACCATTTCACTTCCATATTTATTGCCTGAACCTCCTTCCCGGTGGATGGAGGAGATCTTTCTTGCTTCCCTTCCTGAGTTTGGGTGGGTGCTGGTGTTTGGAGACCCTCAGCCACGCTTCCTGCCCCACTCACTTGGCACTGGAGAACTGCCAAAACTCTGGGAGGCTCCACAGCCTCATCACTGCTCCCAGGGGCCCGTGGCAGACTCCAGAGTGGATCATCTTTCCCTATCAGTTATTTATACAAATACTGGAACTTCTAAAACAGACGGTCTCCAAATGTGGCAGTTTGAAGTTTCAGCCAAATGGGGGAATGTTGACAAAGACGGAAAAAATATGTGTAAAAATGATCTGGTTGGCATTTCTTCCCATTCATGAGCTACGAAAGCAGAGTCCTTTGGTTTTACGAGCTTGATCTTTACAAGGCTGTTTTGGATTTTCAAAGCCCTTGGCCAAAGGCTTGATCTGATCCCACTCAGCCATTTTCTGCTGGCTGGGACCGAGCTAGGAATTATTGTTCACAGAGCAGTTTGTGCTGGCCCCAGAACGGCCCAAGGCAGAGACACAGCGTGTGCAGGGGGCTGCACACCCAGCTGCAGAGGATGTCAGCACACGGGGCTGGATTTGTGTCCGAAAGTAAAGCAAGAGCATCCGTGGGAACGTCCCTGGATAATGAGGGCTTGGGAGTCGGCTGTGTGGAGTCACCAAAGGCCAGGCGTGGGGCAGGATGCCCAGCCCTGCCACCACCCTGCAGTGACCAGGGCTGCTGCTGGCTTCCCACCCTTCCCTGCGCTTTGCATCCTCACCTCTGCTTCCCATCCTTTCCATCCTCACCTCTGCTTCCCATCCTTTCCATCCTCACCTCTGCTTCCCATCCTTTCCATCCTCACCTCTGCTTCCCATCCTTCCCATCCCTGCCTCCTCTTCCCATCCCTGCCTCCTCTTTCCATCCCTGTCTCCTCTTCCCATCCCTGCCTGCACTTCCCTGGCAGCCCCAGCGGCCCTGCAGAGCTGGGCTGTGTGCTGGCTTCCACACACCAAAGGGGCTGCCAGACCCCTCCCTAGCGATTTTACAGCCTGTTTTCCTGCAGACGGTCCCTCACGGCATTTTCTGGCCTTCCTCACCCTGCCGTGCCCAGGAGGGAGCTGCCCCTGCATTCTGAGCCATGGACAGACACACTGCCCACAGCAGGACAGACAGCCAGGAGCTCCCGAGGGGCCAAGCAGGCCCCAGCCCCCCATCCCGACGGCTTCTCCCTGGAACTCACATCAGTGCCAGTCCCGGACAGGGCTCCACGTCCTGCCCCATTCCCAGGGATCAGACAGGACTGGGGAGAGGAAGGGAGAGTCCCAGGCCTCCCATCGCTGCCAGGGAAGTAACGTGGCCCCGTATCTTTGTCCCAGTTTTACAGCTGGAAAAGCTGAAGCACAGAGGTACCGGGTCTCACCCAGCCCTCAACGCCATCCCTGCTGCTCCAGAGCCTGGATCCAAGCCCCCACAGGGATGGAGACTGTCCAGACTGGGGCTCTCCCCAGGGGAAGCATCCTCTTCCCTTTCCCATCCCTGCCACGGGCCAGACCGCTGGCTTGGCTCTACCTGCACGGCCACTGGCAATGGGAGGGGCAGAGCCAGCCCTGGCAAAATGCCACAGGAAACCAGCAGGTCAGGTGTTGTTAAAAAAACTCTGGAAAAATATGTTTATGCCATGGATCAGTGCAGTTCCTTTGGCTGTTGCTACAGGATAAACAATGGGTATTTAAAAATACTTCTTTACACACAGAGAATCAGAATCATTTAGGGGAGATCCCAGCTTGGGGAGACCTGGGATGCAGGGAACAGACATCTCCTTGCTGGGCAGCACATGGAGCTCCTGGTGCCCACGGATGTGTTCAGAGAGAGGAAACAGATGCCTGAGCTGATCCCAGACACATCTGAGGGCACATGGACTCTGCTTGCTCACAGAGAGTGAGGCTGAGAGCTCAAGTAGCAGCTATGGATAAAACAAAAGCTTTTTATAGCTGAGAACTCGCTCCCTCGCTGGCATGTGGCCTCATACTCGCTGGTACAGGACACGAGATAAACCCATCACACGGTGGAGTCACGGTGCTGTCACTGCCCGTGGCCACACCGACAGTGGGGACACCAGCGTCCCCCTCTCCCCTGCTTCAGCTTCCTCAGCTTCCCATCACAGCAGAGGGTCCAAAACCAGCCCCAGTGCAGCAGGTGATGGCACCAAAACCGCCCACCCTCAAGGGCTGTCACCTGTCCATGCCAAGGGAGGACACCTGGGGGGAGCACAGGACGTGGATGAGGAGTGAGTGCTGCTCCTCGCTCTGCCTAAGGAGATGCACAGGGAGCAGCACTTTAGCCCAAATTCCCTCTCCAGGGCAGGAGCTGTGGGCTCACTGGGGTGGGCACAGGGCCAGGCTGGGCTTTGGGAATGGGTCCTGCCCTGGCTGTGCATCCACACAAGTGACAGACTCTCCTGGACTTTCGGAATAGTTTCCATATCAGATCCACAAATCTTGCTTTGAAGTTGTTTGGGATTCTCTGTCATCACATTTCCTTGTCAGCACATAAACAGGCTGTGATGAAGCTTTAACCCCTGGGTACTGTCTGTCCCAGGAAGCCTGCAGGAAGCTCCACATAAACTCAGGTCTCCATATAAACCCTTCTCCCCCAGCAAAGGCGGGCACAGCTCTGGGAGCTGCAGCACTGCCAGCCAGGGCTTGGGCAGGAAGTGAAAAATCTCTCTCAGAAAAACAAAAAATAATAAGTGTGCTGTTTCACTGACTCTCATGCAAGTTCTGGTTTTAGCACGCAGGTTACCCAAGGCATGCTCAGTCTCCCGTGGCAAATATCCCATGGGCACTGCGTATCCCACATTTACGGGGCTCTGTGCTGTGCATCTGGGGTGGTTCATACCCTGCTGCGTGTCCAGGAGCTCCCCTGAGCCGGCTGCTGTCCCAGCACAGCTCCCCCATCACCCAGCAGGACAATCCCAGTGCAACCCCAGTGCTGCCATCCCAGCCCAGGCCGAGCCCAGGATCCCGAGGGCCTCCAAGCTCCCAGGTCTCAAACACTCCCATCCTGTTTTCCAAGTGAAGCTCCTGGGAGCTCCTGCCTCCATGGTGATGGAAGAGGCATTGTGGGCTCCCAGAGGTCGGGGTTGGGGTCTCTGCTCCCTTTGTCAGCCCCTTCCCACAGTGGTTTGCCCACGGACACACAGCTTGGAGGAAGGAGCCGTGCTGCCCTTCAGGGGCTGGGCAGGGCTGGTGGGATCCCTCTCCTCACCTGGGGAGAGCAGGTGGGGCTGAGGGGAAAACCTCAATGGAGAATGCAGCTTGTGGCCACTGGCAGGAGATGGAGGCACGGGCTGGCCCCAGAGCCATCCTGCCCTGCCCAGAACAGGCAGCTGAGAGCAGGCACAGCTGCTCCTCAGGGCTGCAGCTCTTCCTGGGAGCATTGGGAGAACGAGGGAAAGGGGCACCGAGATCCTGAAACGCAGCCAGTGGCAAAGGCTGCACTAAGGCAACGCCAGGTCCTGCCCCCAGATCCCTGCACAATTATGCTTTCAAATTAAAAAATAAATCACAGTAAAGGTGTTTTCTTTCCTATGTTGCTGAGAGGAAAGCCTGCAACAGCAGCAGGGCAGTGCCTGCAGCAGTTATTCCTAATTTCTGACATTTTTATCAAGCCTTGCAGGTGTCATTTCTGACAGGTCCCATCTCCCTCCAGCTGCAGGTACCCGGAGAAGGGAGAGTTCTCATGCTGCCATCAGGGCTGCAAAGGTTTTAGAGATGTTTTCACAGCTCCTTTCCCATTGTTTCTGGTTTTCCTTCAGCTGTTGCTAAAGCAAACCGGAGTGGGGGAAGGAGGGAGAAGTTTGCAGTAACACGGGTCCAGATTTCACAAAAAGTGTGGGAAGTGTCGAGAAAAAACGTCAACAACAGAAATAACCTCAGAGAGAGCTGAGCTCTCAGGCAGGGCTTTCCGAGGGACAGGAGCATCCTGGCCGTGGGATTCCCAGCTGTGCCCCAAAGCAGGGTGGGAGGGGAAAAAGCAGGGTGGTTTGGGGAAACTGGCAGGGATGAGGAGCAAGTGCCAGCAGCCTCACGTGGAGCCGCCTGCCAGCCCAGCCCCGGCGCGGGGACACCGGCAGAGCCACCTGGCTGCCTCCCCTGGCCCTCCCCTGCCCCCTGCACGCCTGGGCAGCCTCTGCCAGAGCTCCCGGCTGTGCCCCACTGCCAGCAGCGCCCATCCCTGCTCCCCAGCCCCTCCTGGGGCTGCCAGCGCGCTGTGCTCGCTTCCAGCCCAGCGTTTGCAGGGAGGAAAACCAACAGCAGGGAGAAGGAGGAGGAAGAGGAGGAGAAAGAGAAGGAGGACGAGGGAGTCAAACTCTCCCCCTCTGTCTCTGGCCGTGGGTACCACGGTGAATTCTGTGCCACCGAGGCTGTTTCTAGCGCGTGTCAAGAGTAGGACCCAAAGGCCACGTCCCAGGGTTGTGTTTTGGGGTGCTGAGCACCCCCAGCACTGCCAGGGGCGTCCCAGCCAAGGTTTCCTGATGAGGGCTGGGGCCAGCGGAGATGCCCTTCCCAAAGGCAGGATGGGCTTGTTTACGGGGCAACTTTTATCTGCACAAGCAGCCCTCGGGCGGGCAGCAGGGATGTGGCTCTGTCCGGGTCTGTCCTTATCGCCAGCCGCCATCGGACGGGAATGTAAACACAGATGGATGGGGTGGAAATGCCGCGGCACAGCGACATCCTCACTGGGATGGGGTCCATCGTCATCCCGTCCTTCAGGGGGCTGCAGTGCGGTCCCCAGGCCTCCACGAGGGCTGGGGTGCAGAGAGGGCCGGGGATGAGCCTTCCCACGCGGGGGCCACACCGACAGGAGGTGATGGATGGGGCAAGATGAAAGCTGCCAGCCCAGCAGGCAGGAGTTTATCCTTCCCTCGGGTCATTTGCTTCCCGTCTCAGCAAACCTCCCCCTAATCACGGTCCAGTCGGGACTGCTGGGAGTGGGGCCGGTGATGGAGCTGCCCCTGCTGCCATCCCCCGGGGCTGCTCTCACAGGGGCATTTCACGACTTACAAAGCACATTTTCTTCCCCAGGACCTGCCAGCAGAGTGAGTCCTTCCCCAAAAGCCGCCCCTGCTCCCGGTGATTCAAACCAGGTCAGAAGCAAGGACAGTGCTGGTGGAGAGACGGACACCTCGGAGAGGCACTTCTGCTCCCGATTTAGAAGGCAATAATGCGATAACTTTGTATCACATGGGGATGACGAAGGGCTTTCCAGCCCATGGAACGGGCAGCAGATAAAATGCCCTGGAGAGGAACACGCTGTAACCAAAGGGTGCTGGCTGTGTGGCTGGAGAACTCCCGGTGCCCCTTCCCTGCCTGCAGGCAGCTCCCGGGCGGCTGGAGCTCTTGTCCTGGGGCAGGAGTGTCCCTGTCGCTATCCCGTGTCCAGCAGGCCCTGGCATGGTGGCACCGTGGCAGGGCTGGCCCTGCTCTGCCACAGGATGTGCCCTTAAACCCTGACCTTCCCCCGATCCTTGACCCCACATCGGTCCGTCCTCCAGCAGAAGGAGGAGGAGGAAATGGCCGTGGCTGCCTCTCTGGGTTGGGGGTCACTGCTGATGTCATTCCATGCCGGAAATGTTCTTTTCCTTCCCCAGTGCCCACTGATCGATTCAGCAGCTGGCATAGGGCGAGGGCTGCCTGCCTGGCACCACAGCCCTCCTTAGGGGTCCCACAGCCTGCCGGGGGCACCACAGCCCTCCTTAGGGGTCCCACAGCCTGCCGGGGGCCCCGCAGGACCTTGGGGGGCAGAAACACCCCTGCCCATATCCCACCCTGGCAGGACACCACTGCCCGGGACACCGGAGCGCTGCCCTGCAGAAAGTGCTCCGAGCTCTGCTGGGGACCCCCGGCACCCCAGGGCGGGACCGCAGCTCCGCGGGGACGGGGCTGGTCCCGCCGAGGGTCCCGAGCCGTGCGCGGCTGCCGAGCTCCATCTGTTGGAGCCCCGGGATGGTTCCTGCAGGCCGGGCTGGCCGTGTCCCACCGAGCCCGGAGCAGAGGAGCAGCCTCAAGCCCCGGAGCAGGGACAGTCACTGCCACAGCCTCGGTGACCCCGCGGTGCTGCGGCACAGGCGGGGCGCTGCCGAAACACCGCTGGCATCTGCTGGAAGCCAGCCTGGCTCCCGGCATCCCGGCCGTCAGCAGATGTCAGCACCGGCCCGGTGTCCGGTGAGGGTCAGCAGAGCCCCGTGGCCGCGGCTGGGGGAGCAGCGAGGGATGAAGGGCTTTTTCCAGAGGCTACTCGTGAGCAGGGTGCTCCCAAGGATGCTCGGAGGGGTTTCATCCCTGGATTCCCCAGCCTCCCCCTGCCCAGCCCGGGGGTCCCGCCCAGCCGACCCTGCGCCCCTCCCACCACGCTCCAGCTTCTCTTTAAATCTTTTCTTTAATAAAGTATTAAGACAAACCCTATTTTTCCACAACTTCGGGCAGCCCCAGGCACACGGCGTGGGGGGCGCCGGGCCCCGTGTGTGGCCCCCGGCTCCTCCCGCGTTTGTTCCCGGCCCCTCGGGGGGGCGAGGCCATTTGGGATGGGGGCTTGTCGCCCAGCCGGGCAGACATCTGTCCCTGCAGCGTTCCCACCGGGACCACCCGCACCTCCCGGGGCGCCCACCCCGCCCGGCCGGGGGAGGGCACGAAGGTGCAGCGCTGCCTCCGGGGACTCTGCGGGGTCCCCGCGTGGCGAAGGGCCCGCGGCACGGGGAAACGCCACCCCAAAATCGGGAGGAACAGGTCGGGGGTGCCCCGGGAGGTAAAAGGGGAGAAAAAGGTGGAAAAATACGGGGGAAAAAAGGGGCAAAAGGGGACCCGTGGTGGGTCCCACCCAGACCCCGCCCATTTTCCGCTAAGCCCCGCCCCTTTCTCGGGTTAAACCCCGCCCCACGGGGCTTCTACTGCGTAACCCCGCCCCCTCCAGCTAGACCACGCCCACATACGGTGCCAAACCACGCCCACCCCCCCGCTGCGAAACCACGCCCACCCCGCTGCTAAACCACGCCCACCACTGTGTATGCAAATCAGAGCCCCGCCCCCGCCCCGTGCCCGCGGCGGAAGGGGCGTGGCCCGGGCCGGAAGCGGCGGCGGCGGTAGCGCCGGTCCCGGTCCCGGTCCCGGTCCCGACATGTAGCGCCGCTGCTGCCAGGGGCAGACGCCCAGTCGCGACATCCCGGGCCCCGGAAAGTGCCTCGCCCTGCCCGACGGGGCCCCGCTGCCGCCCGGCGACTACAGCACCACGCCGGGGGGCACCGTGTTCGGGACCACGCCGGGCGGTGAGCGCCGGGCCGGGCGGCGGGGCCGGGCTGGGGGACAGCGGGGAGGCCTGGGGGGCTGGGCTGGGCTGGAGCCAGCTTTTGCGGGGCAGGGGAGCGCTCCCCTTTTGTCCCGGGAGGAGGACGGGGAGCCCCCGCCGGGTCCCGGGGCTCGGTGCGGGTTCGGGGGACCGGGACACCGGGACCGACCCTGCCCCGGTGTCCGTGCTGGGGAACGCGGCAGCGCCTCGGGAGCTCGCAGGGAGCAGCCTCCCCATGGTTACTGATTAATTCTAACCTCTAATATTTGCTGTTTTCTCTGGCAGTCAGCAAACCCTGGGGCTTTTTCTTTAATTTCTATTCCCAAATTGCTCCAAGTTCTGAAGGCACCGTGCTCTGCTGGTGCAAACACGCCCTGGGCTGCTTCCCTCTGTTTGCTGCGGGGTCCCGAGGTGCCAGAACAGCAGTCTGGAGGGGTTTGAGCCCTTGTAGGAGTAACAGAGTGATTATGCTCTGGGTGCCTCTATCAGAGGAGTTTTGTGTCCCCATCTCCCCCTTGGGAGTTCATTTTTGGCGCTGTGGCCGCATTTCCAGGGGTTCCACAGGGTCAGGGTGGGGAATTGCAGCGGGCTCTGCTGCCCCTGAGCCGGACCGTGGGCTGAGGTTTGTTCCACTCCTTGTGGAATTTCCCCCCGATGCCGCTGCAGATCGCTGCATCCCGGAGGGATGGATGTGAGCAGCGGGGTGGTGAAGCCAAAAAAACAGACTGTGGGAGGGGATGGAGGGACTGTTATCCCTCGGATGTACCGCAGGATTCCAGGGGTTAAAACTGGGAGAGAAGGGGAAGTGACACTGCTGACTCACCGGAGTCGGGGAGCGCAGAAAAGCTGAGGTTTGGCCTTGTTTTGGCCGTGTGTTCCCTCCCCCGAAAGCAGCAAATGCTGAAGGCTCCAGCAGCACCTGCAGGAACCGTGGCGAGGTGTGGGAGCAGGAATGAGCAATTAGCGGCACTAATGAGCCCTCCGGGGCTGCCAGCCGGGGAGGGAGGAGAAGCTGGGACGGGTTTGTGGCCGGGATGGTGACACCGCGATCTGCCCGGTGACACCCTGAGCTGCCCGGTGACACCGCGTTCTGCCCGGTGACACCCTGAGCTGCCCGGTGACACCCTGAGCTGCCCGGTGACACCCTGAGCTGCCCGGTGACACCGTGATCTGCCCGGTGACACCGCGATCTGCCCGGCCCTGCTGCGGGAGCCCCGCGCTGCTGAGGGAAGGGAACGTTCCGAGCTGCTGCAGGAGACACACGGGGCTGTGCGTCTGCCTTGAAGGGCTTGCAGGGAGCAGAGCATCCCGTGGTGCCTGGGTTTTCCTGTTGAATACACCCTGACAGCAGCGGGGAGCTGCTGGCAGCGCGGCTCTGGGCGTGTGAAGGAGCCTGTGTGACAGCCCAGGCTGGGTGTCCTGCCCACGGTGTCCTGCTCCAGCTCCCCTGGCTTTCGGGAGCTCTGGGCTGTTGGAGGAAGGTGGAAGCTCCGTGCTCCCAGTGCTGGTACACGAGCTGCAGTTCCAGGAATCCCTGTCCTCCTCCGTGAGCTTCCCAGGAATTTAACACCCCTCTCCCAGCCAGCTGACTGTTGGGTTGGATCCTCCTCCCGAAACAACTCGAGTTCAGAATCATTAGTGAAATGTTTTTCAGTGTTTGGAGAATTCCTCGGCAGAACCTCACTGGAATACAACACCCAGACATGTTATTTTATCTATTTATTTTATATCTATAGTGTTCAGACCAAAGGGAGTTGGTTGTTCCAGGACAGATGGTGGCAGGAGCTGTTTGCCCACACGTGTGTACTTTAGTTAACGCTTTTGGGGAGGGCACAAGGACAAGTCCCTTTCCCTCTGGCTGGAACAGGAGCAGAGCAGGACATCCCTGATCCAGAGGGGTGTGCAGCCTCCTGTTGAAAGCAAACACTGTTTTCCAGCACTTGTTGGGTTAAGGCTCTGGGCTGTTTGGAGGGATCGCTTTTCTGCCTGTGGTTTTTGAGCTTTTTCCATGAAATTCCTTTATAAGGAACAGGGTGTTCAGTGGTGTTCCTAGAAATCTGTGCCTGGAGGCTCAGCGTGGTAGGCTGGAGCTGGGTGGTTCCTGGTTAACCCTCAGAGCATCAACCATCTGTGTAAGCCTTGAGCAAGATGTGTGTAAGTGCTGCTCTGCCAAGGGAGGTGTCTGTGCAGGAATTCCCGTTGGGCAGCGCTCAGAGGGACCCAGCCCTGCCATGTCCTGTGCCCTGGTCTGTGCCCACCTCCAGCTTCCAGCTCCAGTTCTGGTCACGAGTGGAAATGGAATTTGATTTTCTGTTTGCTTGGTGAGCTGGTGTCACCTTGAGTGAGGTGGAAGGAGCTGGATCTGCTGCTTCCAGCCCCTGTCTGGGGTTTGGAGCCCTGTGCTGCCTCTGGCAGCGTTTGGGTACCTGATGTCTCACCTTTAGTGGCAGGTACGGTGTCAGTGCACCTGGAATTGTGGCAGGGTAACCCAGACCGAGCAGTGAAGTGCTGCATCACAGTGACCACTTAAATATCCAAGCCCTGAGTGTTTTGGGTTGCAAGGGACCTTCAGGATGATGGAGTTCCCTGGGCAGGGAGGGCTGACCGTGTTGCTGTCCCCCCTCAGGTACCAGGATTATTTATGACCGTAAGTTCTTGATGGAATGCCGCAATTCTCCGGTTGCCAAAACACCCCCCTCCGACCTTCCGGACATTCCAGGCGTTACCAGCCCCAGCGTGGAGGAGCTGAAGCTTGAGAACCACCATGTCCAAAGCTGTGAGGAGAAAGTGAGCGCAGGTAAGTGCAGGCAACAAAAAAACCCCGACAGCCTGTGAGGTGCACTGCTGATTCCTAGAAATTGCAGAGCTGGAGTGGAGCCAGGAGATTCCCAGGAACTGTGGTCAATTCTCCAATAACTTCTTGGAAAGTCAGAGTGGGCTCAGTGTCACAGGGTAACAAGGTTCTGGCAGTTGTTTGATCCTGCTCTGGGCCCCAGCAATGTGACTTTTGCAGTTACTGGGTGTAATGGGATATAATTCCCATTGATTCAGCATTTGGGAAGCTGCTGTTGGATTAGGAGCCCTGTGGAGAGCAGAGCAGAGGGGCAGCTGCTGCTGCCTCTCCCTGAGCTGGCCGTGCTGCAGCTGCTTGGAGTTTCAAGTTACAATTCAGAGCAGGATTTACTTGGGTTTTTAATATCAGCCCGAGTTGTAAATTCTGCCTGCCTGTTTCTGACCCCGTTTTGTGACAGGGACACTTCACTGAGGCCCTGCTGCAGCAACCTGAGCCAAAGTTGCCCCTGAAGAATTATTTTTAAAGTTATTTGAGGTTATTTCTTGAAGCAACCTGAACCTACTAAGTGCAAGTATTTATCTTCTCTCTAAAAATAAAGATCTGAATGCTCTTGTGTGCTTGCTCCAAGTAGAATCTCTCCAGAGTCAGGGTTGCCTCATGCCTGACACGCTTTGTGACCTGAGGTGGCTCACTGGACTCCCTGGCACCCTGAAATGCAGTCTGGCTGCTGGGCTGTGGCTGTCCCAGAGAATTCCTGTCCTCAGGAACAGCTCCTGGCTGCCCTGTGGTTCCTGTCAGGCTGTGGGAGCAGCCCTTGGGGTGATGAGTGTGAAATGTGCCTCAGTGTGGTTCTTTACATTCCTTGTTGCAAGGAAATCCAGGGGTAAGGATAAATCATTTAAAGGGCATTTTCTCTACCTCCGCTCTCGTGTGTCTGAGGGAGATCCCCCAGTGCTGACACCTTGACCAGAGCTTCACGAGATGATTTTCACACCAACCCTGATGCCTGAATGCAGATTTTAAGCCCAAACTACCCCATTTCCGAAGCACAGCTGCCAGATTCACTAAAATCCTTGGTATTTAATGTGGAACTCAGGACTCAGCTGTGCTTTTGTCCCTCCCAGCAGGTGAGGAAGAGCAGTTCGACATGGACATCTAACGCACCTGCCCGGAGAGTGCTGATCCAGTGAAGCACCAGGACTTGCCTTGAGGATTCCCACCAGCCAGGCTTACAGCAGCCCATGCCTTGAGTGCCTTCCTGCTCCTGGGAAGGGCAGATTCCCACAGGAGAGCAGAGCAGGTCCTGTTCCAGGGGCCGGGGCTCGGGATGCTGGAGGAGACACTCTCCCCCTTGGTTTCGGTTCCAGTTTTATGCTTTTGTTAATCATTTTAATACTGTAACAGTTACAGAAATGCAATATAAGGGAGAAATAAAAATCATGTGGAGTCTCCTGGTGTGGAGATGAATGCAATAAATGTGGCTTCTGTCCCTTATTCCAACAAGAAAGTGCCGACCTGAGGCATTAAAATGGTGCCCCCTGTGCTGCTGGGCCTGGGCCAAACTTCCCTGGTCCCACCTGGTCCTCTGGGGAAGTTTTGGTCTGCCAAATCTGCCTCCAGAACAGTGACAAAAACCATCCCCTGAGACCTTCCAGAAGGTTCTGTCACAAGTTGTGTTCTCTTGCCTGCCTCAAGGGCCAGGCTCAGGCTGCAGGTGGGAATATTTGGGATTAGTTCACCTGGAGGGTTCCTGACTGAGCTGCCTTCTGCCCTGCCAGGGAGAGGAAGGACTCTCCAGCTTCTCCACTGCAATTCTTTCTTTCCGGCGTGTGCTTGCCCGAGTTTGTGATCCATGGTGAAATTTCCATGCTGCTTTACCCCTGCTTCTCTTTTTCATCATGTGGTGGGCAGGGAGAAGAGCTTTGAGGGAGAGGGCTTCACAGGGAAGGTTAGAAACAAAATACCTGGGTTTGAGACAGGGTTGAGACAGAGAAGGTTAATTTCGCTGTGGGAAGATTCAGTTTGGGTCCCCAGAACAAATATCTTCATTTTTAGCCTCAGTGAGGTTTGATAAGTGTATGTAAGGCACGTTGCTGTGTTACTGCTGGGGGGTGGAGGCATCTGAGAGGAGGAAAATCCTTATGGGGCACTGCAAGCCTGAACTGCAGACTTCCCAAACCACAAGGAGTGTCTGTGCAAATCAGGTTTGGGAGATAGCATTTAAATATCTGCTAATGAAGCTCAGTGGTGACATTATGATATGCAAACCCTCAATAAAGAACAACAGAACAAAGCAATTGCTGCAGATAAACCTGCATTTCTCTAAGATAAGATTTAAGGGTTTCTCTGAAGCCTTAATGGGAACAAATCCAAATTTATTGCCTTCAGGTGTGACTTTATCAGTCTCAGCTGCACCAGTTAGGTTCTGAAGATGGTTTAGAGAGGAGCTGCTGCAGCTGGGACTGACTTTTTCCTCTGCTAAATTTGTGGTTTTGTTTTAAAATGGCACTGCTGGACTGTGGTGCAGCTGCAGTTTTTGGTTCAGCAAAATTTCCCATGTTGATGGTAATTTCCCCAAAGTTCCCCTGTTCAGGGAAGACTGAAATAGCCACGACAGGCTGGGTAGGGTTTGCAGGGACTGGATCCCTGCACTTGTGCTGGGGCTCGTTCTGCTGTGCCCTAACCAGAATGTTAGGAATTCCATGGGAATTCCCTGCTGTGGGTTTACAGTGGAAGGGTTGGATTGATGGAACCCTTGATGAGCAGGACAGGGAGCTCAGCAGGATCTGGTGTCACCCTCCCCTGAGCTGTGTGGGCAGTGTCCCTGTGTCACCCAGGAGTGTGGTTTCAGAGGGACACAGGGTGCTGGTGGCCCTGGGACGCCCCAAAGGTGCCGTCCCAAGCTGAGGGCTGCACATCCAGGCAGTTTGGGGAGAAATGAGCTGATTTCAGCTCAACCACCCGTGCCTGTTGCAGGAGCCGTGCGGGGTTGGGCTTTGGTGTCAGTACAAAAGCGGCTGCATGGATTTTGGGGTGGCAGGTATTGCAGGTAATGCTCCTAAATGCCATTCCCTCCCACCTGTAGGAGAGGTAACACGTGCTGGAGGTGTTAAGCACTTTGTCTGTGTCCCCCACCTTGGGCAGCTTTGCATTGGTATCTGCTGCTTATGCAGATCTGCGGCAGCATCAAAGCACCAGGTGCATCTGACACTGATAATTCAGAGGGAGGGAGGAAACGCTTGAAACACCTGGCCAGGTGTGAGCAGGGGTCCTGCTGGGTTCTTGGTGCAGGGCCCTGGGGCCATGGGGAGCGTTGTGGGGGGCAGAGAGAACAGTGACCAAAGCAGTGGATGTGATGAGGTGATGGGGACATCTGCTCTGCTGCAATTTGTCCTAAACCCGTTCCTTAAACCTTTTCACCCGTGGTGTGGGACCAAGTGGTCTCAGCATCCCGTTGCTCTGGTCCTTCCCTCCCTTCCCTCCCTCCCAGCCCCAGCTGCTGCATCCTTCAGCCAGACAGTTTTAGATCCGTCTCTTGGTGCGTTCACGTTTGCAGCTCCCCAAACTTCCCTGAGCCTTGCAAGGAGCAGCTCAGCATTCCAGGGCACATCCCTGCTTCCCCAGGGGGTGTTCCCCACCCGACACTCGCACTCCCAGGCCGAGGAGCTGCTTTTTGCACAGGCTGAGCCCAGTTGTGCACAGTGGGAGGGAGGGAGGCAGTCGTGGGTGGCTGAGGCACAGCTGGGATGCTCCAGGGAGGTCTTAGGACAAGTTGGCTTTGTCGTTGCATTTCCCATCCCAGCCCCTTTTTGTCTCAAGCAGGCAGAGCAGCACACACACGGTGTCCCTGTGTCTTGCCCCACATCTGTGTGTCCTGCTCTGTGTCCCAGTCACGGGACAAACACCACCTGCCCGGCCCAGCTCGTGCTCTAATGCACCATTTGTACAAATATCACCCTCGGCCTGTGATAAGCCCCCTCAGTCTGTTTGTTCTTGCTTTTTCCTTTTTATGTGTCCAAAGTAATCGGTGCCTGCAGTCCCCCCTGGCCAAGCCAGCCCTTTCCAGAGCAGAAACCTGCCTGCTCCCCCAGCTCTGGGATGCTGAAGGGGCTCAGGCAGGACCCCGTGACAGGACTGGGGCTGTCCCCCACTTTGTCCTGCGTGTCTGGACTCCTGTGTCCTCCAGCCGATGCAGATTGGGGCAGGAGCGGGGCCAGAGCTCTCCCTGCTCAGTTCAGGTCCTCCCTCACAGCCCGAGCCTGGCAGAGCTCGGCTCGCCAGCAGATCCTTGCCTAAACCCGACTTTATTGTCATTGTCCACACTTTGATGTTTTCCTTACAGCCCTGGAATCCCAGCCTTTATTTTTCCACCCTGCTCTTCCCAGGGAACGGCTGCTGCCTCCCCCTGCCCCGGCACAACTTTTGAACCCGCTGCTGGATTCCAAGCAGGCGTGACGGAGGGGCAGAGATGGCAGAGATACAGAGCTCGGGGGGGCTCGGGGGGCGCTGGGGGAGTGAATCCTCCTGCTTTGGAGCACTTTGTGAGGAGGAGTAACGAAACTGCGGAGAAAGAGGCAAAATAATGTAATTTTACATCACCCGGAGCGCAGATGTGCAGGTTCCTGCTTTGCCTCCTGCCGGGGGTCAGCCCCGCGCCCCCGGCCCAGCCTTGACAGCTGCTGCAAATGACCCTCGAATGACGGGCCAGCGGCGGTGTGAAAGCTGCTGGAATATGTAAGCGGCCCCGGGGAGGGTCTGCTGGGGCGGGGGAGCAGCAGACACGCTTTGTTTATCCGCCGGCCGGGATGTGGATTGGGGATAATCAGGCTGGGCTGGGATGTGGAGTCGGGGCTGCTGCTGGGGAGGGGCGGGATGGGGGTGGCCCTTGTCCCGTCCTGCACGGTTCCGCCCGTGCCCGCTGCTGCTGGGGACCACCAGGAGCTCCCCACGCGTGTGTCCCGTCCGTGGAGGCGGCTGTGAAGCGGGGCTGCAGCTCGGTCACACCCGGGGACTGAGCCTCGCTGCCTTGCGGGAGGACACGCTCGGGACCCCGCGCATCGCCCCCAGCCCCATCGCCCCTCCCGATGGGTGACCCAAAGGAGTTGTCAGCGCCACATGGCTTAGAATTCACTGCTCTTACAGGGCGCGGCCCTTCCCTTAGCGCCCGAGGGTTAATAAAGGAGGAAAAATCCCTTCAGCCTCCCCTCCCACGCCTGCAGGTGCCTCCCTTGCTCCCTCCCTCATCAGGATGGGAACAGCTTCGTCCTTATCTCATGTGAGCTTTGGAGCTTTCGAGCATCCTTTGCACTCCTGGAGGGACCCCCTTGCTCTGGTAGCTTCAGGAGCAGCCAGAGTCCACCTGCCCTCACGCCCTGGCAGACCACCAACATCAAAACTCAGCAGAATCCAGTGGGCACTTTTAATATATATAATTTATTGGTGAATTGTACAGCTGTGACCTTTTCGTACCACCCCATCCAGCGAGGGGGAAAAGGCTTGAGCAGAGCTGTGGTTCCTTGTTTGTAACAGCTGCCCACCTGGATCTGCCAGCTGGGGCTCTGGACGCTGGGTAATACATTAACTTGTCTGAGTTGCAATAGAAATCTGATAGTTTTAATAGACATATAATAGAATTCTTAGGAGAAATGCCTAAACCCTAGGGGAGATGGAAAATCCCAGTGGCGTGGATGTTCAGCATGGCCAGACACTGGAGCTGCAGGGTCCTGAGAACCTGTGGCTCCTGGTGATTCCCGTGTCTGGGAGAAGCAGCATTGCCTGAGCCATGGCAGGGAGCGACGCTGCAGTGCCCCAGTCCTGCCCCTCAGCTCTGCCTCTGTCCCACACATCTCCTCGGTAAACACAGCACGAGGCACCCACAGCTCCAGAGCTGCTCCTCTCACAGGGAGGTGCCTGGTGGCCTTTTCCACGTGGAGCCCGGATCCAGCCAGGCACTGTGGCCGTGCAGTGCTGCAGAACTGCCGGGCACCCGATCCTCCCCAGCTCCGGCCAGGGCTGTGCCAACCCCAGGAGCGCGGGCTTCAGAGACACCCTGCTCTGTGCAGTGCTCCTGCCTTGGGTGGCTGGTCCTCGGGGCACTTTTGGGCACAGATGTGCACCTTCCTGGCAGGGAGCAGGGTGGTCTCAGTTGCAGCCACACTCCTCGATGATCATGTCCTCGTGGTGGCGGACAACGATTTCACCCTTCTCGTAGTAGAGCATGGAGAGGGGGCTCATCTTGACTGGGGAGCAGGCGGGACACGGCACCTGGTTGGGCTTGTAGAGCTGCAGCAAACTCTGTGGGAGACACGGGAAGGGCAGAACATTCCTGTGCTGCGGGCAGGGGGTGTGGGGGATGTGGGGGATGCAGGGGCAGCATCCCCTCTTACCTGTATGTAGGCGTGGTTGGTGGGCTTGAAGGTCTCGTCCACGGGTGAGGGGCACAGCCCTTCACAGCGGTAGGCGTTGTACTTCTTGGGGTAGACGATCCAGCTTCCCCAGCCCGTCTGCTCAAAATCCACCATCATGTCCACCCGCCTGCACAGGGCCCTGCCCTGCTCCCGCGGGACGGCCGCGGCAGCGTCGCTCGCTTTGATCCTTTGCCTCTCCATCCTATTCCTGCGGTGCCGGCGCGTTCCCGCGCCCCGCGCCCCGCCGTCACGCATGATGTACTTGGAGGTCTCCGCGGTCCTGATGAGGCTGTGGTCCCCCGGAGACTTGTCTTTGGAGAAGACGAGCAGCAGGACTCTGTCTGCCACGTCCTGGGGCGGCGCTGGGTCCCCGTGGCCGGTGTCTGTCAGGGCAGCGCTGGCCGGGGCAGCCAGCCCGCTCAGCTCCCACTGCCCCCTTCCCGTGGGACTGTGGTGCCCAGCGACCGCGGCTTGGTGGAGCCAGGACCGCAGCAGGTTGGTGACCTCAAAGACTTTCCAGGAGGCCTGGGTGGCAGAGGGGCTGTCAGCCACGGTGCCCAGGAAGAGCTGGTGGGCGCAGGTCCCATCTCCCCGGCACCTGCGCCGCTGGCTGTGGTAGATGTCCAGGGACACGTTGTGGGCACGGGAGAGGCCGGGCAGGCGGACACGGAGCTGAGCCAGGTTCACCTCCTGGCTGCTGGAGAGGGAGGACATGTCGAAGGAGAGCGCCCAGCGGGAGCCGTTCTGCAGGGAGCCTGAAAGCCAAGGGCACGGTGAGGGGACCTGGTGCCAGGGGTGCCAGAGCTGGGGGTACGGTGCCCTCGCCCACTGCCGGGGAACCATCCCTGCCGTGGGAGAAAGCAGCTGGATCCACCTGAGAGCCAGCGAGAGCCACAGGCAGGGCTGGGAACAGGGATGCCCGGGACTGCGGGGATCCCTGGACAGGGTTTCATGGGAACCGTGCAGGTCCCGGGGATGGTGCTGGTCCCAGGACAGGGGAGCTCGGGGACAGTGGCAGTCCTGGAAAGAGGGACAGTGCTGATCCCGGAGACAGGGCTGCCCGGGACCGGTGCCCGTCCTGGGAATAGTGCGGGTCCCAGGACAGGGATGTTCGGGGACGCTGGGAGCCCCGGGGACGGTGGCGGTCCCAGGACAGGGATGCCCGCGGCCCCACTCACCGTGTGGGGAGAGGCTGAGAGCGGCGGCGGCGGCGGCGCGGAGCGGGGCGGGAGGGGCGCGGAGCAACTGCAGCATCAGCGCGGGGCAGCGCGGCGGGGAGCGGGCCGGGGCGAGGGTCGGTGCCCAGGGGAGCGCCCGGGTGGATGCTCCGGTCGGTGCCCAGGTGAGTGCCCGGGTGGATGCTCCGGTCGGTGCCCAGGTGAGTGCCCGGGTCGGAGCGCAGCCCAGGCAGAACAGGGCTAGGGCGCAGAGCGCCAGCGCGGGCACGGAGAGGAGCGGGACCCGCATGTCTGCCCGGGCCACCCGCGGCCGCCCTATTTGTACGGCGGCCCCGAGCGCCGCCCCGGGCGGCCCCGGCACCCCCCTCCCTGACAGCCCCCTCCCCTCTTCTCCCCGTCCCTCTTCCCATTCCTCCGTCCCTATCTCTATCCCCCCTCCCCTCCACCCCCATCTACCTCCCTGCCATCCCTCTCAGTTTCCATGTCCCTCGTCTCCCTCCCTACTCTTTCTCCCTCTCTCCTTCTCCCCATCCTTCTCTCGTTGCCTTCAGCCTTATCCATCATTCCATCCATCCATCCATCCCTGCCTCACCCCTGCATTCCTCCGGTTCTTCTCTTTCTCCCGGTCCTTCTCTCCCTGCGTCCCTCCCGGGGTCGTCCCCACCACCGTCCCTCTCTCTCCCTCCCTCCGTCCCTGTGGCCGGGGGTCGGGGGGGCCACCCCCGCCTGCCTCTGCTGTCCCCAGAGCCGCAGAGCCCGGGGCTGCTGGGGACGAGTGACCCGGGGGCATCCCCAGCCCAGCCCGTCCCGTCCCGTTCCGTGGAGAAGGGAGCGGGACCTGGGGCACCCGTGCGCCCCAATCTCTCTGGGGTGGGGGTGCCCACGCGGGGACCCCCCCGCCCGCCTCTCAGAGAGGAGGCGCTCGTCCCTCCCGGGGGGAAACCGCCTCCCGCGGGGCACTGGGAACCGGGGACCTGCTCCCGGTTTCTTCCGCCGCCGTCAGACCCGCGCCTCCCGCCCAGGCTGCGGCGGGTGACGTCACGGCAGTGGAGGGTGACGTCACGCCTCCCCGCGCTGTGCTCCCGGCGGCCGCCGCCAGGGGGCGCCCTCGGCCGCGGCGGGGCCCCCGAGCCCAGCGCTCCTCCACGCGCGAAGTCCCGCGAGATCCGCTCGCTTCTCGCGGGAGCGCGCGAACAGGGCGGCGGCAGCGGCGCCTGAGGGCCCCGAGCCCCCCCCGGAGCCGCCCCCGGCCCCGGAGCCCCCGGCCCCGCCAGAGCCGCCCGCCGCCGACGCCGAGACCGGGGATGTCCCTCCCTGGGCGGGCCCCTGGGACCCCCGCACTCCCCGTACCCTAAGGGCTCCGCGGGACCTGCCCCGTTATCAGGGGAACGGGGATGGGGGTCCCTCGGCCCGGGCGACAGCGGGTCCCGGCTGTGCCCCGCTGCGGGCTCCGCTCTGACCCGTGTGCCCTGGCAGGGCCGACGCCGCCGTGGTCGATGTCAGCGCGGGCCTGGAGACCGAGTCGGCCCACGGGAAGGAGCCGCTGGTAGGTGCCGTGGGCAGGGAGGGCTTGGTGCGGCCCCGACGGGAGCGTCCCCCAGCGCCAGCGCTGCCTCCTTAAAAACTTCTTCTGGAAATTAAATCTTCACCCGTGTGGCTCATCCTCACGAGCTGCGTGTACAGAACAGCTCCAGCCTGCTCGCAGCGAGGCCGTGGATCAGGGGAAAGGATTTATTCCCTCTGAAATGCCATCGTGGCACGCTGCTGCCCGAAGCCCGTGTTGCCTGCCGCGGGCACGCTTTGATTCCCAGCCCTGCTCCGCTTCCAGGACGCTGCTGGGGACGGCGCCGAGGCCATGGATGTCCAGGGCGGCTCGGGGGACGAGGAGAACGTGCGGCAGCTGGGCGAGATCGAGCTGCAGTGTGGGATCTGCACCAAGTGGTTCACAGCTGACACCTTCGGCATCGACACCACGTACGTGACCGCTGGCAGGGGCAGCACGCCGCTTTGGGAGCAGAAGTGGAGTGTTTGGAGTCTGAGTTCCCAAGGACCTGTCCAAGGACCTTGAAGGTTCCCAAGGACCTTGAACACTTGGGAACTGGTGTGTTGTGTAAATAAAGCTTTGTCCATGATAAAAGCACCCCCACTGAGCCTCTAAGATATTTCTGGTTTTAGGGAAGGAAGAACTGATTGGATTTTAACCTGGAATAATTAGTTTCTTAATGCAGTGTAGTACAGAATAATTAATTTTCTTTCACTCCAGGAAGGACATTGAGGGGCTGGAGCACGTTCAGGAAAGGGAACAGAGCTGGAGAAGGGTCTGGAGCACCAGGAAGTGCTGAGGGAGCTGGGAAGGGGGTTCAGCCTGGAGAAAATGAGGCTCAGGGGAAACCTTGTGGCTCTGCACAACTCCCTGACAGGAGGGGACAGCTGGGGGGGTTCGGGCTCTGCTCCCAGGGAACAGGGACAGGGCAAGGGGAGGTGTCCAAGGAATCGCTGGAGGTGGCACTCAGCTCTCTGGGCTGGGGATAGGGTGGGGATCAGGCACAGCTTGGATTCAGTGGTCTCAGAGGTCTTTTTAAACCTCAGAAATTCCGGGATTCTTTAACCTGATATAATAACTACGCTGTACCCACCCCTAACAAAGCTGCTTTCTCCTAGGTCTTGTCTGCCCTTCATGACCAACTACAGCTTCCACTGCAATGTGTGCCACCACAGCGGGAACACGTACTTCCTGAGGAAACAAGCGAGTGAGTTTGGGAAGAGCACCCTGGGAGATGTTTTGTGCAAGATCAGCCTGGGGGGGTTGGTTTTGTCTGAAGTCGGTGGGAGGGCTCTGCTGAGACTTTTGGAAAATGACCCAAAATCCCATATTTACACCCATGTGTGGCTTCTTCAAGAAGTGTTTCACTACTAATTTATGAGGTGATGCAACTGGTTCAGTGAGGGCTGAGTCAGGACAGAATTTGGGAGGTTTTGCAGTTCACTGTGTACACACAGTGATCTTCCCACCAAGTGTAACTGTAGCCCTGGGGTGTTTGGTTTCTCAGATCTCAAGGAAATGTGCCTTAGTGCTCTGGCCAACCTCACGTGGCAGTCGAGGACACAAGATGAGCACCCCAAAACGATGTTCTCCAAGGATAAGGTTTGGCTGTTTGGGAACCGCCCGCGGGCTCACGTCAGTGATGGTGTCAGTGAGGAGGAGCTCACACCAATGTTTTCTGTTCTTGCAGGATATTATCCCGTTTATTGATAAATACTGGGAGTGTATGACAACACGGCAGAGGCCTGGGAAAATGACTTGGCCCAATAATATTGTCAAAACCATGGTAAGAATTGAGGGTAAATCTGTGGAAGAATTCCCACAAATTTTGGGTTTCTGACGTCTGTGTGTGCTGAGGGCTGGGCTTGGAGCTATAGGGTGAAGATGCTGATGCTTCTTCAGCAGCTGATTTACCTAATACATAGCAGTAGGAACTGCTGGGATTTAAACTCTTGTTAATGAATTTGTTATGATGTTACCCTGTGTAACTCAAACTCCTCTGTTTTAGTGTAAAGAAAGAGACGTGTTCCTGGTGAAAGAGCATCCAGACCCAGGCAGTAAAGACCCAGAGGAAGATTACCCCAAATTTGGGCTTCTAGACCAGGTATGTGATGGGAGACAGGAGGAAAGTGGGGAGCTGAGAGGGGAGTGGGGGGTCCCTCTGGTAGCTCTCTGCTCAGTGAAGGGGAAGATCTCTGCTGTGAGCCTGTGTTGTGCCAGCAGTGGGTGGCAGCCCCGGTAGCTGGAGTGCCCTGCTCAGACTGGGAGTGTTCCCTTTGACCAAGGCTGTACAGCAGATTATTTGATCTCTTGCAGGATCTTGCCAATATTGGTCCAGCCTATGACAACCAGAAACAGAACAACACCGTGTCCACGAGTGGAAGCTTAAATGGCAAGTTCTTTACTCAGCAGGGGTCTGGGTATTTGAGACTATGCTGCATTTCCCATGGGCATCTGTGCAGTTAAACTGTTAAACTGTCCTGTGAGCTGAGCTTATGCTCAGAACAGTCTCACTGTGCCTTTTCATAGAAGGATTAATTTTATATCTTGGGAAGGTTCAGCTGTTTCTTTAGTGTGACCAGGTAAATCAAGATGCTCGCTGAAAGCTGAGCTTGTCACTTTGCTCTTAGAATGGTTTTAAATTATGTCCTTGAGTTATTGAGATTTCCCATCTTGCTGAGGGTAGTCAGGGCAGCCTTGCTGTAGTAAATGAACTATTAATGGGTTTATATATCAATAATCTTTATTGAGCACATCCCAGTAGTACAGACAGGAGGTATTTGGGTCTTTTTAAAGCAGGTTATAGATGGCTCAGGTGTGTTGTTTCCATGTCATGCACTGGTTGCTTTTTATTTCATTTCTGGGAGACTGACAAACATGTGGTGCCACTTCTGTTCTTGCAGGTGGAGCCTCTCTGGGAGGTGAATATTTACCTTTCAGCTTCTAAAACTTAAGTATTGCTGTTTGCAAAGCTTTCCTTGCTCGATTCTCTTAGAAGCCAAAGTCAATCAAAAATTAAAGCGTGCCCTGATGTGATTGCAGTTGGACTTCAATACAAACCAGCAATTCCATTCTTTTATCTTAGTAGTTAGAAGCTTTTAATTGCCATATTCTGCCCTACTTGGCTGGTTTTGTTTATTTATTTTACACTTATGTTTATTTTTTCTGTATCAATAGACCTGATGCTGTCATTCTAATGCTTAAACAATTGGTCTGAAATTTACAGTGCAATGGTTTGGGCAAGTCATTGTTGACAAACTGGAGATCCTGAATGTTTGTCTGCACTGAAATCAGGGCGTGCAGCTGGATCAGGTCATGTTTGTGCAGAATATGGCATTCCCTGGATGGTTTGGATCCCTTACACCATAAGGGAATGCTGGTGATGAAACAGCTGACTGGATTTTTAGTTACCACGCAAATGTGGTTCGTGAAGGTGTTTATCTACAGTACATGAAATTTCCATAGTTTTCTTTATAAATCAGCAGTGATATATCTTTGGAAATAGCAGGATGATATAATACCTGTATGATTTAATTAATTAAAACATGCTGATATTAGTTGAATTAAATTTAACTTGTAACCTTTCCTAACCTTCAGTTTTATAACTGAGTGCTGAGTTCAAACTGATTTGCTGCTCAATAATAATAATAATAATAATAATAGAACTGATTTCAGTAGTACTGAAGAGAAACACCTCTTGCTTTTCATTGTTCCTCAATTTAGGTGTGTTTTATTTTGTAGATGGAATTGAAAATTGAGTGCTTATTGCTGGTTGGTGTCAGTGTTCCTCCAGCACAGGGTCACTGGGTTGGTGGCTGTGCTCTAGGATGGGATTCTGCTGCTCCTGCAGAAAGATTTGGGCTGTGACTGGAGTATCCATTAATAGCAGTAGTAATAATAATAATAATAATAATAATAATAATAATAATAATGACCCTGAAGTGGATCCCTGTGCTGCTGCCTGTAAATCTTCTGATGACAGAAAAGATTCTTAATTCTCACCTGAAAAGCTCAGATTGAGCTTGTTTTGCTGCTCAGTCTCCTTTAGCTTCTGCTCCAAATTCAGACACCTCAAAAACTGACCAGAAGCCACATAAAGCTGTGGATTTTGCTGTGCTCGTTGGCAGCGAAGTCTGGTTCACATTAACTGTGGACAAAGGCACCTGAGCCCACGGGTTGATTTTGGTTTGGCTGCTCTGCCCCTCTCTGCCTGGAGATTCCGTGCGGGCGAGCGGCAGCTCCTGAGCTGCCTGCTTTGTGTGTCCAGGGGGAATGGCTGCCGGGGGCAGCGGGAAGGGCCGAGGGGCCAAGCGCAAGCAGCAGGACGGAGGGACCACGGGGACAGCCAAGAAAACCCGGAGGTGAGAGCAGGGGTGCCGTGAGGGGACAGGGGTGGGCACAGGGGTGGGCAGAAGGACAGGCACAGGGATGGGCACGGGGGTGGGGACGGGGTGGGCACAGGGATGGGCGCGGGGGTGGGGACGGGGTGGGCACAGGGATGGGCACGGGGGATGGGGACGGGGTGGGGACAGGGATGGGGACAGCGGTGGGCACAGGGATGGGGACGGGGATGGGTGCAGGGGTGGGTGCACGGGATGGGTGCAGGGGTGGGCACAGGGGATGGGTGCAGGGATGGGGACAGGGATGGGCACGGGGGTGGGGACAGGGGTGGGTGCGGGGACAGGCACGGGGGTGGGCTCGGGGCTGGGCAGAAGGACGGGCACAGGAATGGGTGCAGGGATGGGCGTGGGGATGGGTGCAGGGATGGGCGTGGGGATGGGGACAGGGGTGGGTGCGGGGATGGCTGCGGGGATGGCTGTGGGGATGGGTACCAGTCAGGGACAGCAGCACTCAGATGCTCTGAGCTGCCTTCCAGCTATCTCTGCCCTGGGGGGGTGTCTGGGGATCACTCCAAAGCCCTGTGATGTCACTGATGACATCACAGATGATTGATGAGTCACAAGCTATAAATGATTTGCAGTGGATGATTGTGCTCGTTTCACACAGACACGAGTGTGTGTCCCCTGAGCACAGGGACAGCTCTGCAGGGGGGTGTCCTGGGCTGGCATGTGACAGCAGCTGGAGATGCCAGCGTGGGGTTTCTGTGTTTCAGTGACCCGTTGTTCTCGGCTCAGCGCCTGCCCCCTCACGGGTACCCTCTGGAGCACCCCTTCAACAAGGACGGGTATCGCTACATCCTGGCCGAGCCTGACCCCCATGCACCTGACCCAGAAAAGCTGGAGCTGGACTGTTGGGCAGGAAAACCAATTCCTGGGGATCTGTACAGAGCCTGCCTGTATGAACGAGTCCTCCTGGCGCTGCATGACCGAGGTACAGAGCCCGTTAATCTGTGCAGGTCGTGTTTCCTCACAGAGGCGTCTCGGTAACCTCTCGTTACCAGGCAGAGCTGCTCTCAGAGGTGCAGAGGTTAAATCCACCTCTGTGTGTTCACTTGCCTTTTGACACCACCACATTAAAAATCACAAATGAGTGATCGTGTGCTCCCCTGCAGCTCCCCAGCTGAAGATCTCTGATGACAGACTGACTGTTGTTGGTGAGAAGGGCTATTCCATGGTGCGAGCCTCGCACGGCGTGCGGAAGGGAGCCTGGTACTTCGAAATCTCCATGGATGAGATGCCTCCAGACACAGCTGCCAGATTAGGCTGGTCACAGCCTTTGGGTAAATCATTCTCCAAAACACTTCTCAGTAGCTGCCCCTGCTACACTCCCTGTGTTCACCATGAAACATTTGTTTCCACAGGGAACCTTCAAGCCCCTCTGGGGTACGACAAGTTCAGTTACTCCTGGCGCAGCAAAAAGGGAACCAAGTTTCACCAGTCCATAGGGAAACACTATTCCTCTGGCTACGGACAGGGCGATGTCCTGGGATTTTACATCAGCCTTCCAGAGGATACTGAGACAGCCAAATCCCTGCCTGACACCTACAAAGACAAGGTGAGGTGCACATTCACTGTTGGATTAAGCATTGGCAGGTGGAAAACAGGAAAATGAGTGGCTGTGGCCTCACTCGTGCCCCTTTCCGTGCATCCTTCCCATCCTGCCTCTCAGTACCTCTGTGGTTCGTGGGGGAGAGGCCCAAAGTGTTGATCTCAAGAAAGGAAAATTCTCCTGGATGGGATTGCCCACATCTCCTTTCACCTTCCCCTCCTGGCTCTCAAATCTCTGAGCTGTGGGAGTCACTCCTCACAGGTACTCTGACACCAGGCATGCCTGGCCCTGAGCAGGGCAGGTGACAGGTAACAGTTCTTCAGGCTTGTTCTTGATGTTTGCTGCTGATGTTGTTTCAGGCTTTGATCAAATTCAAAAGCTACTTGTACTTTGAAGAGAAGGATTTTGTGGACAAAGCAGAGAAGAGCCTAAAGCAAGCCCCTGGAAGCCAGGTGAGTTGTTGCTGTCACTTCAGCACGTGCCTGGCCTGAGTGAAAGGGAGCAGGGACTAATTCTGTCAGGGTTGCTGTGTCCTCACAACCACCATCAGTGGGAAAACCCTTCATTTTCCAGATCATATTCTTCAAGAATGGTGTCAGCCAAGGAGTCGCCTTCAAGGACATCTTTGAGGGGGTTTATTTTCCTGCCATTTCTCTGTACAAAGGCTGCACGGTAAGTGAGGGGTCTCTGAAAGGGAATTCCTAAATCCATCAGTTTCAGTAATGCACAAAGTGTGGGCACTCCAGGAGTGTGCCAAGTGAAAAGGAAAGATGGGAATCACTCTGGAACAATCTTGCTGTTCACATGTGTAATGAGATTATCAAATTGCTGAAGTAACATCAGCAGTGTTTGTTCCTGTGGGCTTGCACAGGGTGTGGGGAGGCTCAGGAGTAGGAAGGGGTGAGGACAGAGCACTAGAGAAATTTTCCTAGATTTTTAGATTTAATGAAAATGTACATTCCACAGGTTTCTATAAACTTTGGGCCATATTTCAAGTATCCACCGAGGGACATCACTTACCATCCTGTAAGTAGAACTGAAGCTTCTCCCCCTGTCTGAGAGCCTCATTGTTTAAATCAGAGATATTTTGGGATGATTCATACCACACCTGTAACTGTCCTTCAGTCTCAGTACCTGGATAGTGTAGCCAAAAGGATCGTGTTTAAAAATATGTGAGGACAGATATCCGCATAAATCGTTAAATTTTAATTAAGTAATAGGTGCTGTTATCTTGTTCCTCTTGACAGATTGTTGCCTGCATTGGCCTTATTTGTCAGTAAGGGAACTGAGTTGTTGTTCAAGGAAACACTTGGAATTCCCCCCCTGCCACTACTGTTTTGAGGAGGGAAACAGCCCTGGAATGTCCTGGAACTGTCCAGGAGTGGAGCTAACTCTGCTTCCCTCTGCAGATGAGTGACATGGGCTGGGGGGCCGTGGTGGAGCACACGCTGGCCGATGTCCTGTACCACGTGGAGACAGAGGTGGATGGCAGGAGGAGCCCACCCTGGGAGCCATAAACGCCCACCACTGTGGATTTACTGCAGAGGAGCATCCATCTCTCTCAGTGACCAGCCAAGGACCCGACAGGCCGAGGTGGATGCAGCCCTGGCTGGCAGGTGTTTGTGTGTGTGTGTGTTCACAGCTCCCCACTGCCCCTGCCAGGCAGTTCTGGGGTGTTTGGTGCTCGTGTGGGGCCTTTCTGGGAGCCCCCAGTACCATTAGACTGTCACTGGCTGGAGAAGGGGGTGTAACAGGTCAGGGTGTAGCTGGACCTGCCAGGTGTGGGTACAGTGACCCCTGTGCTCAGGTGTGTTTGGCTGATGGTGACCAACAGCTCCCAGCCAGGACGGCTCTGTTGGAACGACACGGCTGCATGTTAGACTGAAATTTGGGCTTCTGTCCAAACTGTATTTTTTTCCCCACGGACTGGAAACCACTTTAAAAATAAAGGCTTTAACTCTTCTTTTTATTCTTGTCTTGTAAATTGTTACAAGTGACATTTGTACTTAAAGTAGCTACAGGTGGAGATCTTTCGAGTGCACAGGTGTTAATGGGGCCTCTTGCTAATGATCATCATTGCAGAGTTTGGGGTGAATAAATTATTTGACACTTCTTATGTGTTGGTACAGGAAAAAATAAATTAGAGCTGCTTTGAGGGGAAGAGAAAACAAAAATAAGTGCTGTGTTTGAGTTTTGGGAGAGTAAAATTTGAGGTTCAGTCAGGCCTGTGTTTGCCTCACTGAGGATGTACCTTCCCAGCTGTCTCCCTAATAACTAATTAGTCCAGAGGTTTAAATGTAGACAGCACTAATTATAGCTTTATTTATTCACTGAAAGTAATTAGGGAGGGTGGAGTTGGCTGACTGGGCCAGCACATGCTCAGTTAAGGGACTGCAGGAATTAAATTTGTGATCCTGCACTTACACAATGAGCTTCAATAAATAAACCTTTCTATTTACTGGTTGTAACTGTGCATTAATTAGTGGAGTCTGCTGCTCAAGGCCGTGGTGAATTGGAGTGACAGGGTTCCATACTTTGCCCCTGAAGGAAGCCCTGCACAGGGTGGTCAGCAGGTCACAGGCACCGGCCGGGCCAGGCGCTGCCGGAGGTGTTTGGCGAAGTCCACCTGTGTCTGGGACAGGACCTGGTTGATGATGGTCTTGGGCAGCCAGCCCTGGGGAGGAGCAGACACAGCCTGTGAGCAGAACCTGCCCCCCGGCTCCCCCCAGCCCCTGGCCCCAGCCCTGGCCCCAGCTCCCCCCAGCCCCAGCCCCCAGCTCCTCCAGCCCCAGCTCCCCCCAGCCCCAGCCCCGGCTCCCCCCAGCTCCCCCTGGCCCCCCGTACCTTGAGGTCGATGCTCAGCAGCCAGGTGAGCCTGGTCTGGGAGGGGCTGCCGGGCAGTGGCCGCAGGACCATGCAGGTGGGACCATTCTCAGCCCTGGTGGGGGAGAGGCCCAGCTCAGACCCAAACCTGAACTTTTCAGCCTCAGAACTGCACTTTGGGGTTCCAGCAGCAGCTCCTGCTGCCCATAGAAACCCAGCGACAGTGGGCCCATAGTAAAACCCTTCTGCCCTGCAGGAATCTCCCTCCCTGCACACACAGAACTGGACTGTGGTACCTTATGAACCCCTCCTGCTCGGGCATGGCCCCGTAGGTCGTGGACATCCCGGCCAGGACACAAGTGGAGCCGCGTCTCTTGGAGCACCGGACGCTCACGAAGTCCCGAGGCCCAACAATGTTCCCAGGGGTCGCGGCTGCCTTCTCATGGGTGATCACCGTGTCCTTCCCAATCTTCTCCAGAATCTGCAGTTTAGAATTAAACTTTCATTTCAAGTGTTTACTGCAAGCACAGATAAAAGCTGCCTTTGGTTACCAGGTGTTCATACAGGGTCTGACAAAGACTTGGTGTTTACAGTGACAATAATTCCAAATACTTGCTCGCCCCCAGGTGCAGAACTGTTTACAATTCCTGGGTGAAAAGCTATTCCCTTACTGCTTCTCTCATTCCTTGTGCCTTGGGGCTATTTCTTCCCCAGATCTGCCCCAATTTCCAGCAGAACTGGCTGCTCCTTGCAGGAAAGTGCCTTTCCTGCAGAATTAGTCACACAGAAGCTGCTCCAGACTCACCTCTGCTGCAGCAGCGACACAGATACCACAAAAACTCCTCTACATCTGCAGCAGGAAACAGAACACAGGCTGAGTGTGACAGGTCTGACACACATTTCCTACCCTGACTTCTTTGACGTTGGGGTTCCAGTCTCCCATCTGCTCCATGTTGTCCACCAGCTCTCCATACACTGTGTCCAGGGGCTGGTCCACCACCACCTCCAGCCGGAACACCTTCCCCACGTCCGGCAGCACCTTGCTCAGCACTTTATCTCCATTGCCCTGGGGAGGGGATGGCAGAGTGAGCACCAGAGCTGCTCACAGGAGGAGGGCTGCAAGGCAGGACCGCAGGGCAGAGCACCCACCGCCACCGTCTCCGTCTTCCAGTCGTCCTGGTCCTCAAGGATTCTGAGCGATTTCTGCAGCGCTTCCTCCCCTTGCTTGATGTAAGACATTTCCATCTCGCTGAAGGGTTTCTCCTCCAGCCTCGAGCCTGCCAGCAGCAGACAAAGGCAGGGCTGAGTTCAAGGACAGAATTGAGTGCCAGATGAGCTTTATCTACACCAAATTCCCTTCTCTGTGCCCAGGGGATGGGGATTAAACCCATTTCCCGCTCTGCCTTTGGTTCAGCAGAAGCACAGCCCACCCTCAAGCAGGTTTTTCCCCAGCTGCTCTCTGGAGTCCCAGCCTGTGACGGTTTCCCCACAGCAGGAAGGAACAGACCCCTGAGGTGTCACTCACTGAGCAAGGAGCTTCTCCTGCGCACCTGGTGGATCCAGGTGCCGGGTCCCGGGCTGCGGCTGGCCAGCCTGCTCAGCTCCTGGCTGATGGCCACGGCAGCTTGTCTCCTCAGACCTGGGGGAGAGAGCGTGTCACCCGCTGGCACCACCCTGCCCGGGCCTTGCCGTGGGCTTTTCCCCAGTTTAAACATGGACAAGTCCCTGCTTGTCACCATCTCGGTGTCCCTACAGGCACAGGGGGCAGGTGGATGCCATCGCACTGCCCTGGCACAGGTTGGCCTAAGCAATCCTGGGTTTGGTTCCAGCTCCGAACCACTCAGCAGCAAAAATACTGAGGAGCATCCTGCAGGTGCCCAGGAAAGAGCATGGAAATGGAGCACAGAGGTACAAACCCCTCACAGCCAGAGGGAGGGTGACCCAGAGCTGCTCACAGGGACAGGAGCCAGCCCCTCAGGCCCCAGTGACAGGTCTGGTAGCAAAAAGGGTTTTAGGGACAGTAAATCCCAGAACCCAACATGCCACAGAGTGGGGAGAACATCCCTGAGGTCCCGGCCACCACCCTGAGGGGTACAGAGAGAAAGAGGGTCCTTTCTGGAGCCTGGGACTCAACAGGAGCTTTTCTAATAAACTTTTGTCAGAAACTCCCTCTGTGCTGCCCGTGACAGCAGGGAGAGAATCCCTGAGCCCCGGCCTCATCCTGCCCCAGACAGACGGACAGGAGCTGTCCTGACCCCATCCCACCCCAGACAGACGGACAGGAGCTGTCCTGACCCCATCCCACCCCAGACAGACGGACAGGAGCTGCCCCGGCCGTGCTCACCGGTCATGTTGCGCAGGTGGCGGTAGGAGATGGCAGCGCAGAGCTTGGATGTGGCTGGCAGCATCTCCCTGTGGGGTGGGAGCTGTGGGCTGGGCAGTGGCTGTGGTGGCCTCAGCGGTGTCTGTCCGTCCGTGCCGGCGCTGCTCTGGCCCAGCCCTGCCGTGCACGGCCTTAAGTAGCGGGGGCTGAAGGATTCTGCCCCGTCAGCCGGGAGATAAGAGCGTCAGCCCGGGCTGGGCCCCGCGGGCCAAGGCCAGCCCCGGCTCCCCACGCATCTGCGGCTCAGCCGGGCACGGGGCTGGGAGTGTGCTGGACACGGCAGAGCCCCGGGCACCGGCAGCTCCCGGGGCTGGGAGTGTGCTGGACACGGCAGAGCCCTGGGCACCGGCAGCTCCCGGGGCTGGGGGAGGCAGAGCCCCCAGAGCCCCCTGTCCTGCCGGGACAGACCTGTCTGTGCCAGGGACAGACCGCACAGCACACGGACCTGGGCGCCCTCGCAGGGACCACACGCTGTGACAGGCAACATCCTCACAGTCACACCATCATCACGGCTGGAAAAGACCTCCAAGGTCATCGAGTCCACCCTTTGATGGGTAACAATGGATAATGAGGGGTAACAAGGGATAACGACGGATGGCGTCATCTCACAGCACAATCGTCGCGGAATAACGAGCCAGGCTGGGCCCCTGCAAACACCGTGTACAAGAACCAGAAGAGCCCACAGAACACTGAACATTAAATACACCGAGCTGCTGAGCCTGGGACTGAAGTGAGGGGCAGCCCCCTATTCCCAGGCCCCGTTATCTGCCCCAGGACACGGCAGAGCAGCGATAACGCTCAAGGCTGAAATGACATTTCTGGGATGAATTACGGCCTGGAGATCAGCAGCCCCAGGAACCTGTGAGTTACAGCTGCTTCCTTTGACGTCAGCCCCTGCACCCTCCTGCAGGGAGCCTGACCTTCCTCCCCCATTCCAACAAGCTGGCCCAGGGGGAGGTCACCCCCTCACTGTGCCAGCAGCCTGGCCCAGGGAGCCCTTTGTCTCCCCCCACCTGTCCCCAGCTTTCCTGAGATGATTCAAGTCCCGCCTGCCATGCAGAACGGTCCTGCTGCTCCCCGGGCTGTTCTCTCTGCTGCCACTCTCCACTGTGGGCCAGAAAACACCTCAGGTCAGCGTGTGGGGTTAGACCGAGGTGCTGGATGGACAGCAGGGAGCCCGAAGCTGCACTAACCCTTCCCAAAACGTTTCCTGGAAACCCCTCTTTGCAGCCATGCTCCCACAGGTGTGACTCCCAGGTGATGGCACAGCTCTCCCCATCTCTGTTCTTCACCCACCTGCTCCCCCCTCCCTGCCCACAGCGGGGAGGGAAACCCAGGGGGGTTTGAAATCCCCGAGTCCCAGCCAGGAGTGTCCGGCCAAGCACACGCAGAGCACTGAGAGCTCGGGGACACCAGAGACACCCCAGAACTGCCCCCAGCCCTCAGTCCCCCTCCCTGAGAGACAGGGGGACACCAGGGAACAATCCAGGACTGTTATCCCAGATGGAGCAGCCACTCCCAGCACAAGGCCTCGGCACAAGGACACGCACTTGTTTGTGAGGAGAGCCAAAACAACCCTTGCAGAGCTGCCCCTCTGGCTCCGGGCTGGGGGGCAGGACCCCATCTGTGCCCTCAGGAGGGGACACAGCCACACTGCCACAGCACCTGAGGAAACGCTGCAGGTGACCAGCCCCCAGAGCACGATACCGACCCCAGAAGGCACCCAGAACCTTCAGGGGGATCTGGCTGACTGGGACACCCCAGCCCCCCCTGGGACACCCCCAGGCTCCTGCACAAAGTCACCACACGGCCCCATTTGCATCCACTTAGCAGGGCCTGACACACAAACCTTCACAAATGCACAAAATGTACAAAACCAGAACCATGCCAACCAAAGGCACTGGAGATTCACCAGGGCACCTGAAGGACCCAAAGTTCCTGGGGCCACCACGGGTCCCCCACCCTGCCCAGCCGAGCCACCTTCGAGAGCATTCCCCTCCCAGCCCCTTTCCCATTGCAGTGCCTGGAGCAGGGGGCTCTGGGGGGTGGCTCTGTCCCTCCTGCTGCAGCACAGCTGGGGATGTCCCCCCATCCCACGGCTGCCTGTGGTGATTTGGAGAGTGCAGACAACCCACAGCCCCCGGTGCCCACAGAGGTCACAGCTGATACTGTGATAAGATAATGGGCTCAAAAGCAGCCAGAAGAGCTCCATGTCTTGACCCCCACCAGCTCTTCACAGCCCCCAAAACCCTGGGCTGCAGGGCTGGGACCCCACCTCTGGGACTGGCCCTTGCCTCTCCCCAGCCATCACTGCCCTGATCCTCCTTCACCCCAAAACACCCCCCAAACAACCAGGGACAGCAAAAACACCCCCAAAGAGCCATCCCCTCTTGACAGAGATTTCCAGCCACAGGAGCCAGCTCCATAAATGCTTTTTATTAAATTTTGTTAGAACAAGAAATAGTGTTTCCTTGTTTAAACCTTTGCTACTCCCAAACCCACAACACCCACTCAAGTCCAACGGGGCAGAAATGTTTCCCCCCAAAGTGAGTGGTCCCTGGGCCAGTGAGAGGGGGTCAGCACTGGCCACAACAGCTGTCAGCTCTCCAGGACAGTTTTGTTCAGCCCCAGCAAGCAGAGCTGGGTTTGGCCCCTGTCCCCCAGCACAGACTCTTCACCCAAAGAACTCCTACTGCCCTCAGGGGAGCAGCCTGAGGTTCCACAGGGATTGTCCCTGCCAAGGTTTGCCCTTCCCTGCCCACACCCAGGAGGCTCCTGGAGCCTGGCAGCTGCCCAAAGCCAGCCCCGAGGCCAAGGACTCTTCCACCTCCAGGAGGGCCGGGACACACCGGGGACAAAGGACTCTCCAACCTGACCCAGCTGTAGCGGCTCCCCCTGAGCACCGAGTGAAGAGGGGCTGGAGGTCCAGGCTCTGCAGGGCCCCAGGTGCAGCAGCTCTTCAGCAGCAGGTAATTAGTGGCTTCAGCTGGTAATTAGCAGGCTCAGCTGCAGGGGAATGGCACAGCCTGGCCGGGGGGTAGAGGCAGTCTTTGTTGGGGTACAGGGGTACCCAGGTTCTGCTGCCCCTCCCAGAGCAGGATCTTGCCACAGGCTCCAGCATCCCCTCGGAGTGAGCCCAGGGCTGGGCCAGGGGTCCCATCTGTCCCTGCACAGCACAAAGAGGGGACAAGAGCTGGCCTGAGGGCTGCTCGTCCTGAGAGAGGGGAATGGTCAGGACCAGAATACTGGAAAACCATCGATGTCAGGATCAAGGATTTATTTACATGTCAAGGAAAACTCTCACCCAGTCACGTGAGGAGGAGAAAGCAAACAAACCCAAGGAGCAATGATTTGCCTCCCAAAAACAAATGCTTGCACTCCCAGTGCGCTGGGCCCTCCTCGTCTCCTTCTCCTGAAGGAGACTAAAGGCATGATTTGTGTACAGTTACCAGCACCATGGAAAATACAATCTGAAAATGAAAACCTGCCTTTCCACGGAAACCTGTCCCTGCCCGGGCGGGTGACGGAGCAGCCGTCGCTCCCTGCGGGCGAGGGGCAGCAGCTCAGTACTCATCCAGCGTGTCCGCCCGCGGCACCGAGAGGCCCCGCTCCTTCAGCGCCTGCACCTTCAGCTTCTCTGACTCCTGCTTGGCCTGCTGCTCCACCCGCTGCTCCTCCAGGATCTCCTCGATGGACACCTGCTGCAGAGGTGTGTCGCTCTCCTTCTCCAGGTCCTGCAGGAGAAACGACCCCTCCAGCTCTGCACGGCATCCCTGGAGCGCGGGGTGCCTGTGAGCCACACACCTTCTGTGAGTCCCAGCAAAGGGTGGGGGTGACAGAAAACTGGAAACACTCTGAGGGGTGAGGAGCTGGGCAGGGATCCCCAGCACAGCCCTGGGAAGGGGCTCCTGGGGACCCCAAAGCAATCAGCGCTCAGCTCCTCCCGAGCCATGCCAGATGGTGTCCCCTGGTGCAGAGCCAGCAAGGAGGTAAGGGACAGCCAGCAATGACACTCCTGCCACACAGGCTGGAGCTTCCCCACAGCTCCCTCTGCATTGTTCTTTGTCCCTCATGTCATCCCAGAGGGGCTGTGGCAACAGGAGGCACCCCTGCCCTGCAGGCTGGCGTTTCCGTGATGGTTCAGCCTGAACCGGCCCTGGAGGCGGCTCCAATTCCAGCCCAGCAGAAGAGCAGACAGACAAACCACGAACACCCCCAGCTCAGGCCAAGACTGCAGTGGGAGCTGGGCACTTACAATTTCCCCCAGCAGCACCACATTCTCGCCCCTCACGACGAAGATGCCCCGAGGGATGTCCCCGTACTTCTTGCCCACGTGGATGCGCTCCACAGTCTGGTGCAACACCAAGTTTGCTGCAGCAACGAGAGAGACAGAAAATCACCGACTTTCTACTGTGAATTGCGGCTGAGCAGCGTCCCCCATCCCACCAGGCACAGCCCCAGAGCTGGTTCTCCATCCCTCGGTGGCTGCTCTGAGCAGGGTCACTGAAGCCACCGACACTCCCCAGCTCAGCACCCCCAGCTCCCACCGGGCAGGAGCTCAGAGCCCCGCGCCGAGCCCCCCGTGCCCGCGGGAGCTCGGAGGATGACGGCGATGCTGGTGCTGCAAGTTCTGGTCAAGGACCGAGCGCTCGATTAGAGGATGAACATCACCCGGCTGCTTCTGCTCCAAGAGCGATGCCGGAGCGCCAGCGCAGGATGCAATCGCGGGAGGGGAGCTCCCAGGCGTGGGAGAAACCTCCGTGAAGCACCAGCTCCAGGGGGACACGAGCAGGGGCGGGTGTTTAACCCCCAGCACAAGCACACTCGGAAACTCCTCCTGCCCGGCCGTACCGAACTGGTCGATGCTGCGCAGGAACCCGATGAGCGTCCGGCCGTCCCGCAGCAGCACCAGGTGCTTCTCTGCGGGAAACGAGAGCGGCGTGTCGGCCTCGGCCCCCGCGGCTCCGGGAGCCCCGCCCGGGGCAGCGCCGCGCGGGGCCGGAGCCCACGGGGGGCGGCTCGAAACGGGAAGAGGGGTCCGGGCGCCGCACGGGGAACCGCAGGGTGGGACCCGGGGGAGCGGGAGTCCGGACCCCGGGGCGGGGCGGCACCGACGGGGCACGGAGGGGACGGGCCGGCCCTGGAGCGGCGGGGGCCCGGCCGCACTCACTGTCGATGTCCTGGATGAGGCTGGCCGTGCCGGGCATGTAGTTCATGGTGCCGCCGCGCCCGCAGCGGAAGCGCCGCCATGCGCCGGTGCCGCCGACGCCCCGGAACCGCCCGCGCCGGGCGGGGCCCACCCGGCGCTGCCCTTTTAAGGCGCGCAGGCCGTGCGCGCGGGGCGGCCGCTGATTGGCCAGCGCGGGCGGGCAGCGGCCGCCGATTGGGCGCGGGGCGCGCGGGGGGGCGGCCTTGGCGGCGGCCATGGAGCCCCGCGCGGCAGGGGCGGGCCCGCCGGCGGCGGCCGCGCAGGTAACGGGACATGGAGGCGGGCCCCGGGACGGGCACGGCCCCCGGGGTGGGTGCGGCTCCCGGGACGGGCACGGCCCCCGGGGTGGGGGCGGGCCCCGGGGCGGGGCCGGCCCGCGGGAAGGGCGCAGCTCCCAGGACGGGCACGGCCCCCGGGGTGTCACGGCCGGTGGGGCGGCGCTCAGCCCGGCCCTGTCCCGGTAACGGGCGCACAGGACGGTCCCGGGTCACGGGCAGCGCCCCCAGCCCCGAGCCCTGCCCGCCGCCTCCCACGGCCGCCGGTTTCTCGTGGCTCTGCTCGCGGGCTCCTCCGGGCACGTAACGGGGCAGGAAGGAGCGCGGGGAGCGCTGCCGGCGGAGCCGCTCCGCGCTCCTGGGGCACGTGGAGAGCGCGGGGATCCCGGGAATGCGGGGATCCCGGAGCGGTGATCCCGGGAATGCGGGGATCCCGGGAATGCGGGGATCCCGGAGCGGTGATCCCGGGAATGCGGGGATCCCGGAGCGGTGATCCCGGGAATGCGGGGATCCCGGAGCGGTGATCCCGGGAATGCGGGGATCCCGGGAATGCGGGGATCCCGGAGCGGCGATCCCGGGAACGCGGGGATCCCGGAGCGGGGATCCCGGAGCCGTTTCCCGAGCGGCAGGGTCACGGTCCCGTGGCTGGGCATTCCCGGATCCGTTGCCTGCGGGATTTATCGCAGCTGGGTTTTGGGCTCCTGTGCGAGCTCCGTGTGACGGGAGCGGCTGTGCCCTGCCAGAGCCGGCTCTGCTCTCCAGCCACGGCTGTAGTTTGGTTTATCCAGTGGGACACCCGACTGGTCTGGCTCTTCCATAAATCCTGGCACGCAGGTTGTACAGTCTGCGCTCCGGGAAGCAGCTCAGGGGAAAAACTGCTTTGCCCTAAGGTACAGGGAGTCATTCCCTGAGCTCCTGAAATCCTGGGCTTCAGTATCCCCTCTGCAGTCAGGTGGAAACTCATGTTCCCTACACATCAGTTTTGGGATGGATCCAGGTAAATCCTCGGATGTGCCCTGGCTGTGCAGACCTTCCATACAGAGACCCACACAACCTGCAGCTCAAGGAGCTGAGCGCTGGCTGGTGGAGCTTGTTTGAATCGTGTCTCTGTGAGAATGAGCAGGAAAATGAACTTTCCTGGAGCGTTTTCTGTGCTCTGGTCGGGGATGCAGTGCTGGCACTGGATCCTCTGGGAGCTGCTCGCTGTGAGAGGCTGCACACCTGCCCCTGAACCAGACCTGCTTAAGCTCAGTGTTAGACCTGGTACAGCCAGCTTAGACCACGAGAGCCTCAAACTGGGGCAGATCAGCTTGAGGGCAAAGGAACCCCCTAGTTAAATACTGCAGGAAGGGCCAGTTCTCGTTCCTGGAGCGCCTGTGTCCGTGTCCGTGGCCCATCGCCTTCCCTGTGCTCTTCCCTTGTTCCCAGGCAATGGATTCTCCCTACGCCAACGGAGCGTACAGCCCCCCGTACCCGCACTACGCCAGCCTGCCGCAGGCACGGGGCTTCTGCTGCTCGGGGCCCCCGCGCAGCCCCTACCCCACAGAGCCCGCCGGCTTCTACCGGCCCCCATCGCCCGCTCCCGCCTGGAGCTACGGCCCCCCGGAGTGTCCCCCCGAGGGCTCCGCGCTCCGCAGGCAGCAGGTCCCCGGCTACTCCCCGCCACAGGTAAGGGGTGCTCCCAGCCCCGGCTCGGAGCCCGCGGGTCCTGGCATGGGGGGTCCTGGGGCCGTGGAGCTGGGGGTCCCCGTGGCTCTCGAGCACCTTGTCCTGCCTGGTTTTACTCGTAAAAAAACTGGTGGTCACCCTGTTCTCTGGAGACCCTGAGCTCGGGCTAGGAAAGCAGGAATTGGGCAGCCAGCCTGAGCTGCAGCTGCTTCCCAGAATCCCAGGATTGCTGAGGTTGGAAAAGACCTCCAAGATCCCAGAATCCAACCTGTGACCGGTCCCACCTTGTCACCCGGCCCAGGGCACTGACTGTCACGTCCAGTCCTTCCTTGGACACCTTCAGGGATGGGGACTCCACCACCTCCCCAGCCATAATGTTCCAATATTTTACAACCCTTTCCATGAAGAAATTCCTGATGTCCAACCTGAACCCCTCCCCTGGCACAGCTCGCGGCTCTCTCCCCTTTTCTTGTTCCTGGTTCCCTGGGAGCAGAGCCCGTCCCCACTGCCCTGTCCAGCTCCCAGGGCTGTCAGAGGGTGCAGTGCTGGGGGTGACCCCAGCTGTAATTCCTGTTCCCCCCATCCTTTCAGACCCCTGGAATGCCGATGCCGCAGTACCCGTACGGAGACAGCAGTGCAGGGCTCCCGGGGCAGGGCCCGGTGCCACAGCCCCGAGCCCTGGAGGACACGTGGGGCCCCCACTCTGTCTTTGGGGTGCAGCCGCGTTACGCCTGGCCCGCGGCCTCGGGGCACGGCAGCCTCTACGTGTCCGATTCACAGCCACCCTGGAGCGGCAGCGGGGCTCCTTCCCACCCTCCCACCTGGGAGTCACAGGGACAGGTGAGGTCCTGTTTGCATGCAGAAGGCTTAAATCCGTGGCTGTGATTCCGTAATGCACTGGAAGGACAGGATGTCCTGGGGTGGCTCTTGAAATGGGTCTGACAGGCTTTGTCTGGGTTGGATCAGGAGTTAAGAGACTCCACGTTTTTGGTCCCCAGGCAGCAGCAGCCCTGATGGGGGTTTGGGGGCTCAGACTCCTCCTCTGGACAGGTGCCCCTTGCTTTCTAACATGGGGACCAGGGCACAGGTTCCTGTCCCCAGCATCCCCAGCACTGTTCGGTGCAGGATGAGAGCAGAACCCTCCGTGTTTAAGGGAAATGCACTTAGAGATGTTCTCTCCCTCTGACTGCAGGACTCTGTCTACGACAGACCTGAGCAAAGCCCCAGCCAACGCAGTTACTATTCTGATGTCAACCAGAGGCACTCTGGGGTGGGGAATGAGCACAGGATAGCCAGGGCTGCCCCGTCCCAGCCGCGGGTGCAGTACAGTGCCCAGCCCCAGCTCTATGACCTCGCTCCACGGAAGCCCGTGGCCGGGAGCCGGGAGCTGGGCTTCAAACCTGCTGAGCAGCCTTCCACAAACCCTGCAGCCATGCAGCCCGAGATTCAGAGGATCCTCCATGTGATGGGGGAGGCTGAACAGCTGGAGGAAGAGGTGGAAGAATTTGTAGGGAAAAAGACAGATAAATCCTACCGGCTCCTGGAGGAGATGTTGACCAAGCTGCTGCTGGAGCTGGATTCCATTGAGACTGGGGGCCAGGACAGCGTCCGGCAGGCCAGGAAAGAGTCCGTCCACAGAATTCAGGCCATACTGGAAAAACTGGAAAGAAAGGGGCTGTGAAAGCACATGAGCCACAACACACAGCCTGTTGTTGAGGTTCCAAAGAGTTTCAGTTCTCTTAAATCTCAGCTCTTTCTGCTACGCACTATTGACAATGGAATAGCAATAAGCCCTGAGTTAACAAATCAATTCAAACCCATCAAAAATCCAGCCCAGAAGCCCAGCCCTGACGAACAGCTCAGCAAAGGACAAATTGCGAGAGGTTTGAAGCAGCAAAAGTATTTAATGAAGATGTTGAAGAGAGCTGGGCCAAGGATGGAGCCCTGTGGGGTTGTGTACAGTTCCCCAGAGCAGGCCCAATCTCTGGGTGTCTCCTACAGTCACAGCCAGTCTTTCAACACTCGTCAGATGTGCTGCAATGTGCAGCCAGCAACCAAGACTCTGGGTTTGTCCTCACTGCCTGTAATTTCAGCTTCAGCTCCCTTGCCATAAACCCCGTGTGTCCTCACAGGGGTTGTTTGGGTTTAGTGCACTCAAGGAGCAACACTGAGGTTCTGGAGGGAGGGACTGTGCTGGCACATGTCACCTTGTGCTGTTCCTCCTGTGGTGCAGAGCCAGTGTGAGGTGTCCCTGTGGGAACAGACTGGGAATCCCGGTTCTGCCACTGGAAAGGAGAAGTGCAAGTCAAGGAAAGAACAAATGCAGGATGCTTGCAAGTGATTTCCAGGTCACTTGGTTCAAAATCCCCTGTTGAATGTCCCTCTCCATCCTGCGAGTTTTGTGTCCCACTGTGCAGCACCACGGAGGGAACAGCTCGGCCTGTTCCAGCCTCCTGGTTACCACCTGCACAGAACTCACTGCTATGTGTGACACTTAATAAACCCTGACAAGTTTTAAATGTTATTTTGTAATTGAGATGTCTCAAAGCCTCTGTTTCTTTAAGAAGTCGTTGGGGAGGTTTTGTAACTCAGACTTAAACTCCAGCCCAGTTCCATTCAGAGGTGAATGGAACATCTGAGAAGGCTGTTTTGGGGTGCCAGGGTGCCCCATTGCCTCCCAGGCAGTGCAGATGCTCCAGGAGCCTCCAGCTGTGGCTCTAGGGCCAGTGGCTGAGTTGTGGAAGGGTCTGGAAGGGATTTAGGATGCCTGAGGCTGAGAGACCATGCACCCTGCTGACAGCCAGCCGAGGCACCCGGCAGCTCCCGCATTCCCAGCCAGGGCTGTGGGCACAGGGCTGACCTTTGGAGCTTGTTGGATGTGTCTGTGGTCAGCCTGCAGCCACGTCTGAGCTGGGGGGAGGTGGATGTCCTGGGACAGGGAAAGGCTCAGCTGCTCTTCCATTTCGTGTCAGGCAGGGAGCAGCCAGGCCGGCTATTCCATGCTTTTCCAGCCTGGAATTCCATCTGCCTCCTGGGGCTGGCTGGCTGTACAGGGAGATCAAAGCAATTCACAGTTCTCGGAGTGCTGCCTTGTCACTGTGCTGGTGAAGCAGTGGCCCAGGCCCTGTGAGTGCCACCCCTTCCCCCATCAGCTGAACCCATCCAGGTAACATTCCTGAACAATATTTCTTGTCCCTGCCTCCTTGGCAGAGGGTTATGCAAATGCCTAGAGAAAAGCACAGGAGAGAACATGAAGAAGTGGGCTGAAATGACAGGCTGTTGTTGCAGGGCGTGGGGATCCGAACAGCTCTGTGGTACAGTGTGGCTGCCTGAGACATTTTGGCATCCCTGGGTGGGTTTTGTGTGTTTCCTCCAAAGCTGAGCTGGGGTCAGGGATTAGGCACACGTCCCACAGCTCAGGCAGCAGGAAACTGCTCTAACTGCATCCCTACCTGCTGCCTCTGCCGCTTTCACACAGGACCAAAGAGCATCGCGGCTCGGCCGGGTGGAGATGGTTTGATGGGGGCAGGAGCTGTGTCAGCAGCGGCTGTGCGGGCTCTGCACGCTCAGGGTTTGCAGGTGTTTGCTCTCCAGCTGCACAACTGCAGCACTGAGCACCCTGAGCCTTCCCTTTTCCTCCCCAGTCCCTGCTGTGGCACGGTGAGCGCCGGGACAGAGTTCCTGGCAGCTGCTTTATCTTGCAGCATCCACCCACATCACAACACCCAAATTAGAAAGTCTGTCTCTGTTTATCGCCGGGCTCCTCTCTACAGAAACCAAACTCTTCCCTGGGGTTGCCCGTTGCTTCTCCAGCAGTGCTCGCCCTCGGCAGAGCGTTTCTCAATCGCCACGGAGGCTGAAGTGTCACAGAGGGACTGAAAAATAAACATTAAATCAGCACCGCGTGCTTTCTGCTGCAATCATCCCGTGCTGGAAGGTTTGTTCGTGCCGAAGTGGGCACGAGGGTGGGGTCTCCCTGCACCCCAGTGCCCTGCATCCAGCTCGGGGTCACAGGGACTCCCACCCGAGCCACTGCCGAGGGCAGGGAACACGAGCAGGGAACACGGGCAGGGAACACGAGCAGGGAACACGGGCAGGGGCAGGGAACACGGGCAGGGAAAAGGGGCAGGGGCAGGGAACACAGGGAGGGAACACGGGCAGGGGTCACAGGCAGGGAACACGGGCAGAGAACACGAGCAGGGACAGGGAACACGGGCAGGGGTCACAGGGATGGAACACGGGCAGAGAACACGGGCAGGGGTCACAGGGATGGAACACGGGCAGAGAACACGGGCAGGGGTCACAGGCAGGGATCGTGGCAGGGATGTGGGCAAAGGTGACGGGCAGGGATCGGGGACAGGAGCTGCAGGCAGGGCAGCAGTGGCAGGGCTGCAGGGAGGGGCTGAGGGCAAAGGCTGCGGGCAGGGACGGCGAGGCTGCAGGGAAGAGCCCCAGCGGGGACTGCGGGCAGGGACTGCGGGCAGTGATTGCGGGCAATCCCCGCTCCTCCCCGGCCGTGACGGAGGGGGCGGGCCGCGGGCAGCACCGCCCCGGGCTGGGCGGTCCGGGGGGCCGGAGCGGAGCCTGCGCTGCCGCCCGGGCCGGGCCTCGCCGCCGCAGCAGCCGCCGGGACAGCGGGGCCGGGGCCGCTCGGGGCCGGGGCGGCGGCGCACGGCGCGACCCGCGGAGCCCCCGCTGGCGGCGGAGCCCCGGTGGCGGCGGAGCCCCGCTCCCCCCGCAGCGGCCCCATGTCCGCGCAGGGGCCGCCGCGGCCGCCGCCGGCCCACGCCGAGCCCCCGGAGCCGGAGCCCGGCGGGCGCTACGAGCCGGTGGTGCCGCACTGGTTCTACTGCAAGGTCACGGAGCCGCGGGAGCGCTGGGTGCCGTTCAGCGCGCAGGACTCGGAGCGCCTGGAGGCGGCGCACGGCGCAGGTAGGGCGGGGGTCCCCCGGCAGCACCGGCCCCCGGCTCCCGCTACCGCCATCCGCCCTTCGCTTCTGCATCCGCGGCCCCGCTCTTGCACCGCGCTAAGGAACGGGCCTGGGGAGGCTGACGGGGGAGCAGCAGGTGTGCGCTTGGGTACCGGGGAAAAAAAAAAAAAATTCCCCGGACGCATCCGTGGCTTTCCAGCTGGGATGCTAGATTTTCGCTCGAGGAATTTTACATTGGGACTTCTTTGGCCGTGTGCCTGCTCCCAGTAACTGAGCTGTTTGGATGCATCAAATGGTCTGACCCCATTCAGCTGATACTGTTCTAAATTATATATAATCATACTGCAGAGCATCGTCTGGTGAGGCTGGGAGAATGCTAGCAGGATGGCAGGAATTCCGCTGGGAGAGCCCCCCACGGCACGGAACCGTGCCTGCTTTGGGAGCAAGGATTGGAGGTCAGCTCCAAGCCCTGTGCTGAGGTCCTCGTGTGCCACATGTCACCATCTGTGCCACCTGCTGCCACAGGCAGAGCTCCGATTGCCCAAGGCTTGGCTCCCGTCCTCCCTCGCCCAGGAAGTTTGGGATTAGAGGCTGTGCTCCCCATCCCCGGAGCTGCTGCCTGACCCAGCCTGGCACGGGGTGCTGTGCCACCAGCCCAGCCCGCAGGCAGACCCAAAAAGCACCGAAATTCACAGAGAAAATACAGAGTTTGAGGTCTGTATTGGGGTCTGCAGATTTCTCTGTTTCAGAGAGGAACGGCTTAGAGACCCTTAGGAGGCCCTGGTGCACCCCCACTGTTACACAATGTGCTTCCCAGGGCCACAGTTCCACTTTTACCCTCCAGGTGAGGCAGGGAGAAGCCACGTGAGCACGTGCCTGAGCTAGAGAGAAGTGTAGTGTAATGTTTTCATCTCACCTTCTGCCTCTGGGGGAAGTCTGACTTGGGGCGTCTCGCCCAGATGCCCCGGCACTGCTCTCTGAACTTGGGTACAGAGGACATTGGCATCTGCTGCCGTGGCTGTGCCCAAGGGGATGCTCCAGCCTCATTGCTCCAATGGCAAGATCAATGGGATCTTGCCATTCCAGGCCTCTCCTGGTTAACTGCAGGCCTCGCTTTCCCCAGGGAAGGAGCAGGACGGCGTGGTTGTCCCCACGTCGGGGGGCAGGTACGATGTGCACCTGCGGACGCGGCAGCGCGTGGCCGTGTACTGGGAGGAGGAGGTGGCTGAAGTGCGACGCTGCACCTGGTTTTACAAGGGGGACAAGGACAATAAGTTCATTCCCTACTCGGAATCCTTCAGTGAGGAACTGGAGGTAAGCACACCTTTCCCATTGGTTTCCATCTCAGCCTTTCCTTGTCACATACTGTCTCTGGTGTCCCAAACCCCATCCAAGGCCACTGGCACCACAGTCAGGCCTGAGGACATGAACTCCAAAGAGGCTTTGGCACAGCATTCCTGCAGCTGATTGATGTAACTGTGAGCACTGCCGTGGCCTCCCCTTCCCCTGCCCTCATCTGGCCTCGGTGCCTCCTTCCATGACACCTTGAAGTGCCAGGCTCTCCTTTGGGGTGAGATATAGATACAGAAAAATACTCATCTTTGCAATAACCTCTATTCTGATGTAACAAAATCATTCTAAGTTGATGGGGAAGTCTGATGCTGCTGCTGTCAAAGCAGGGAGTTCTTAAACACTCTCAGCAGGTGATCCTGGGATGACCCTGCTTCTCCTCCAGCTGATTTCTCTGCCTCTTTTGCAAAGTGTTCATAAGAGATTCTGAAAACTGGGTGGGGAATGTCCCAGGAGGTTGAGCATTGATGGGCACACTTCCAGCTGACTCACAGTGGGTGTTCTCTTCTGTAGGAAGCTTACATGATTGCTGTAACCCTGGGGGAGTGGAAGAGGAAGCTGGAGTCCCCCAACAGAGAAGTCATTATCCTGCACAACCCAAAGGTGAGCAGGGCCTGGTGATCTCTGTGGTGACCAGTGAAGACATCCCCTTGGGTCTCTTTGTGCCGGTCCCTCCAAATGGGTTTGTCCAGGGGAATTCCACTCAGGCTGCCTGTACCAGAGGAGAGGGCAATGGCAGCCAGGTCTGTCAACAGCTTCACATTTCTTTTCAACACCTCTCTGGGCAAAGGGCTCAGCCCAGCACAGTCTGGTACCACCCCGTGTCCCCCGGAGCTGCTGTGGCTGTCTCTGCTCTGGGATCACTGACAGGCTCTTCTTGTTCCCAAGCTGATGGTTCACTACCACCCCGTTGCCAGCTCCGACGACTGGGTCTCCACCCCCACGGAACAAGGTCGGCCCCGGACTGTGAAGAGAGGAGTGGAGAACATCGCTGTCGAGATCCCCAACGGTGAGCTTGCTTCTCTCCTCCACCATCCGAAGCCCTGTGGAGTGTTTTCCAACCTGATCGCTCAGAAAAACCAGCAGAAGCTCCCATGATCCTTGAAGTGAAGTGCACGTCAAAACATTTTGTGCCAAAAGGATCCAAATGGTTTCAGAAACAGCGAGCTGCAGCGTCAGTGAACGCGCAGAACTGCACATCCAGGGGAGAGTGGTGAGCTTCCAGCCCCTGTACAGAGACACAGCTGCTGGGAGCTCTGCAGTGCCTAAAATTACCCCTGAGGTCTGGATGTCTGCATTGGTACAAGAGGAGAGTTTCTTTCCCTGCTAGGCACACAGTGGTTTATCACTTACCTACGTGCTGGTGACATCTCTGCAGCCAGGTGTCAGCTCTGTCCCCTCCCACTGCCCTGAGCTCCCAGTCAGGCCTCAGGGAGAGAACATGGGGCAGTTACTCCATTTTCCGTGGGTGCCTGCCCTCAGGAAGGCGCATATGCAAACTGAGGTGTGTGGGAAGCGGAGAACAAGCCCTGACTTCACCTGTGGCCAGCTGGGACATGCAGCTCCACGGGGCTGATAGGGTGGGCTGGGCATGGGGCAGCTGCACTGAGACCTCCTGACCCTGCAATTCCCAGTGCTGAACAATCCCCGTGGCTGGGCAGGGATGAACTGCAGTGCCACCAGCCCTTCCTCCACTGTCCTGCTGGTCCAGATCCATCCCAGGCCAGGCAGCTGAATTTAGCAGGACTAAGAGAAGTGTGAGAAATGCCAGCACCCTTGAGGTGTAAGCCCAGGCACTACCAAGGGTTTTCATGGGCTGAGCGAGGGTGGGAGGCTCCGGTCCTGCACAGTCCGTTCCCTGCTGGGCTCTGTCTCCTCAGCAGCCTGAGCTCCCCTCCCCTCCTCAGGAGAGCCGCTGCAGATCGACCACCTGGTGTTCGTGGTGCACGGGATCGGCCCCGCGTGTGACATCCGCTTCCGCAGCATCGTGCAGTGCGGTAGGTGCAGGCTGGGAGCCCCGGCAGGGAGAGCCTCCCCTGGGAAATGGGAATCGCTGTCCCTGAGCCTCAAACCATCCCCACACGCTGGCAGGCTGCACGGCCAGACCTGCTGACTGTGGGCAGCGTGAGCAGAACACGCACTGAGCCGCCAAATCCCTCCTTCTGAAAAGGTTGAGGCAACTGCCGTTCATCAGTTTTGCTTCACAACAGTTCTTTTTTATAAATGTCTAAAAGTCCCTTATCCTGACTGCCAGACTAAAGTCCTGCCCTGTGAAGGAGGTACAGATGGGGCAGTGAAATCCAGTAAACACACGTGGCAGGACACGGAGCCTCCCCTGACCTGACTTAGGGGAGCAGCAGCAGATTAAAGACCCCGGTGGGATTTCTCCGTAATGATCTTTCATCGTATTAAGTGGTGTTGGTGCCATGGGCTGGCCCCAGAGCCTGGTGGATCTCCCTAAGAGTTCTTGTGTTTTGCAGTGAATGATTTCAGGAACGTCTCCCTCAGCATGCTGCAAGCACACTTCAAGAAGGCCCAGGAGCAGCAGCAGGTCGGCCGGGTGGAGTTCCTGCCTGTCAACTGGCACAGCTCCCTGCACTCCACTGGTGTGGATGTGTAAGTGTCCCTGGGCCGTGGGGATGGCACAGGCAGCTCCTGCCCTGCAAACTCCACTTCTCCTGGTGGGAAAGCAAAGGGAAAGCTGGGAGGGTTTAGGGCAGGGGTGAGCAGGACACACAGGGACCCCCAGAGCCCCTCCCCACGCAGCACACAGCCCGCTCCCATCAGCATCCTGAGGACAGAGGCTTTCCCTGGCTGATCTCAGGAGGGACCCTGGACATCCACACCTCGCTAAAGGCCTCTGAGAGATGAGTACCCAGTTCCTGCACTGCAGCACTGCTCTGCAGTGCCCCAGCGAGGGCAGAAAGCAGGCCAGGCTCCTGGGGAAGGAAGGACAGGCTCTTTATTCTTGGAATGGAAGAGCACAGGCTGTGCTTTGCCTTCAGTCTGGGCATAAGCTGGGGGTCTGGATTACAGCATACATCCTTGGAGACTCTGTCAATCCTCTTCTGAACTTACACTTCAGAAGCGTGGTGGGGTTCCGTGGCTTCCCCAGCTGCAGCCCCCACTGCCCTTTCCCCCGCAGCGACCTGGAGCGGATCACGCTGCCCAGCATCAACCGCCTGCGTCACTTCATCAACGACACCATCCTGGACGTGTTCTTCTACAACAGCTCCACCTATTGCCAGACCATCGTGGACACGGTGGCCTCGGAGATGAACCGCCTGCACCGGCTCTTCCTGCAGAGGAACCCGCAGTTCAAGGGCGGGGTGTCCATCGCGGGGCACAGCCTGGGTGAGGGCTCACACTCCTGCGGGTGTCAGCGTGCCAGGGGAGCAGGGAGGGCAGCCACACAACTTGGGTTACAAGGAACACCTTCCACTAGAGCCTGTTGCTCCAAGCCCTGTCCCAGCTTCCAGGAGTGTGGCAGCCACAGCTTCTCTGGGCAGCCTGTGCCACTGCTTCAGCACTGAGGAAATAATTTCTTCCTGACATCTAATCTAGCCTGTACTCTGTCAGTTTAAAGCCATTGTTCCTTGTCCTGTCACTATCTGCCTGTAAAAAGTCCAGGGTGCAGCTCTTCCATCCCACAAAGGAGGTGGCTCGGGCTCTTCCCCTCCATGTGCTGATCTCTGCCCATGCCTGGTTTCTAGGGTCACTCATTCTGTTTGATCTCCTGACAAACCAGAAGGCTGATCCCGAGGAGGACGAGCACTGTGAACAGGTATGGGAGGTCACTGACCCCTCCCTCCTGCAGCTGCGTGGGGATGGGGCACAGAAAACAACATGTGCAGGAGCAAACTGGTCAGCAGAAAGCATGATCCCTTCTGGGCCTGTTCACAGGGCTCCAGGGCAACCTCAAGCACGGGGGGTATTGAGGAAGTAAAAGAAATCCTGAAGAAGCTGGAGCTGTTTGAGTATTGTGATGTTTTTGAGAAGGAGAAAATGGACAGGCAAGCACTGGTAAGAAGTTGCCCTGTTTTACTTGTGACTCTTTGCTTTTCTTCCCCATCATCCCAGCACTGCACATCTTCTATTACTGAGTCACACGTGAAACGTCTCCGAGGAGGAGCACAACCCCAGAAAAGACACCTCACCACACTTCTGCTTTTGGACTAACACCAGCCTTGCTTATTTTCCAGTTCTTGTGCACAGAGGAAAACCTTAAAGAAATGGGAATTCCCTTAGGGCCAAGAATGAAAATACTCCATTACATCAGCTCCAGGACAGAGAGGAAGGTTTGTTTTCTGCATGGCTTGTGCTCATGCCATCACATCCCATTCCATCCCTCTGACACAAGGATCCCTTTGTGCTGCTGCAGGATCAGAGCTCAGCAGCTCCTGGGCACAGTGACCGTGGAGCCGAGCCAGGGTCCCCATCCCAGCATGGGGACGGCTCAGAGGATGTCAGGAGCTGCCAATACCGGGACGTTGGCTTGGGACAGGTAACAGCTGAGCTCTGGCTGCACCCACAGAGCCCTTGTAACAGCAGCACAGAGATTGTCTCATGAACCGATGTGAACATCCCCCTCTCCCAGGTCTCGGCAAACTACCCCCAGCTGAACTACAAGCCCACCATCTTCTTTGCCTTTGGCTCTCCCATTGGGATGTTTCTCACAGTGCGAGGAGTGAAGCGGATCGACCCAAACTACAGCCTGCCCACCTGCAAAGGCTTCTTCAACATCTTCCACCCCGTGGGTATAAGAGCCAGAGCTGTCCTGCGTGAGGCACGTGGAGCACGAGCCCTGGCCACTGTCCCCCTCTTGTGTGCAGTTTGACCCGGTGGCGTATCGGATCGAGCCCATGATCGTCCCAGACCTGGAGTTCGAGCCGATGCTGCTGCCCCACCACAAGGGCAGGAAGAGGATGCACCTTGGTATGGCACAGGCAGCCCCTGTCCCCCAGCCCAGGGCTGCTGCTGCAGCCCCAGCCCCACAGCCACCCCGTCCTGCCTTGCAGAGCTGAAGGAAGGGCTGACCCGCATGAGCGTGGACCTGAAGAACAACCTGCTGGGCTCGCTGCGGGTGGCCTGGCAGTCCTTCACCCGCGCCCCGGTGCCGGCCCTGGAGGCAGGGAGCACCGAGGCCGAAGCAGAGGCAGAGGCCAGCACTGAGAAGCAGCCAGGTCTGTGGTGGGGTGCACAGGGCAGGGGAGCCAGGGATGCGGCCTCAGGAGCTGCCCGTGGTGTGCCTGGACTCCCACAGCCACACTGCCCAGCAAAGGGATTGCCTTTGGGCTGTGGAGGCACCTGGCTCTCCCCAGATGCTGTGGCCTTCCCCTGTTAGCACCTGATGAAGCTGTTTTCTGGGGGGGGGTGTCTCAGCACACCACACCACATTTTGTCACCCCTGCACTGCTGTTTCTGAGCACTTTGGCTGCCTCTCCCCTGTGTGAGCTGCAGAGGGGCGAAGGGAGGGAATGGCCCTGCTGTTGTATTGTCATGGCTGCTGGTGCCCTGTGGCTGAACCACGCTGCTCTTCCTCCCTGCAGACACAAAGCCAGAGGAGCCCCCAGCAGCAGTGAAGGAAGAGACCGCCCCCATCAACGTGGGGAGGCTGAACGGAGGGAACCGCATCGACTACGTGCTGCAGGAGAAGCCAATAGAGAGCTTCAACGAGTATTTGTTTGCACTCCAGGGGCATCTCTGCTATTGGTAAGTGTCTGTGTAGTGCTCAGGGCTTCAAATTTACGTGTGCTGGAAGCAGAATGGCATCAGTTTCAAAGCCAGTGCAGTAAGGAAAGCCTCAGCCGATGAAGGGAACAAGATCTTCTCCTGTCTGTGACACAGGGTGGGCATGGACAGAGGGAGACTTGTGCTTCTCCTTGCCTTGTGCTCCCTGCATCTGCATCTACCCCAGCAGATGTCCTGACAGAGTGGAAGGAATCAATTCCCTTCTGATTCCCGTGTCCTCCTCCTGCAGGGAGTCAGAGGACACTGTTCTGCTGGTTCTGAAGGAGATCTACCAGACTCAAGGCATCACACTGGATCAACCTTTACCAGGAAGCCAGTGACCAACCTGTGCTGTTCTGGCTGTAAGTCACCTCTGCCTAAACCCCATCTGGATTTCTTAGGACACCTCAGAGGAGATCTGCTTTGTTTGAGAGAGTAATACCCAAGGCAAGGAACTTGTGTCAGCTTTCTTCTTTGGCCTGCCAGCACCTTTGGCTTCTCTTCCCTGCACACGAGCACAATCAGACAAGGAGGGTGCAGGAGGCTGGATTCTGGCTGCCTCACTGCAGCTATTCCTGTTCTCCTTTTGCTTTCTTAGGTGCAATCCCACTGAGTACTCACCAGGAAAGTCCAGATCTCTTCTCTGCCTTCCTCTCTCCTCTGCTGCCGTGTCCTGCATGCTGCTTCCCAAGTACCTGCTGCTGCCTGGAGATAAGGACGGATTTTCCTCCATTTTGGGTAGGGGGAAAAAACTGTCAAGGGAAAAACACTTCTGCTCAAACACACATAACACCTGTAGAGAGACTCCCTGTGGCAATGTTAACCCTCCACCTGTGAGTCCCCACACCAGCTCCTCCAGCACTGCAGCAGACGAGCTGTCCAGGCTCAGAACCTGGTCCTGACCCTGTGCCTGGCCTGATGAGGACACTCACAGCCCAGGACCTTGAGGAGGAGAAAAAGCCTTAAACACAGAGTGTGGAAAGAGCGACAGCAGCCTGGGAGCAAGGGAGATTTCTGACTGCTAACAGCAGCAGCCACGCCAGCGCTGCCGGGAGGCGAAGCCCAGGGCACAGGGTCTGACCAGCAGCCACCCCCGTGTCCCTGCACTGCTGCTGCACGTTTGTGCAGCCCTGGGCCAAGCCAGGCAGGGCTGCCCCGTGCTCCTCCCTGCTGTGGTGTGTTGGTAGTGACAGCTCTGCACCCTCACCCAGCCCGTGCTGGAACCAAGGGGCTCCGCACAGCACTGAGCGAGCCATGCCCAGCAGTGTCCCTGCCCTGAGGAAAGCTTCACCCCCAGCTCCAGCCAGCCTGGGGAGCAGCAGCTGCTGCTGGCAGTGCCAGGACAGTGTGAGCCCCCTGTGCCCCACAGGGACACAGAGCAACAATGTTGTCCCACAGGGCTGGTGGGTGAGGATGGAGATGTTGTGCTCACCACGCTCCAAGTCCTTGTTTTCAGCTTTAAATGTACAAAACGCAGCCAGCAGAGGTGGAGCCGGGATCCAGCAGGGTCTGGACACTGCAGGAATGACACCAGCTCTGTAGGCAGCTCAGTCTGCACCTGCCTTGAAGCTCTTTTTTGGGGGGAACAGGGCTGGAGAGCCTCTGTGATCCTTCCCTGGCCACCAAAGCCCCTGGGCTGGCTCAGTGCCTGGGCTGGGGCTCCAGTGCTGTGTGAGGTGTTGCTGTGCAGCCTTTGGAAGAGCCAAACCACTTTCCTTCCTGCTGACTTTTGCCCTGCATGGGGTAAGGAGCCTTTTTTCCCCACAGCCTGTTGGTTTGTTTTTCCTCCATTGTCTGTTGTTTGCACTATTGGAAGGGTTTTGTTTGCAGCCTCCATCCCTCCCTCCCCTCCCAAGGAACAGAAGCTGTTCTTTACCTGACTGCAGGAACAGCCAAGCTGCTCAGTCAGCACCTGAACTACTGCTGGCTAAGGTCTCATGGGAGTAGGAAAGGAAAGTCTTAACATGGGACACTAATGATCAGCTTTTTAAGTTACGCACTTTGTTTAAAAAAAAAGAAGTTAAATACATTTTAAATGTTAATGTCTTTTCCAGTAAAAGCCAAAATAAATAAGTAGATGACTGTGGTGTGTGCATGTCTGGGGGGAGAAGGAAGGGCTGGAAAATTCACATGTGCAGTTTTAGGGGAAGTGAAAGTGAAGCTATTTCTGCAATTCTGTTGAAGCTGCAGAGTTACAGAGGGTCCAAACTGCAGCTGATGGAGTTCACTACTGCCTCACCTGTGGTGTTTGCATGTACACACACTGGAAACTACAGCTGTCTTTGAAGGGACCAGTGACAAACTGCTCACAGAGCTCCTGCCAGGCAGCTGGCCCTGGATCTCAGCAGCTCTGCCCTTCCTTGTCTGAGACAGACCATGGGAAGGGAAATGAGCACCTGTGCAGGATGCTCTCACAGAGCTGCAGGGATGCTCTGACACCATTTCATTTTCTGCTGTCATCTCCTTAAAACTATACTACAGCTGCAAGGAAAGAGCACCCACCAGAAACCCTTGCAGACACCAGAGGAAATGGCTTATAAAGCAACAACCCAAGCCTTGAAATAAAGTTTTAGTACCACAGCTCATTACAAAAATGAAACTCCTTTATTTGGGAAATTAGAAAAACTCAGGTCCTGCATTTGATTTCCCAGGAGAAGGGCTGGGACATCTTGGCTGGATTGCAGGGAGGTGACCGGTGGTGCTTCCTAGACTGTACACAAGAACTCCCACCAGACTGGGCACACTGGGTTGTCACGTTTTCCCAGTTCCTGTTCAGGACCTTCAGAGCCCTGCAGGTTGGCACCCCGAGTGCCTCCCTCGCTCCACAGCGAGCCTCAAGAGGGGGTGGCCTACAAAACTCAGTGAAATGAAACACGAGGGCCAGGGCAGGAAACTCACCGGCTCGGCAGGGAACACCTGCCCAGGGGTTCATCCTCATCAGAGCCTGCCCCAAGCCTTGCCCTGCCCTGGCATCCAGGGAGCAGGCAGGACAGAGCTCAACACTAGACGTTCATGTGGAAGTTGGGAGCTGGAGGCTTCTCCTCATGTGCTGGCAGCGTTTTGGGCTTGGCCAGAGATGGTTTGTGGCACGTGGCGTCGGTCAGGGGAGGGTAGTACTGCCTGTAGCACAGGTACGCGAGCACCAAGCCCATCACTGAGCCAACCAACACATCTGTGGGTGAAAGCAGAGCAAAGTTAATGGCCCTTCACCCTCCCAAGCCCTGGGATCAATTCCTCAGCAGCAGCTTTTCTGCTAGATCCATAACCTGGCTGTAAACCCAAGCTTGGCAGGGATTTCAAAACCACAGAGCAAGGCATCAGTTCCCCACAGGTGGCACCAAAATTGCCACTGGAGGAGTAAAAAAAACAGAAACCCCAAGCTGCTCTTAGAGGCTCTGAACACTTCTGTGGCACCACAGCCCCCATGCCTGGAGTGCCCTGCTGAGGTGCTGAGCCCCCCCAGCAGATGCTCACCCACCTTCCCAGTGGTGCTTGTAGTCGCAGGTGCGGGACACGGCGATGAGGGTGGCCAGGAAGAGGGGGAGGAGGAAGGCACAGAAGCGCAGGGCCCGGCCCCCCCGCCCCGGAACGAAGCTGTGCAGCTTCCCCGCCAGGTAGAAGGCAGAGAAGGCAAGGCCAGCAAAGGCAACTGGAAGAGAACAGAACAATGTTGGTTCAGAATAGCTCCAGGCTTTGCTGCCAGACCCTCACCCTCTGCTGCTGCTGTGAGAGGTGTCTGTGTGTCCCCATGAGCCAAGGGAAGCACCAGCTGGGAGTGAGAGATCCTAGAAGCAGGTACCTGGCACACATCCCTCCTTCCAGGGTTACAGACAGCTTTGGACCACATTTCTCACCCCATTGCTTTGCAGAGTCCCCTGACCACGCCAACGAATGCAGCCAAAGCTGTGGGGTGCAGGAGAGCAAATGCAAGCTGCCCTCCCCACGGGTCCTGCTCCCCACAGCTCCCTGCCCAGGGCTGCAGCAGGAAGGAGCCATGGAGAACTCACAGGACGCGTGTCCGCTGGGGAAGCTCTTGCGTCCCTCTGTCACTCTGCGGCTGTCCCCCGCGCACAGCAGCTCGGCGTTGGCTCGACCGTCAGGGAAGCAGCGGTAGAAGAAGTCAGGCCGTGGTCTGGGACAGGGAAGTGAAGCTCAGGGCCCTGAGGTGTCAGCACTCCCAGCAGCCACGGAGCAGCAGGGAGCTGCCCGTGCCAACGCGATCCTCCCCAGCTCATCTGAATGATGGCTGGGACAGCTCCCCAGTGTTTTTTCAAATTCTAAATTGGCTTTACAGCCAGAAAAATGCACGTGTGCTGAGCACATCCAAGCTCAGCTCCTGGCCCTGATCTGGCTATTGCAGACCTGCTTCCCCCCACCCTCCCCGCGCGGCGCAGCTGGGACCCAGCCAGAGCTCACCTCCCCACAATGAGCTTCAGGGCATTTGTAAAAACCCCGTTCAGGGCAAGAGCAAGGCTGGCAGCTGAGAGAGAGCAAAAGGGTCACATCAGCACCATCCCCATCTGAAAGTGCAGCGCATTCAGGCACGGGCAGGGCTCAAGCTGCCTCTCTCTGGGACAAGGGGGAGCTCACCAAGGCAGGCTTCCCTCGAGTCCTCGCGGTCGGCACCCATGAACAGCCTTGCCAGGATGATGAGCAACAAGGGAGACAGAAACGCGATGAACTGCACAAAATGGAGAATTTTAGGTGTCAGTGAAGTAGGTTTAAGTTCTCAGCAGAAGACAAGAGCAGTTACTAAGGAGACTCTGAGTACATTTCCCTTCCCCAAAACCAAGCGGCAATCTGTCCTCTGCAGTTCCATCAGAACACAATCCCCCAGCCCCTGGATTTGCATCAGGCCCTGATCAGCCCAGCATACCCTTTGGTTCTCAGACAGCTCTTCTGGCAGAGTGCTGCTCTGGCTGGTTATTGGGGGTGTCCCCAGGCACAGCACCTCAGCTCTCCCCTCCCTGCAAGCCCCAGCATCAGCGCTCTGTCAGCAGCACCCGCGCTCTGTCAGCAAAAGCACCGGAGCTGCTGATTCAGAGCAGCCAGTTATCATCATCCCCATCTCAGCCCTGCGGGATTTCACCCCGGGACATCCCCACCACGGCTGCCAGGCTCCCATGGAGTCTGTTCCCACTTCAACTCTGGCACATGTCCTGCTTTACAATGCCTGTTCCAAATGCTATGCCAAGGTTTTGTCCTTAATGGTCAGCGGCCACCTCTTGCAGAAAATCCCACCTGCCCTTTGCCAGCTCAAGAGCCACAGCCCCTCACCTCACACCTGTGACAGAGGGAGCCAACCCCTCTGGCACACTGCTCTCTCCTGGAAATCCAACACAGAATTAGTCAAACTCTTCTAACCAATCCTGGAGCCCTTGGGAAAACATTTGACAATAAAATGATAATAAATCTCTGCTAAGAATAGCTGCTTGCAAAGGAAAACACTCCCTGATAGCGAGAGCTGTGCTATCTTCCAGGCACCCAGGAATTCAGACGTGGAATGGATTATGAACAACAGTGCAAAGTCCTCTTAGTTTATGAGCTTCAAATCCCAAAGGCAACCCTGGATGGGAAAGTCTCAAAATATGACAAAAATCCCTGTTTGTTCAGCCTAGTTGGTACTAACCTCACAGAATGGGTAGAAAGGGACCACTGGGGACCAGCAAGTCCAACCCCTCTGCTCAGGCTCCTCAGAGCACATCACCCAGGACTGTGTCCAGATGGACTGTGAGTATCTCCAGGTAAGGAGACTCCCACTGTCTGAGCAGCCACAGGAAAGTTCTTCCTCGTGCTGAGGTGGAAATGCCCATGGTGCAGCTTGTGCCTCTCCCCCACTGAGCAGAGCCCGGCTCCATCCTCGCAGCCCCTCCCTGCGGCTGTTTATCCACACGGATGCGAGATCCTGCACTTTCTGCAGCGTGCACTAGGAGCTGCAGGTACTGCAGCACTTCAGCCAGCAGCCTTGCTTTAAAAGGAGAGCTTGTCATTTGAGAATAAACCAAAGTAAATGCAGGACACACGGGCACAGGCTGCCCAGAGAAGCTGCGGCTGCCCCAGCTCCGGAACTGTTCCCAGCCAGATGGTGCGGGGGGGCTCGGGCTGCTGGGAGGGGAGCATCCCCCGTGGTGGGAGGGACAAAACGATCTCTTAAGGTCCCTTCCGGCCCAAACCACGGCACGAACCCACTGAACTTACAAACATGAGGACGGTGGGAACATGGTCCGCTTCGACGTAGGGGTTTTTGTAGAGCCACATCTCCTCGGGCTGCAGCACGCGTCGGAAGGGCGGCAGGAACTCCATGAGCCTGGAAGGAGAGCAGGCGGTGAGCGGGGCCGGGCAGGGCCGGGGGGGGCCCGGGGGTCCCGCACACACCCGAAGGTGCCGAGGAGCAGCGCCCGCAGAGCCGCCTCGGCCGCCAGCTCCGCTCGCCGCATGGCCACCGCCCGCAGAGGGACCCGAGCACCGCTGTCCCCCCGCCCCGCCCCGACACGGAACTGACTCATCTCAGCAGTGCAACATTCACAACGATTTATTGAAGTCAACCTCAAGCAAAAATTTCAGATCAGTGGAATGTCATTAAAAACCTTTCCAAAGGAATCCTCACGGAAAAGCAAATGGGGAAAAAAAAAAAAGTAAAACAAAAACAAAAGAAAAAAAAAAAACCCACCAAAACTCAAAACCCAAAAAAACGACATCTGAATTCCAGAGTATTTGTAAAATAAAATTAAAAAAAGGCAACATCTCAGTAAATAGAATGTACAAAAATTACATGTTCTACCATCACACACAGTCAGTAAGAAGCTAAAATATTACAGGCAAGTCTCGATACGCTCTACCTAGAGGACAGGAGCTATCTATGTACAGGGAACCAGCTTTACAGGCTTCACACTATGCAAGAGGACAGAGGCCAACACAAACCCCCCAAAATATCGGATATCTCAAAGTCTATGCGGCAACATCAAGTCATGATACAGTAATGCCCCGTGGAATCAGACACTCCTCGGTAGTGTCAGGGCTGCATCTGCGTCCAAAAACTCCTCGGTATCGACTTCGGTGAATATCGATGCTTTGCTATTAAAGACTCGAGTGATTTCCTTAAAATAACATTTCACAGAATCTACAAAGTTTGTTACAGATAAACAAAGTCTACAGAAATAACGACTCTACAAAGGTCCATCTTACAGAGCACGTGGGGATGGAGACTGATCCGTGGGGATCTGTGTTGTGCAACATCACTCGCGTGGAGACAGACGGCTCGGGGTCCTCGCAGCACCCCGAATGCAAACCCCCAGACCCCCACCCAAACGGGACAGGATCAGCCCGGGGGCTGCGGCAACACCACTGGGGACTGGGAAAGTGACACCAGAAATGAGACACAGATCCACCTGGAACAGGGAGCGGAGGGGCTCGTCCAGCCTGGTTAGGACCCAAAAGCAAGAGAGAACTGTAAGGTGGGGGCTCCAGGGACCCCACACAGCCGGGATCTCCAGAGGGACCCCAGGCAGCCGCCTGCCCCTGCAGCTGGCACAGGGAGGGAACAGCCCTGGGGCACAGGGAGTGGTGAATGGCTTTGGCAAATTCTTACACGTTTTCCCTTTTTTATTCACATTAATCACAGAAATCCCCTGCGCAAAGCACAGTTCCAGCTCCCTACCTCCTGCTCTGGAGCGGCGAGACCCCTCCCAGGGGAACACAGACCTAAGCTGCTCACGCAGTATCACAGTGAACAGCTTTGCTTTTCTTCCTGTTTTGCCTTGTTTTTTTCTCCTTTTTCCCTCAGAACAACACTGGGAACACATCCAACGTGTAGGAGTGTATCGTAAGTGCAAATGTTTTTGCTACACAAAGAGAAATGGTGGGGAAAGCTGATGGGAACGGGAAGCAGAGGGACAGCATCGCTCCAAGGTTGCCGTCTCCCACGCGACACCTGGTGCACCTCCGAGACAGCTGCTTCCAAACCCTCCTGTTTGCCACGGATCCACTGTACAGCGGGAGCAGGAAAGAACTTGGGGGAAGTCAAGGACATTTTCAAAGCAGTATACAAAAAATCATGTATAAATAAAAAAGCTGTAAAAGGAACCGCAGAGCTTCAAGTACATTAAACCCTGAATTCAATGAGGCAGAGGTTTCCATGTTAAAGTGACTTCTCCGTACCAGCGTCGGACACCCCCATCCCACCCTCCCCCCCACTTAATTCTGTAAAGTTTCAATATATACAGATTTTATGCTCATTGATAATTATGTCTAGTAATTGTGTCTTTCCCATTCTATCCTGAAATTAAGATAAAAGAAGGGGTTTTTTTTAGAAGAAAGGCCAAAAATCCACGTTCCAGCCCTATTACTCCATTTGAACTGATTCTCTAAGACCATGTGGTGACCAGAGAAGGTGATTTGCCCACAAAATTTCCTTCCTGAGCTGCAAACGCCTTCAACACTCTATGGACAGGACAAGTCTATACAATAATCTGACAGCTACAACAGCTTGCACTATGTGTTCAGGAATGGTGGAACCAGCCTCTGCACCACTGGAATCACAGAATCGTGGAATTCTTGATCCTAGATTCCTCTGGCCGAGGGCTGCAGGATGCCTGCACTGTGTCCAGGTGCAGCTGCAGAGGACAAGCTCCAGTAAACCACAAATGTTCCCTGGGCAGGGCAGCTCAGGCACTGCCCAGGTGCCAGAGCTGGAGGCAGGAGGTCACCAGAAGTGTGGGGCCACCCCAAAAATTTAACACAAAAGGGAGAAACGTACCGGTCTGTTCCCATGAAGGAACAACAATGTGCTGGGACAGCACACTGCAGTTCTCCACCAAAATCACCAGTTCTGTGGATTTCCTCTAGGTCTCAGCATGAAATGACCCAACTATCCAAGATTCCTTATTTTGGAGCCCACACAAATGAATTCAGCAGCTGCCTCCCACTCTGCTGAAGCCAATCCATCAGAACAGCTGTGCAATCTTTTCCTTACAAAGGAACTGCACTAAGCAACTACAATCTGGTTACGCTGTTCACAAAGACATGGTTAAAATGTGCATTTTAACATCTGAGTCTGGCGCTCAGCACAGCCCCTGCAGTCACCAAGATCCTCTGAACTGGCCTTTTCTCATCTAACATTAAAGCTTTTGGAAAGACTCACCTTCAGTTCAGAGGTTTGCTCACAAACTGAACAACCTCTCCTGTTTTTCCTTCTGAGTCCAAGCCCAGCTATTGGCTGCTATGAATCCTTTCTTGGTGGAAAAAAAGAAGCATCTCTAAGAAGTCTGAACACAAAGTGTACAAGGACAGCAGGTGGCACAGGAGCAGCAGTCTCTATCACAGCATTTGACAAGTTTTAAGCCTTCTGTGCCCTCCCTGTGCCCCGGCACAGCTCTGTAGCATGACCAGGGTGGCCACTGGCAGTCTGTGGCTCCTGTCTGATGCTCCCAAGGTGTCCTGGTGCTGCCACAGCACGTCCCCCTGCTCAGCAGGTCACCACAGACACGGAATGAAGGGAGCAGGTCAGTGCACTCACACAGCAGCATGATATCAGCAACATACCTGATATATATATATATACAAACACACACATATATATATATATAATATATCAGCTGATATCTGCAATATCAGAACGCTCTGACTTCAGAGAAAATCACTGAACATTATCAAGCCTAATATAAAGTGAACACCTCAGGTCCTACAGAGTGGTAGCAAGAGCTGTGTTTGGAATTTGAGAAGGTTAAACATCCTCAATAAGAGCTTAAAAAAAGACATTTCTCACACAAAACATTAAGAAAAATAAAATCCTTTTTGTAATTTTTTTTTTCTTTAAAAATACCAAAATCCAGCACTGCTTTCCAGCAGGGTTAGTGTTGGACCCTACTGGAGCGTGGCCCACAGCAGGAAGTGCTTTAGGGATCCCAAGAGCTGCTGCCCCAGGAGTGCCCCAGAACCTGCGGGTTCTGTCACCCCAAGAGAGGTGTGGGCAGGAGCTCTGGGCAGAGCCCACAGCACAGCAGCTGCTCAGGGACTGTAGTGTATCACTCTACCATTGCACACACAAAAAACTCCACCTTTACATCAATTTGAGGATGAGGACACCAGGCAGAGGCAAGACATTTTTGAATTCCACAGAGACTTTTTCAGCCTGTTTTTCTAGATCTGAGAAGTTTCCGTGTTCCCACAGGTTTCTGTAAGCAGTTTTCTAGAGAGAAAGTTCTTAATTCCAAGGCTCAGTTCAGCCAGATGCCAGCAACACTCAATTATTTTCAGTACCCATGAGCAAAGGCTGGCAGGGAGTAGCTACTACCAGTACACAAGTCAGAAGTACTTGCTATACCAGGGCAGGAGGGGAGACACAGTGCTTGGTAAGATCATGGGCTGGGGGGAAGAGTCACCAAAACTAGCTCCAGCCTGAGGACACCAGTGCCCCGTGGCTCCTTGCACAAAAAAATGGAGGAATATAGATTTCCTAAAAAAATTCTGGAGCGAGAGCCAACATAAGCCACTTTGAAAGCCTCACTGAAGGAGTCTGTCTCTCTGATTAACAGAGGAAATCCAAGACAGAACCACTCCTGAGGTATCAGCTGGCTGCTGGGATATGGCCCCTTACCCAGACACAAAATACCCTGTTCATTGAGGAAGTGCCAAGATGTTCCTCAGCTCCATTAACAATGAAGATTAAAGTTAGAAGCTCTCTCTCAGCAAGAAAATCTTAACATTCCATCGAAACCAACGTGGACATGGGTCAGGTCCCTCTCGTGCCCACGTCTCCCTGAAGCCAAGGGCAGCCTGAGAAGGCAGGACTGAAGAATCACACTCAGTAACTGCCACCAAACCAGCGCAGATGTGGCAGATGATGAACCCACTGGCAGGACTGACTTCAGCTGTGACTGAGGCTGGGAGCCTCTCCTGCTTGGGATGGGCTTTCAAAATAGGTGGGATAAAGGAATGACCACTGTGCAAGTAAACTCTGAATTTCTGCACGTGTCTGCAAACACCCAAGGCAGCTCTGGAGCGAGGAGCCACCGTTTTTCCCCACTGCCAGACCTTGTGTTATATGCACTTCCCAGAAGTCACACACCTGATTTCTCACAGGAAAAGCTTCACAATAATATTCGTAAGTAAACATGAGAGACAACCTACCTTCTCCAATGCCTTTAACAATAAGTACTGGAACAGAGGCATTTCAGAGCCACCTGGTCTGACACCCACACCTGTCTGTTTGGCATCTCAGTGTTACAGAGGGGGAGAGGCTTTGCTCTTTCCATAAACTAGACACAAAAGTTACGTTGGCTTCGCTGTTTTGTTTTTAAAGACACGATGACTGATCAAAGCCAGATCTTCAAAACCCTTTCAAAATTAAATAAATAAATATGTGGCTATGTTTTGCTTTCTACACCCAAAGAACATTATTTTAAACAGAATATTCTTTTCACTGTCAAAAGGTTTACGGTTTTCTTCAAAGGCCAAGATGCTCCTTGTTTCCAACAGTAAGAGCTGCTGTAGCACATTCAAGGGTAAAAGAAAGACCAAACAAAAACCAAACACTACTGCCTGGTCCTTCTCGCTCAGGTCAATGGTCCCGTTCCAGCTCACACGTGCTGGCTCCAAGGACAAGTGTGGCATTGCAATCTGAGTTCATCGCCTGTTGCCCCTCTTCTCTCCTCCCGTGTTTGTTTTTAACCAAATTCACTCCTTTGCCTCTTCCACAGCATTCTGTGCTTCCAATTTGCACTTGATCTTGCTCCAGTACTCGGGGGCCACAGGAGATTTGGGGTCGTGTGCGGAACAGCAGAGGCGGCCGTCCAGCGCCGACGGCACCAGCGCTCCCTTCTCGTGATCCTTACAGAAGGAATGGGGGCAGAACTCACAGAAGGACACGGCAGGATTGCTACAGATGTCACACTGGTGCCACGGACATTCCCACTTTCCTGAGGATGAGAGGAGAAAGAGGAAGGAAGCTGGAATTAGTGCACTTCACAGACAGCACCGGCCTTTAACCCTCACTCTGTGTTGGATTGCGCAGATGAATGCAACCAAAGTTCAGAAAAATCAACTGCTGTTTCTGCTTCTCATATACAAGAACCTGACTGAACACAGATCTATTTTGGATTTTCTAGGCCTCTCTTGGCCCAGAACATTACTGCATGCACAACCAGACCTTAAAACAGTCAGATCTATCTCCCTGGGTGTCAAGGCACTGAATGTCCTTGCAAGACAGAGTTTGTGTTGTACATTTTCCTGATTTGTGAGCATCTCACGTTGCCCTGCACACTGTGCTCCTCAGAGGGTATCTCCAAAGGAAGCTTTAGGTCAGCCCTACACATTCTGCTGACTTTGTCATTGTTTGAACTGTCATTTGCTTGTGCTAGGACACCAAGATGATGCTCACGTTTCAATCAAAATAAGAGGAAGTTTGACTCAAGGAGAGGAACAAGAACAACATAAACAATATGACAAAGCCTTTGCCCACTGGTTCCATTCAGGAACAGTCCCCTGATGTACTGCTAAAAGTGCATGGTATTGCAAAAGCAAATTTGGTGCATTTAGTGCAAATGAATACTGCATTTAATGCAAGTGAACACTGTATTTTATGTACGTGAACGCTGCATTTCACCTCCAACACTGTCTTGTAGCAGGAAGGAAAAGTTGAGCAGGAGGAGCCATGTGACTGCTCTTACCAAAAGGTGGTTGAGTCAGGTTAAGGCATAGGAGGTGGTATGCTTTGGGACAGTCCTTCTTATCACACATGACCAGTTCTCCCCCATCTCCACACTGGAAACAGTTATCTTCATGCATCTGCTTCTGTTCTGTTTTTATTTTCCGTTTCTTTTGCTTTAATTTTGCATTTTTCACCTTTTCTTCATTTGCCGTTGCAAATGCTGTCTAAGAAGGAGAAAATCACAACACAGAGTAACTTCTAAACCCCTGGCATTTAAGTCAGTTTTGGGTTATTATTTGCATGAAACTCTCCTTAAATGAGATTAATTTAAAATAGCTTTTAAGCTCTAAGAGCCAGAAGTGCTCATTCAGACGTTTCTGAATTAACTTCCCACCAGACACAACAGCATGGCAGGCCATGCTATAAAATCTTTGGAGACTTTCAAGGGTAAAAGATGTTGGATAGGTTAAAGAGTGAAATAAATCAAAACCCTATTTGCCCTATTTTTGATTAGGGAGGAGAAGCTCCAGTTTCATCCATGTACCTTGGGACGCACTCCCAGGAAGCCGCTGCAGTTTTCTGCTCCGCAGTGACACTCGGTCCTGCCATTGCCCAGGCAATCCAGGTTGTAATTGAATGTTAACTCCATTCCTAAGATTTAAAGAAAAACAATTCACCCAGAGGGACACTGAAGGAAGACAGGCCTGTGACAATGACATTTCATTAGCATTTGTTACCATGAGACCCCTGTGAAAACTGGAACCTTATGTATCATCTCCACTCCCATTAATGACAAAGTTCCTAAACATTTCACTGGTATTAACAACTTCAAAGCAAAAACTCTAATTCTAAGTGAGGAACTTGGCCACTGCAAGAGAAAAGCAAACATGCCAAATAGTGCCATCCTTTTACCTGCAGGAATGTCACAAAGAGCAAACAGTCCAACTCTAATGTCACCATTCACTGTCCACTTCTGTGTTTCACAGTTTGGGTTACAACTGTGGTTCATAAAACGAGAGTAGTTCCCCTTTGGGCCAGCATCTATTATTCGGTCCTTCAAGGAAAAAGACAAAGATGTGTTTATTATTTACAAAGCAAAGATATTTCCTGCTGCTGAGTGACATTTGCTATCGAACAAGACACGATATTCACCTTGGTTACAGTTAGCATATAAAAATTGGTGACACTGTTCTCGTGAGCACGTTTGATCCGCAGCCGGCACTCCTCCTCATCAATCAGCTCCCCAACATATTCATTCACAAATTCACCCTGCAGAAGAAATGAGAGCAAATAAAACTAAGAAATCTATGCATCCTAATCCCAATGATAAAGGGAAGCAGCATAGAAAAAAGCATTTCCTATAAAAAAGACTCTAATCATCACAAAAAGTCTTACACTTTACTGATCTAGTAGGCACAGTGTGAATACAAGCACTGGCGCTCTATTGGGAATGGAGAGAAGCAGGACACGGACTCCCTTGTGAGCTGAACAGGAGAGTGAGGTTTATCACCTCAGTTCTTCTTTATTGACCCATGCATGGAAGTACAAAAAGGTAAAACTCTTATTGGTCAATGAACTAACACATCACCATCACTGGTCAGTGGGGTGCACCACCCCTCCACCTTCTCTTGCAAGAAAACAAAAAACTGACAAACAGCACCTGCAAGGCTGTCTCCTGTCTCTGAGGGTTGTTTTAATTCCTCCTCATCATTTCTCAGGCCACCTTCTCAGGTGAGACTGAGACAGTTATGTGGCCTGCTTTCCACAGACACTGTGCTCCCTGCTTTTGCTCATATTTAACATCCACACATGCACCAGGTAATTGCTGCCCAAGCAGTACACCCATGCAGAATAAAAGGCAGCCCTGTTCCTGCATTCAGTACACAAGACAGTTGTCTTCAACCTTCTTTCACAGAAAACAATGTGACAATATTCATGGACTCCTCAGGAAACAGGAGCTGTTACAGTATTTTCGCTACATTCTTCACTTTTATTAGGACTTCAGTAGTCAAACTCAGAACATTTGCAGTAACAGTGTTTTCATGAAAAGCAGATTTAAAAAGTTCTGAATTTAATAAAATTAATGGCTAAACCCATTAAACTTAAATAGTTGAAAAGCAGCCCTCCAGATCCATAGTGTTTTCTAAGGAAAATCAGAAAAGCTGGGGCATATCTGACACCTCGATACCAGGTGACCAATGCATTGCACACTGCTCTGGCAGCTGCTGAGGTGTTAAAACACAGCTCATTCTCTGCAGGTGCAGAGTGCAATGCTTTCACCCAGACCCACCCTGATGGCTGCCAACAGCCTTGTCCTGGGCCACTCTACCTTTTTAATGCTCCTTTTGGTGCGGAGGCCCCAGCCGCGGCGCTCGGTTTTGATGATCTCGGCGTCGGGGTAGAGCCTCTTGGTGAAGCACTGGTTCTGGCAGCGCTCCCCAGCCGGGCACACCTGCGGGTGGCACTCGTACTGCAGCATCCTGTTGAGGCACTCCGACTCCAGCCCGCACGGGTTCTCGTCCGACGGCTTGCAGTTACAGCGTGGAATCTCCGACAGGTCGGCCACCTGGATCTGAACCTTCCCAATCACCTTGTTGGACTGGGGAACAAAGGGGGAAACAAAGGATGAAGACGTCGCACTGGGAACGCAGTCAACGACTGACATGAAAAGGCAAAAAAGCAATTATTTTATCCTGTGTTTTATGGCACTGTAAAACACAACACCAGATTAGTGAAAAGAATGGCAAAATGATTTACGTGAATTTCTTTAGGCTCCCACTGTTGAACACCTTGAACTGAGAATCACAGAACAGTGTGGGGTGGAAGGGACCCTAAAGACTGTCCAGTCCCAACCCCTGCCACGGGCAGAGACACCTTCCATTAAATCAGATTGCTCTGATCCCCAGCCAGCCCATCCTTGAACACTGCCAGCGAGTGGGCAGCCACACCTTCTCTAGGCATCCTTACTCATGCACAGGGCAACTTCCTCACACACTGAATAAAAATAAAAAAGAAAGAGGCCAACTCACTTTAATGTGTTTATAGGGTGGAGGTTTCCTTGAATTCCTTTCAATTTCCAATGCCTCTTTGCTTTCTCTTTGTGCTTTCAGTTCCTGGAAACGCTTTGCTGCTTCTTCAAGTGCTGTGCAAGGAATTCAGAATAGAAAGCAATCAACCCCAGCTGCTGCTAATCAAATATGTACTTGTACATGTAGCTATTTAATTTTATTTTTTTTTAAGACTAGGAACAGAACTCTATTAACAAAAAGACAAGCTAAAAATTAGTTATTGCAATTTATCATCAGGTACTTTCAGCAGGTACCAAAATACTGAACAATGATCCCATGCAGCAGAGCCCAAGAGCCATCTTAACATTTCCCCGTTTGTGGAAGCACTGAACTGGCCCACAACAACACACAATGAGTAGGCACTTAAACACATTTTTATCTGCAGTCAAGGGATCAACACAATGCTTGGATTTCACGTGAACACAGAACACTAGTCACATAATATTCCCATGCAGGTTAAGTGGTGATGGAGACACAAACACGTGGAATTTTTGTCATAAACCACTATAAACTTTGTTTGATTTTACCTTTCTTGAAGGTCTTGTTAATACTAGTTTGCCCCTCAGCAAAGCTTTTATCTCCTTCAACATAAGGGAAAACTCTGCCCTGGTGTACCCAATAGTAGTCATGTGAACCAAAGAAAAATACTGGGAAGTCCCCGATATCATGTTTGAGGCCCTGTATGTTGAGAGGCACAGACCTGGGATTGCAGATCTCTGCTGGCCACCACCTGCAGAGTAGGAGAGAAAAGAAGAATGTAAGTTCCCTGAACCAAAGCTTCCCAGTTTCCCTAATGGGATTGAGAAATAAAAGCCAGTTTTCCATTCTTAAGGAAATTAATTCCTCCCTCATGCAGCCAAAGTTCCCACTGGCAATGCCTGGGAAGCTCCATGCAAAACACAAGCAACATTCTTACTCCAAATTCTGGAAAAGCCTTCTAAGAACATCCATGGCCTGAGAGTGGGTTTCCAGGATCGCCTGTAAACACCTGTACTGCTGCAGCTGACTGAAGCAAACACCAGCAAGGACAGCTGGGCTCTACCAGCCCCTGCTTTTCCTGATCAAGCTCTGCAGAGCAAAGGTGTGTGTGCAATCCAGAGTCCAGCACTGCCTGGGAGAAGCAGCAGCATTGCATTTCAAGGGTGACATCTGTGTCTGACCCCAGGCAGAGGAATTACTGTGTTTCTAACTCTTGTTCATGATGATTGAACTGCTTTATCTTCCTGCAATTCCAGAGCACATTAAAACATCCATCAGAACCCCCAGAAGGTGAACTTGCCTGTAATTCCCAAGCTTGACCCAAACGATCTGCTTGTACCGCAGCTTCTTGCCAGCTTTACAGTCATTGCAATTCCAGCATCCCTCAGGCATTTCTATGCTGAGACACTCGGGGTGGAAGGAAGCTGGGCAGGACTCACAGCACAACAGTTTGCCACCTTGAAACAAAGAAGCCCTGCTTGGTTTGTAGAAGTCAGGATTTGCTCCCCCCGTGCACAGCAATTGACATTCATTTTAAATCATCCACTCCAGATTCTCGCTGCCCCACAGAAAAACGGCAGAAGAAAGGGATCAAGTCAAGCTTAACAATGTTGGTTAAAAAGGACTGTGCAGTGCTTAGTCTAAGCTGGGACTCTTAACTGCATCAGACAAAAAGGCAGCTGAGGACTCAAACACAAGGTGAGTTGGCAGGAGCAGCGTCGTTCCCAAGGGAAGCACTGCAGCTGGGAATAGTGCTACCAGCTTTTAGTACTTTGGTGATGGCCAAAGCAACCACAAAACTCCACAGGTTTAAAGAATCCTTTTCAATCAACATTGCTCTGACTGAACCCCCAGCGATCATTAGCGAGCACCAACCCCGCAGCCTATAGGTTGATCAATACTTTTCTGCTGCAAGGACAGGAAAAAAATTGTAATAAAAGTGTTTATTCCACAAAAAGTTTACCAGGATGAGCCCAGTACATAAAGCAGAATGAGACACACATGAGTTGTCCCCATCCCGAAAATTCCTGGTGCACAGAAGGAACCTCAGCGCCGGGGTTCACATGAATTTCTCAAGTTTACATTAATTTGGGCAAAAGTTATTTTGGTTGGTTCACATTTTCGATGATGTGTTACATGTGGAGAGCCACAGCACATCTCTAAGCCACCCTCAGCAAAGCAGCTTGTGTAAGATGACTTGATATGTTACACATACTGTAGTATTTTATACATGTAGGTATATAATACGTACACATATATATATATTTAAAAAATTAACAAGATTTTTTTGTCCCAGATGGAAAATCTGGGAGAGACTTGAGAGTATTCAAACCAATTTTCAATCACAGTATCAAAAGAAGTGCAGTCCATTTCAAACCTTTATCAGAAAATTTTGTCCACCTATAGACTTCCCAAAATACCACTGTATTAATTGATCACTGCATGTTACAATGAGCATTCCTTAAACAATTCAGTTGCAGACCAACACTGTATTTCCTCTGCTAAAACCAGTAAAATCCAGCCATATGTATCCTCCAGAGCTCCCAAACCCATAAGGAAATTTTAAAGTATTTTTTGCAAATGTAATTTCAGAGGAAATACAGACAAATTACTGAAACATTATCCAAGATGAGAAAAAGCCAAGAGATGCAAAAATCAAACAAAATCAAACACAAAACTGTCAATGCTAAGCAAGAAAAACCCAACATTGCTCTTGGGATGCATTAGGCAGATATGGCTCAAGCTAAGCACAGGGCTCAAAATAATTCTTGTTTTCAGGAATTACAGGACTACTGCAAGCCATTGATGTCACAACGCTCAAAGCGACCTAACTTGGGCTGGGTAATGGGGCACTGGCTCTGAACGCTCCCAGGGAAGCAAATTTCTGTGAGGAATGAAATATCACATCTGAGCACTGCACACGGACAGCAGAACTGCCTCGGGAGGGATGTGGAGAGCCCCAGCCCCGCTCAGCAGCAGCAGGAAGTGCTCCCTGTCCAGAGCTGCGGGGTCAGAGCCTGGCTGGGGCAAGGACCCGTCCCCACGGGAGGGGACAGGGATGGGGCACTGCTGCTTCGGTGGCAGAGCTGGGACACGAGGCCCAGGGGACACACACAGGCCAAACCTCACTGCTCCCTGCTCTGGAACCCTCCAGAAGGACACGGCACCCACCCCTGTCCAGCCCCAAACGCCCTCTCTTCTCTCAGGACCTGCACAAGATCTGAAGCAGCACATCCCCCTCCGCTTTCAGCCAGTTTAAGAAGTGGTTTTACATCATCCAGGTAAATACGGAACTGCAGCAATATCCAGATCCATTGGCCTCTTCTTCACATTGCTGTGCAAACAGCTCCCTGAACCTGGAACAGCCCAGGCCAGATAGAGAGTGACCAAATCTCTTCCAAGGAGAATTTAGTGACAGCAATTATTTTAAGCCCTTTTATAATTAAAAAAAAAAAAAAAAAAATTGCCAACAACATGAACACAGGCTCACAATAACCATGAGTGAAGGTCACTGAAAGCAGTCAGTGTGGGGACAAGCAGACATTTCTCCGTTGATTTAGAGAGTAAAATATAGAAAAAGCGAAAGTAAATTAAAGAGAAAGAAACTATTTTGGTTACCTTTCTCACATTTCTTTTTGGAAGCTGACGAAGGAGGAGGAATCATAGGTAATTTCATCAACTCAGCACGATTTGACTCATTCAGTAGATAGTGGGACTTATAGGCATAGGAACTGAACAGGGGGTCTGAATGGTCCTGCACTACCAGCCCTATACGAAACAAACAGAAAGAGATGAGCTGCAATGAAACTACCCATGATTCCATGAAGGAAAAATCAAATAAACCCAATGAACACCTCTAATGCGTTATGTGGGAATGAAAAAAGGATAAAATGAAGAAAAAGGAAAGTCTGACAAAGTTTCTGCGCTATCCAAGAGGTTGTGCTGGAGAGACTCAAACTTAACTGGAAAATCTTGCAATGAAATAAGCTGCTTCTAAGTGGAATTTCAATTGGTGTTTTACCCTTCATTTGTGCATTTATAGACAAGCACAAGAAAAGCAACAAAGCTTGTTTTCAACAAAGGAGAGGATCCCCTCTCCTTCCCACAGAGCAGAAGGAAGCTCCTCTGCAGGCCTGGGGTGATGGTCACGGCAGCAGGGTCGTGCTCTTAGCTGGGGCTAGACAGAACAGACATTGGGAATGAGAACTCACCGTCCCACTCCCTACAAATCTATCCCTGAGATCTTGTCTACAGAAGCGTTTTGCCTCTGCAATTGTGCTGGAAAGCAAGGAGGAGGTCAGTGTTCTGCAAGGCACCAAGGGGGAAGCACAGATGGAGGTTCTGCCCTAGGCTGTGGTGGTGAAGCTCCCCCACCCAGCCCTCCCAGGGCTGCTCCAGAACAGTCCAGCACTCAGTTACCTACAGAACTCCATTCCAGGCCTTTGCAATTCCCTCTCCTGCACCAAGAAGAGCTTTTCCTCATTAATCCAAAGAGCCAGGCAGCCCAGCTGAGAGCCCAGAGCTGCGGAGCAGAAGCACCTGGCCAGTAACTCATGGGAAGAGCAGAGCAACTGAGCCCCAAAGAAACAGGAAAGATGAGCTACCAAGAGAGGCCCCAGTTCTTCCCCTGAGGGACAGACACACAGCTGAGGGCTGGACAGAAGCTCTTGGATGGTGCCTAAAACACTGCTGTAAGAAGACTGGGGTCAGCCCATCTGGATACACATCAGTGGGAGGATTCCTAAAACAAGGGAACACATGCAGCAAGGTGAACTGTAACATGCTGACTGGAGGGTATTGCAGGGTGCTGAATAAGAAGTCTTTAAGTATCTCCTATTTCAAGTACCTCACTGTAAGCAAGTTTGTATATTTTATAGATTGTCTCTCATCTACATTTCTCACTTCAGGAACTGCATCTAAATACAAAATCACTGCTTCTGATAGTGACTAACACTAATTAAATCACCATTCTCACAGAGATGTCCAAGGATTTCTAAAGTGTTCAGCTCCCCATTTCTCTCTGAGCAGGTGGCTTAGTGCTCCTGCCCCAGGTACTGTCCTCGGCACTCTGGCTCCTGATTCCAGCCAGGCCTGGTGGACACAAGCCCCATAAGAATGCTCTAGATGAAAAAGCAGAGAGCTGCTCTAAGACACAGAGGATTCAGGCAGTGGCAATGGTTTGTAACTGTTCAAGTTCTCCTAATTAAGATCCTGGGAATACACAGGACAGGGAATTCCATCTGCCAGGGCTCAGGACGTTATTTAGATTGCCAGGAGAAAATACAGACTTGTGCAGTTTCGTCTCTGATGGAGTCAGATTCAGGTATAAAGAGAATCACTAAACAAATGTAAAGTGGGAAAAAAAAATAAAAAAAAGCATGAAAAATTCCTTCTGCATTTCTTGTCATGCTGAGATGTGTAATTACTACTCTGCTCTTGCAAAGTCAAGCCAAACTAAACTTCCACCTGAATGAACACAAATGACAAACAAGTAACTTCAGGATCCAGCTCCCTTTCATTTCCCTGTTAGTGACTCTCAAAACTGCTGCAGAGTACACGTTCAATATAAACTGCTGGCATTCTGTAGAAGGTACACATTAATATTATTCCAATGCCTAAGAATAATGGTACTTTTGAATCTTGGGACCAAAGCAACTGCTGCACCGCCAGTTTTTAAGCCGCTCTCTGGCAGAACCCTGGTGACTAAAGAACCATAAAAGTAACAAGTGGGGAAAAAAGTTAAAAAGAAAAAGAAAAAAAAGAACTCTGATACATGGAAAAGCCCAGCATGAAACCTGCTCATACAGTACTGCTAAAGGTTTTCTTTCACAGTTCTCAAATGTGATGACAGTTATAAATTGAGTTTTTCTAATTCATGAGTAAATCCCACCTTTTAGTCTTAAACAATTTTAAATTTGTATCAGTGAAAGAATCCCCTTCTTCTTAATAGAGTGATTAACAACACAGCAGCCATTCTCAGCATGAAAAGGCTGGAATGAGGGGACTGGGATCTGCTTTTCCCTACTGGCAGAACAAGTTGGCCTGAGTGCCTACTGCTGCTTCTGGCTATCAAATGTTATGGACCAACAGAGCAATCTCATGAGAATTGCCGACCAAAATAAGATAAAAAATCTCAGGCAGCATTTAACCCCAGCAAGACCTAAGGGAGGAGTTCCTCATGAAACACTATTTTCACCACTAAACTGCACAAATGACAACACAGCTGTAAAACGGGGAAAAACCAAGTGTCTCACCTCTTGCACAAACGAAACAAAAGCCTACATTTACAGCTGATGAGGAGTGAGTCCTTTTGGAATGGTTACTACAGATGAGGATATGGGATGACACAAACAAGCTTCCTGCAGCGATGCAGCCGTCTCCTGAGTGATAGGCAACGGGGCAACGCAGACATCTCGCCATGCGACCTGCTCAACAAAACACAGCAAAGGCACGTGTCACCCGGGGCACAGCATCACTCGGGCTGGAAAAGACCATTAAGGACAATCGGTGCTCACGTCAGGATAGGGCAGAATTCCCCACAGGCAAAGGCAAGGCTGGGTCTATTTCAATGGCAGTACAGGGTAAAAAAAGAAATAACTCTTTTCTCAAAAACGTTTCACAAATATTACCCCTTAACTTTCACTTTAAAACAACCTTCCATCATTCTAGAGTCTATTTGTTTGGTTTAAACATTTTGGTTAATTTCTAAAAGGATCTTTTTCCTTGAAGAATAATTGTTCACAATACCACTGCAAACTGTCTTTAAGTGGCCTCGTATTATGAACCCTTGGCTTCCCTTAAACCCAGCACCAAGAGCTGACCAAGGGTGTGGATCCAGGTACACCCCACAGTGTCAGGCTGCCAGCTGCTTCCCACCCAT